>NC_056737.1:374293396-374643037 GCF_019279795.1 Protopterus annectens | reverse complement strand
TTTATTTGTATATATATATATATATATACATGTATGTATATATACTTATGTGTTTGTATATATATCTGTATGTATGTATAAATATATATATATATGTATATATATATTTTATATATATATAAATATATATATAGTTATATAGATATATATATATATATATATATATATATATATATATATATATATAGCTGATCATATGAATCTTAGGTTGCTATATGTCTTAATATTTTTAAGTGAGATGGTATCCTCAGGGTGTTATGAAATTATGTGCGCTATTGAGTTGCTTGAATTAATTTTAGCTGTGCAGTTCTAGCCACTCTAGTTGTTTAAGGTTCTGGCAGTGATTGGTTCTGTAGGTGGAGCCAGTGACGAATCTGGCAATAATGATTGTAGCTATGGGACTGCTTACCTAGGTCGTATTTGTTGAGGTTTGAGTGTACAAGCGAGGCATATAAAAGAGGCGAGAGTAGGTGATATCGGGCTATTGCAGTCCTAGCCAGTGCGGTTAAAAATTTATTTTTTTCTATACATTAATGCAAGCTTCTTATTGATGGTCTATATGGTTTTGTTGACCTGTAGGTCAAATTTGAGGTTGTCTGTAATAACCCCTAGCAGTTTCTTGTGATTATCTTGTGAGATATTGGGACCATTGTTAGTTGTGACAGAGAATGAAAGGGTGGTGGATATACTAGTGGGGGCGAATAGTGGAAGTTTAGTTTTATTTGCGTTCTGTAGTAGGCGTTGGTTGGTGAGCCAGTTCCCTATATTGTTAAATGTATTTTGGGTTAAGGTTTGCAGTTCGGATGGGGAGGCTACTGAGCGGATCAGAGTAGAATCATCTGGATATTGAATGCAGTTAGCTTTAGGGATAGCAGTGTGAAGGTTGTTGGTAAAAATAAAGAGTAGTGGTCCTAGTACGGACCCTTGAGGGACACCAAGTATAAGTGGTAGCTGGCTGTAGACTTTGCCCTGCCATAGTACCACTTGTTGTCTACCAGTCAGGTAGGTCTGGAACCACTGGATATAGCAGGCTTGTTGAGGGAAATATATTTTAGTGAAAGAATGAGAAGTTCATGGTTGACCACGTCAAAGGCTTTTGATAGGTCAAGAAAGAGGATGGAAGTTAGCCTATTGTCATTCCTGTTTTGGTTTATGGCAGTAGTAAAAGAAAGGAGGGCTGAGGTGGTGCTGTCGTATGGCCTGAAACCATGCTGGGAGTTGGATAGTAAGTTATTCTGTGTAAGGTATTGCATTAGTTGCCTGTGTACAAATTTCTCTATTATTTTTGCTAGTGGGAAAGAATGGCAATGGGTCTATGGTTGGATATGTCTGAGGAGCTACCACCTTTATGGAGTGGGATGATGCGAGATATTTTTCGTATAAGGTTTTGTTGATGAGGATAGATATGGAATATGCAAAGGAATCTGCCTCTATTTGTAGGTACTCTGCAGAGAGGAGGTCAGCAGTGAGCGTGTTAGGTTTTAGTTTTGTTTAGAAGTGTTTTGATAAAACTAGTGGATGTTTTGAAACTAAATTCGGGGTGATTATTGGGTAGATTAGTCATGTGGTTAAAGTTAGAGGGGGTTAGTTGATTTTTAGGGATTGGAGTGTTTCATTTAAAAAGTTATTAAAGGCTCTAGCTCTGGTCTTTGGGGAACTATGGGTTAAGTGGGCGGGGTTGCTCAATGATGTGTGAAGTGCTGATTGGTACTTAGGAGTCGAGTAACAAGGGAGTGGCAAAGTCTGGTTTAAATTTAGCAATAGTTGGGGTGGGTGGCATTTGGGGGCAGGGAGCAGAGCAAGCTGAGCGGGGATAACACTGACTCAGAGTTTCCTTGGGCTTTTGGGTTGGTTTGTATGATTGTATGTAAGCAATTTTTTTGCCTGTACTTTAATTTTTCTTCTTTTTTATTTTTACACCAATTTTCAGGCTAATTTTAATAGGATCCTTGGGGTAAACTAGCAAATGTAGTCAATATGGAGGGAGCCAAATCACTGTGGAGACTGTCTAGAAGCAAAACTTTACCAAATTGAAAAGTAAATGCTTGGGACTAGGACACTGTGTGAGTGTAAGGCTGATTCAAAGTATTATAGCCCAAGCTAGTGGCAATTGGCTGGATCCCTTCATTGTTGTGCATACACCATTAAACCTCAGCAGTTTACAAAAACTAACTTATAATTCACCTATTACAATTGAGAAGCCAGAGGGGAGTCAGGTTCTTGCTTCCCAGAGGTTTTACTTCGTTAAGATAGCTATCTTCAGTGGAGAAGGTAGAACTTTCTTTATGCAGTTAATCACAGGTGGGGGGGGTCACGCAGGAAAGAAACCCGTGCAAACTGAAAAATAAAGATAAATAAGGCAGAATTAGTGCAAAGGTTACTAGAATGTGAAGTGGAGAGCATGCAAGGAATAGAGATGGAGAGTAAAACTAATTATATTGCATACAATATCAGCTCTGTAAAACCGCAGACTTACAGCAGTAACATACAGCCTCTAAGTCCAGTGTTAACAGCTGTATACTTCAGCAGTAAATACATAACAGGATATAATGCACAAAGCAAAGTGTGGCTGTTATAGGACAATAATTCTAGAGTTATTGTTATTTGGTATGAACTAACAGTAACATGAATTGCGTTCCTTTAGCCTTCTATAAAAGCATTTGTAAAGTCCAACCTTTAAGTCTTCTAAGTACAGTAACATGACATAGGAATGCTTACAGATGTAATCAGAACATGAATAACCTCTGCAAAACAGCAGGATGCCTGGCAGATATTCAACATTTAAACCTCTACCTTCATAAAACAAATAAACAAGCAGAAAGTTAGAACATTAGCTAGCTCTCAAAACGTAGGAGTTCTGAACAGCAGCTACAGCTCAGCACCATCAAATAACTCAGTAGTTAATAGTAATAACCAAATAAATCAGCAGCTAACAGTAATAAGAGGACAGTAATGGAAAGTAGCTGTACTATACATGTGATACTGCTCAACTTACTTGCTGTGTCGGCACAACAAACAGAGGGGTAGGGAAGGTACAACAGCTGCAAGATGAAATGAATGTGAGTTAGGTAATAGAAAGTTTGATTAAAGATGGCACCCTAGGAGGGGGTTGACTAATGAATATAATCGGGGTGGGGGTGGGAGTGGCAAGGAGAATGGAGTGATTGATTTAAAATACACCAAGGTGGTGGGACCTTTCCCAACAGTTGTATAAAAACAAAAACTGGTATTTTTATAACGAATTTAGTGGAGAAGGGAGATCAATGCTTGTTAGGGAAGGAGAATGATAAAATGTAGTCAGTGCACTCAGTTAAAGTATGTTCTGGAAGAAGAATCTGTACAGCTTGTCAATTTTAGTATTGTCAAGCTATGAAATAATTTTTGCAGTACTAAAGCCCTGGTATATTTGGCTTTGTTGCAAAATTGCCCGGCTTTTTTTGTGGGGAAGACTAAAAGAAGTTTTAGAACTATAATGTGTCAGCATAAGTATGAAATAAAGAAAAAAAGACTCAAAGAATGCTCTCTATAGACATCTAGAGATTTATGAACAGCACTCCTTTAAGTTTGTAATAATTGACCATGTTGATCTAGGACAAAGGGGTGGATCGGCTGGTGAGTTTTTCGAGTTCAAAGAACTACAGTGGCAGATTAAAACTAACACTACTTAATATCCAGGGTTAAATGATTTGTCCTGTATAAGCAGTGTTTTAAAATTAAAAGCAGCCTTTGACATGTAATCCAGGTTATTGGTGTAGTTTTATAGATATTATTCTCATATTTTATGAAATACATACACCTGGTCGTATTTAAGTGCGCTAAGTAAATTTCACAATAGTGGTTCTCGCCTTGGTTCTTTGTTTTGGCTCATTTAGTTTGTCATTTTTTTGTCTTGCAGTATTTTCACAGTTGAATCGTTTCAGCAGCCTGCATTGGTGTATTAGAGGTTCCAACTCAAATAAGATCTCTTTAGGAACATCCCGTTTTCTTTATTTTTATATATTTGTTGGGGGGGGGTCTGTTTTATGTAAAAATGTTATATTTTTATTTTAATATGCTTGTTTTTTACTACTGTTGCTGTTGATTCCTCCGGGAAGTCTAACTTACTTATGTGTTTGTAAGCTTAATACTGCTTTTAAGCAGTTACCAGGGCTTTTCTTATGTGTTTTATGTTACACTGGGGAAACTGAAATTCTTTAGTGTCATTTGAACAGAAGGGACTATTTCATGGCATGGTGCCAAGAGGCCTGTTGGTTTCATTTATTTGCTTTATCTTGACAGGAAAGTATTTTTTCTTCATTTTTATTGTATCTCCTACTGATTTAACACTGCTAGAGCCATTTTTATCATAAAATGACTTTTTTAAAACAGATTTTCTTTATATGCATTTTCTTTGGATTTTTTTTTTTTCAGTTCTGACTAGGGAATTCTTAAGTAAGTGCTTATTTATGCTATTTGATTTAACAACATACATTTTTTGTCACTGTTTGAACAAGTGAAGTTTTCTTGGTACTGTGATTATGTGCTGTTTACTACACTGTGCAGATTTTCAACGAGGCTCAACATAATTTAAAATTTTTAGTGCTATACTTTATGCACTTTAGCCCCATTTCCTGTATGGAAACAGTTTATATTTTGTATTATTGCTGCCCTTAGTGAGAGTGCATTATTCTGACTGGTGTCTTTCCACTTTGACTTGATAGATCCTGATATGGCTGCCCTTCCCCCCACAATCAGATCCAGTTGCACCTGTAAAATGAAAAAAAAATTCTCCACAAAAACTTGCCTCAGCCTACAGTTTAATTGGTTCTTTCCTTAAGAAAGCCCGCAAACCAATTACCCTTTTTCCCTGCTATCATCTGGTGTATGCCTGCAGCCCTCTATTGTACGGTGGTCATACACATCCTCTGGTTCAGGTATGGGAGAAGTAAACCCTTTAGGTACGTGCTGGAGAGGTTTGGGTAAGAGACTCCTTGCCATGCATAACACCCTGTACTCAAATATTTTGTTCTCTAGTGTAGTTCATAGTTGGAAGAAACCGAAACTTCAGCCCATGACAGGCATTCAGGTTATTACCATGGATAGGGCTGATATGACTTCATTAGCTAAGAGTGTTTAAACTCAGCTAATCTCGAAGGCAGTGCTCCTGTTCAGGATGACTGTGGTGCTACTTTATCTAGAGGTCAGGCTTAATGCCTCAGGTTTTGATGGGACCCTGCAGACTGTGGTGAACACTCGAGTTTGTCCATACTGATTAATCAGAAGATCAACCGGTTCATAAACTCAAGCTAGTGTTCCTTTTCTACAGATGTTGGCTCGTTTTAGAAATGTATTTGATTGGAAGCCATTTGGAGCTACTTCAGAAACTGGCAGAATTTATGATCTTATTGAGGATGAGATTTTTTGGCTGACCTTCATGTTTCACTGTTGCGGTCATCACCTGTAGGTTATCCCTGCTGTGGTAGCCCTCGGTCGGCCAGTATACCCGAGTCAGTGTTTTTGTGCGCCGGCTTCCGTTGCCTGTAGTCTGATGTCAGTTCATCAGTGCTATAAAGCAAGGCAGCCGACATCATTATATCAGTCTTTCTTGCCATGGAGCCCGTAGCAGAAGCAGTTTGCACGAGTGCTGGTCGGTCGCTATCAGAAGTTGAACTTCATCAGAAAACATATAAAGGTAATTACCCCATTGGGGACCTTTTTTCTTGCTCTAATGGATGTCTGAAAAAGTTAACAATTGTCTCGCCTGTGGAAATCAGATCCCACACAGAGACTTTCATTCCTACTGCATCACTTGTTTGGGCCCAGACCACGATGTTTCTCGCTGCCGGTTCTGTGCCCTCTTTAATGCGAGAACCATTTGCCATAGAGCTCTTTTTGTAGACAATTATTTTCATATTTCATCTTCGAATTCCGATATGGTGTCCATCAGCCAACAATCTGTCGACAGTCCGAAAAAACATAGAGATAAAGATAGACTCAGGCCACACAAGGCTAAGCCATCTGACGATGCTACCACTAAGCAAGTCGTCAGTTCTCCGGAATTCAGTGAGGCGCTTTTCTCAGCCCCTGATGCCCTACTCGCGTTCTACGCAGGTCTCTACCAAGACTCTTTCGGAGTCCAGTATGCCGCAGAAATCTACTTCATCTTCTGAGCCTTAGGCGGTCTCTGCCTCGGTTGGGTCCAGAGCTGCGATGTAGGCACTTGCTTCCGAGGAGGCTTTTTGCACTACTGATTCTAGACAAAAGCCGACATCTTCGCATCCGACTACCGCTTCTCAGAGACCAGCATGTTCTCTCAGGCCTAGAAGCCAGGCCACTCCTAGGAAATCTGCCTTTAGCAACCATCTTTCTACTGCAGCCTCCACCCGAAGCTCAAATGCTTAGGGGCGCATGATCTCATCTCCCTTATCCGAGTTACACAACTCCAAAAAGGAAAAGGTATCCTTCTCCAGAAATTCTGACAAACCAAGAGTCTGAGGAATCTGATTATTCTGCTTTTGAAGAGGAACAACATCCCTTAACTGTTTGAGGATTCAGATGCAGAGGAATCTATCCCTCTTGCTCCCCCCCCCCCCCCCAGAGGACCTCTCCTTTGGGGAAACCCTTCACTCCCTCAGGGAACATTTTCAATGAGACTCTCAAGACTTCCCACAGTCAAAGAAACTGCTTAGAGAGTGTCTGGACCTGCCCCAGCACAGACCCCTAGCCATCCCACCTATTTTGAAAGTGGTGGATGATGTTTTCCATGAATCCTTATTAGCCCCCGATGCCCTACCTCCTGCTCCAACTAAACCTGACAGGTAGTACAGAGTACCAGATTCTCACAAATACCTGTACAGGAATCGTGCTGAAGACCCTGGGGTCATTACACAGAGACCCAAAGGAGCTAAGACTAGTTCTGCCAAGAATCCTCTTCCTTCTGACAAAGACTCCAGAGCTCTGGACAGATTGGGTAAGAAAGTATACACCTGTGCAACCTTAGCAATCAGAGCACTCAGTTGTCAGTTCCATATGTTAAAATATCAACAACACACTTTGGAACAATTAAAAGAGAAGATTGCTACATCTCCTGACGGTGCTAACTCAAAAGAGTTGGCAGAATTACTACACTCTGCTTGTTAAGTGGCCAAACACTCTTTACGATGTGGATATGATGCCCTAGAAACCTCTAGTAGGGCAGCAGTGAGATGATCTTTTATTAGAAGACATGCATGGCTGAAGGAACGTCGTCTCTCTGATCTTGTCAAGTCTAAACTTATTGATGCACCCCTAGATAAAGAACGCCTGTCTGGGGAAAAAGCCGAAGAGGTGCTTAAAAAGATGGAAGGCAAAGCAAAATCTATCTAAACAAAAGATTTCTTTCAAGTTCAGATTCAGCAGGAACTTTCCCTCTAAGCACTGGGCCTTCCCTGCACCTAGCTGACAGGGGCAAGGTAAGTCCCGCAGGGGCACAACATCCAGGCCCTTACCCCAGGCCCAGCAAAGAAGCAAACAATGGACCACTTCCATCTTTAAGGCAGGGAGCACTAAGCCAAGCTTCTATTGCAAGCACTCACAATGACTCCCCCCACCTGCCCTTCTTTCACTCATCAAAAACTAGAATGAAGGCTCACCCTCTTCAAGGACAAATGGGTCTCTATAACTAAGCACCAGTGGGTCTTAAAAATCATTTCTCAGGGATACAGCTTCTCCTTCAGCAAACTCCCTATTCCAAGAGGGTACCCAGACCTCCTCCCAAACCAGTGGGCAGAGGCATTAAAACAGGTCCAAACTCTAATATCCCAGGAGGCATTAGAACCTGTCCCTTCAGATCAAACAGGAAAAGGTTTTTACTCCAGACTATTCCTTGTTCCCAGAAAAGAGGGCACTTGGTGCCCCATCCTGGATTTATCCAAACTGAACACCTCCTTGGTGGTCCCCAGGTTCAAAATGCTAACCTTGCAGCAGCTCCATCTCTATGCTCTTATAAAATGCCTGGCTTGTGACACTAGACCTAATAGATACCTACCTCCACATCCCCTTCAGGTAATTGTGCATAAAATTCCTGCACTTCAGAGCTGGCTATCAACACTTTCAGTTCTCTGCACTGCCCTTTGGCTTATCTACTGCTCCCAGAGTATTCACCAAATGCTTGGCCCTGGCTACAGCATACAGATTTACCCTTACCTGGATGACTGCCTCATTCAGACAGACTGCAAAGAAATGTTGCTCCAGGACCTTCTCTTTGTCAAATCACTCCTAACTTCCCTAGGGTTTACCATCAACAAGAGAAAAATCGAAGCAAAACCCCACCAGAACTATTGATGTTAAGTTGTCCCATCTCACCTTCGTTCTTGCTGTTTGGGTTCGGAGCCGATCCTTTGCTCCGACTCTGCCTGCTTCTATAGCTCGAGAGCTATTTACTGGCTCGAGGCTAACCCTTATCCCAGAATGCCCAGCATCAGCTACCCAGATCTCATTTGTCGCTTCAGCTGCGAGGTTGCTTCAGTACTGGCTCAGGCTTAGTATTGTTTTTTCTGTGATTATAATTGTTGTTTATTCTTAAAATTTGTCAAGTTTTTGTCTAGATATAGTTCTTATCGCCTTTCTTGTGTGTGTTGTAGCTTTGTTGGTTGTCGCTCCATATCTCGCAGGCCTTATGTTTCCCCTGAACTCGTTTAAATTAGAGAGTTTTCTCCCCCTTAGGACGGGACAGCCGTTTAAATTAGTGGCTCTCCTTTCTGTTCCTTAACTGTTTAAAAAAATAAATAAACTAACTGTTTTTTAGTATAGTAGTGTAACACGTCTAAAGAGGCTAAAGTTTCTGGCTTCAAAAAGTGTGACTCATGCTGTCAGAAAATGTCTCTGACAGATGGGCACACTAGCTGTGTTTATTGTTTCGGTGCTGTGCACCTGCAGGACTCCTGCTGTGTCATGCATTTAGTCCATGGGTCCTGCAGGAGCGCAAAAACAAATTAATCCTTCGAGGATTATTGAAACCACAGGATTCCCCGGCTAAAGGTTCTCAGCCAGTGAAATCCTCTTAAGTCTGTCAAGCCGTCAGCTCCATCCTCGGAACCGACTCCTGGGCTTGAAGAACCAAGTTTGTCAGTGCCGACTAGCATCGACAAGTCATCTTCTCCTTCGGCTCCATCTGCCACCTCGGAGCAGTCTGAGCCACAAGCGAGCAAGGTCTCCTTCATTGGAGCCGATCCGCTCGGTGCCACAGTCACCCTTATTAGGAAGTGAACACAGTCATTGCTTTTCATCCCACTCCTCTCGATCCTCCAGGTTATCGGATCAAGACGTGGAGAGTAGTCAGCAGGTTGCTTAAATCACAGGCCCTTGCGAAATTACTTTCTAGCCCACCTCAGCAGGTTGCGGTTCCATCCACCTCCATCTCCATTCCTCCTCCAACTACACTTAGTTTGGAGCCAGAGACCATGGACGCACGGATAGTAGAACTGACTGTGCCGATCACCTCCTCTTCGGTTCAGACGTCGGCTCTGATCACCTCGATTGTTCTGTCCATCGAGGGATCTGTTCGCCGAAGCTCTTTTGGCGGCTCTGAAGGCAGAAGTGGCAACAGTCCCTTGTCTGAACCCCGCTCTCCCTCTCGGAGCTTTGGCACAGGTGAGCTCGGCTCCCACATCGGCCTCGGAGCCGTTGCCCTTGACGCGGAGAAGGACTCCCGTCTCTTCGGAGCCGGAGCTTTCTTTGCCTTGATTGTGACGCCTTTGAGGTCATGTGGAGTGTGCTGTCCCCTGAAGCAGCCCTACTCTCAGCCCCATCGGCTCCTTCTCTTGTGGTGTCTGTACCAACCTCTGCTCCTCCATCCCAGAAGCGTAGGGAACTTATGCCCCAGGACACCCCATTGGGTGATCCCTCTTCTTCCGAGGCCTCCCCTGATCACTCAGAGGAACCTCCTCAGAAGAAAAAGTGCAAGAGGAAGCACCTAGACTCCCCTGAGTCTGTCACCTCACATTCAGACCTGGATGATTCGGAAGGGTCCCCCAGATCCCTCTCTGAATGTTTTCTTTTTGGACATCCTTGAAATGCTTAGGCACAGTGGTGGATAGTCTTCCCTAGCCCCTACCGATGATGAGTTTGTATACGTGGTGGCATTAAGTTCCCGACCCTCCACCTCCTGGGTTTCTCCACCTTGTGATCCACTCATGTTTGTAGTGGCTCGAAAGGTTTGGTCAGCTCTGGATTCTGTGGAACCTACTCTGAGGAGACCAAATAAGTTCATAACAGCCCCCCAGGACAAACAGTTTTTCTCTAAAGGTGTGCCAGTTTATGCCATGGGGGTAGCAGCAGCCACCAGGAAAGAGCAGAAACTTCTTTGTCTGTCCATCCACCAAACAGAGTCTAGGATGGTGGACAGATATGGGAAGCAAATGTTTTCCCCAGCGACCTTCTCAGTGAGGACCTTGAATTATCTAGTCTCATTTTACACAACTTCAAAGGGATACAGCTGAGGGAGCATCAGCCAAAATAGCTTCCCAGCTTTCGACTCTTAATTCTATAGTCAACTCTTCCATGAGGCTGATTTCCTTTGCAGCCAATGGAGGGGGAGCAGAGCTGCAGGTACAGGAGTGGCTCTCAGGAGACCTGCTTGTCTGCGGCTGTTTTGATTTGTGGAGCCCTTTCGGGCGTCCTTCACAAATACTCCCTTTGATGGCTCCTCGCTTTTTGGGCCTCAGGTGAAAGACTCGTTTACCAGGTGCGAGCAGGAAGGCAAGACTTTCTCTGCCGTGGGAGTTCATTTTTCCACTCCTAACAGACCTTATCCCAAAGGTCAGAAGAGTGGAAAGATGTGGTTCCGGAAGTCCCAGGGACCCTTTCCTGACGCACGTGGTGATTTTCCCCCCAGGGGCAGAGGGGGAAACAACAATGGCAGACGCCGCCCTCGTGGCCGAGGGGGACCGCAAAATCAGGGTGACAGAGAAACTTTCTCTGCCAAAAACCTTCCAGCATCCCTGACTGGTTGCCCGACTGCTCATCTCTGCAGGCAGTCGGGGGTAAGACTTTCCCTGTCCCAAAAGCCTGGCAAAATATAACGAGACAAATGGGTACTATCTGTCATATCCAGAGGTTACAAAATCCCTTTTCATCATCCTCCTCTAAAGTCAAAAAAGTCCATCCCGGATGTCCCACCCAATCTAAGGGATCAGGCAGTTCAAGTTTCAAAACTGCAAGATCCATTCAGGAAGTCCCCGCAGACCAACTAGGATCCGGAACTTACTCAAGATTCTTTTTAGTACCAAAAAAGACAGGGGACTGGAGACCAATATTGGATCTCAGCAGATTGAACATATCTGTACAAAAAGAAAAGTTCCGGATGGTAGCACTGCAGTCCATTCTCTCCTTTCTGGGTCAGGACAACTTGATGTGCTCCATAGATCTTCAGGATGCGTGCTACCATATCAAAATGGACAGATGCTCCAGGAGATTTCTTCACTTCCGGGTAGTGGCCAGTCATTATCAGTTCAAAGCTCTGCCCTTTGGTCTCACCACAGCTCCCAGGGTGTTCACCAAATGTATGACAGTAGTCACGGCTGACCTGAGACGTCAAAGATTCCAGGTGTTTCCCTATCTAGACTGACTTCTAACTGCTACCACCAGGCATCAACTCTTAGAGGCACGGGATTATACAATATCAACCTGCACCCAACTAGGCATTACAGTAAATTTCGAAAAGTCTGCCTTGTTGCCCTGTCAGTCTGTTACATATGTAGGAGCAGAATTAAACACAAAACAGATGTTTGCAAGGTTACCTCAGGAAAGAGTTTTCTTTATTCGCCAACAAGTGTAATTTCTAATGCAGAGCAGAAAGGTCCAAGTCAGACATGTCCTGCAAGTTCTATGCTCCATGGCAGCTGCCATTCTTCTTGTACCATGAGAGTCCTTCAGTGGCTTCTCTTCACGCAGTGGTCCTTTCAGGAACTACCCATGTTTTCACGTTATCCTGATTACAGAAACATGCAAAAGACACCTCTCTTGGTGGATGGTCTCCCCACTGGTGACTCAGGGCAGACCTTTCATTCAACCCCCTCCGGTAGCCACAGTGACCACGGATGCCTCTCTTATAGGGTGGGGGGGGGCATTATTTAGGCAGGACAGTCCAAGGCATGTGGCAGGCTCACGATTACCATCTGCATATCAATGTGCTAGAGATGAGAGAGGTGCTCCTAGCGTTGCAAGCTCTTCCAAGACTCCCTTCCCGGGACTGTTGCGATCCAAACAGACAACATGTCAGTTGTGTGGTACATCAACAAGCAGGGCGGGACCAGGTCCTTCCTGTTGTGTCGAGAAGCCCTCAGGCTATGGCAATGGGCGATTTCCTCCCAACATTTTCTGACAGTAACACTCATCCCTGGTAAATCCAACATAATAGTGGACAGGCTCAGCAGGGCTATCCTCATGCCTCACAAGTGATCTCTGAATCAGGAAGTTGCGGACCTTATCTTCTGCAAATGGGGCCAGCCTTGCTATGATCTGTTTGCCACCCCCCTCAACAACAAATGCAGCAGCTACTTCTTGCTTCCTCCTCCAAGTCAAACTCCCAGGGGCGCTCTAGTCCATGATTGGCCTCAGGAACTCCTTTATGCATTTCCCCTAATTCCAGGACTCCTACAGAAAGCAAAATTGTTGGGTTGCAAAATGATCCTCATTGCCCCCTATTGGCCTCGACAGATATGGTTCCCATTCCTGCACATTCACCTTCTAGACCAGCCTTGGGTTATGGACCCAGTGCCAGATCTGATGATTCATCAGTCAGGTAGGTTACACCAATCCCTTCAGACTCTCAAGCTCACAGCTTGGTTTCTCCACTTCCTACCATAGCCAGGCTTCCAAGTATCTCCCCAGCAGTTTGCGATATTATTGTATCCTCCTATAAGTCAACTATGAGAAAGACTTATGCTAGCAAATGGAAAAGATTTTCTTACTGGGTAGAATCTTGAAACTTGGACCCCTTTTCAACCCCAGTCCATCAAATTCTAGAATTTCTAGCAGAGCTTTTTCAGTCGGGTGTGGCTGCTGCTGCCATCAGGGTACAACTGGCAGCCATATCTAATTTTTATATTGGAATTCTTAATTCTAGAATAATGTCTCATAAGCTCTGCAAAGCCTTCATGAGAGGAACATGTGTTCTTAGACCCCCAGTGAGGGATCCACGTCCTCCTTGGGATCTCAATTTAGTTTTGACTTCTTTGATTCTGCCTCCCTTTGAACCAGTAGCTTCATGTCCCTTAAAATTTTTTTCTTGGAAAACACTTTTTCTGGTTGCTATTACCACAGCTAGACATGTTTTAGAACTCCAAGCACTCTGTAATTCATCCTCCATATATGTTTTTTTTACAAAGATAGAGTTTCTCTTAGAACCAACCCATCCTTAATACCAAAAGTCTGTTCAGAAAACAATTTAAATCAATCCGTCGATCTCCCCATCTTCTTTCCCAATTATAGCAACAAGGCAGAATACGGTCTTCACCAACTGAATGTGCACAGACATTTACGTTTTTAACCTCAGTAGGACCAAAGAGCTAATAAAGTCAGACCAATTATTTCTCTCCTATGCTTGCAATAAGCAAGGCCTTCCAGTTTCTAAGGCGACCTTATCCAAATGGTTATCTGACACCATTGCCTTTATTTATCAGTTAAGGCATAAACATCTACCAGCAAAACCGAAAGGTCATTCTACTAGGGCATTAGCCACGTCTGTAGCCTTTCAGTCTAAATTGCCCATAGACTCAATTTGTGCAGCTGCCACTTGGGCAAACCCTCATACCTTTATCTCTCATTACAAAGTGGGTGTGATCTCCCGGAGCAGGGCTTCTTTTGGTTCCACTGTTCTGAAGTGTCTGTTCCAATGAGTCACCCGGGTTCTTTAAGTGCTAGGGACACTGCTCCAAACAGCAAGAACAAAGGTGAGATGGGACAGCTTAACATAAAGAAGTTATGTACCTACCATAACATTCCATGTTAGTTGTCATTCATCTCTCCTTCCTTCTTACGTCCCCCCCTTCCTTCCCCCTTCCTGGAGGATTGAGAGGAGTTCACTATGGTTTCACTGGCTGATTTCCTTTTTCTTGGTTCACTTGCCAGGTAATTTTATGACAGTTTACTCTGATCTTATTTTGTTAAATCAGTTTTAGGTTACTGGTTACTTTATATGACTAGTGTGCGCTGTCACAAATGAGATCTGGGTAGGTGATGCTGGGAATTATGGGATAAGGGTTAGCCTCGAGCCAGTAAATAGCTCTCGAGCTATAGAAGTAGGCTGACTCGGAGCCGAGGATTAGCTCCGAACCCAAACAGCAAGAAGGAAGGCAAGATGAAGGACAACTAACATGGAACATTGTCACTTCACTGCTAGGAAGTTCCTGCAAGCCCTGAGATACATGGTGTCTTGCATCCTTCTCATCCCTCTTGTCAGGCTTCACATGAGAAAACTTCAGTGGTACTTAAAGAACCTTTGGTGTCAGCACACTCAGTCGCTAGAGACCACTCTCCCTCTGATCTCTTGTATAGGGGCCGAATTTCTTTGGTGGGCAGAGGCCTGTGCCATGAACAAGGGTCTTCCCTTCATTCTTCGCCCTTCCGTCCAGACCATCACCACCAAAGCCTCAGACATTGCTTGGGGCGCTCACATAGCAGGCTGGTGTACCCAAGGCCTTTGGAATGCCCAGCATCTTCACTTGCCCATCAACCAGAAATAAATGATAACAGTGCAAAAGGCTCTGACTTGCTTCTAACCCCATCTCAGGCCAGGGGTGGTCCTATAAAAACATACACCACAGTAATGTACATCAGCAAACAGGGGGGGCACCCAACCTTATCCCCTGTGCAGGTTAGCCATGAGTCTCTGGCTTACAGCCACCTCCATGGGGCTACACCTAATTGCTCAATACTTGGGGATCAACAACACCCTGGCGGGCCATCTAAGCAGAAACTTACTGGACCCCCATGAATGGCAGCTCCACAGAGAAATCTTTTTGCAAATCACCCAGGAGTAGGGGACCCCAGAAGTGGACCTCTTTGCCTCGCACCTCAACCACCAGCTGCACAAGTTCTGTACCAGGGAGTATCACCTCCTAGCATGGAAGGTGGATGCCTTGATCTTCCCTGGAGCTCCCTCTTTGTGTACGCGTACCGGGTTCCTATTGCGAAATTGAACATTAAGAACGCCGAATACTGGAAGGACGAACTTGGTAGTTCGAAAGTTGAGTGTGTCAAAGCCGCGGAAACCCGAATTCTTTCCCAGGGAAAGAATTCGGTTGGCCGTTTCTGCGGCTTCTGCGTTTTCAGACTGGGTCAAGGTAATGTACAAATGGGTAGAGATGTATTTTAGGGTTAGGGCGCTGGTCAAGTAAGTGTGTGATAGTGACGGACTTTAGGGTTAGGGTGTGGGTCAGATAAATGTGCGGCAGTGACTCACTTCAGGGTTAGGGCTGGTTTAAGGATAGTGCATAGATAGTGGTGTATGTTAGGTTTAGTGTAGGTTTTGAAGGTGTTTGGTGTGATCGTGATGTGTGTTTTTCTTGGAACAGCAAATTTTTTCCCTGGGAAAAAATTTGCTGGTTTGATGTTTCGATGTTTTCCGAATTCGATCTTCCAAGTTTGAAGTTATGGTGTTCGACATTTTGGAAGTTCGATTTTGTGATATAGACCCAGCATACCCTCCTCTGTCCCTTATTCCCAAGGTTCTGATCAGAATAAGAGAGGATAGGCCAAAGCCCATCCTCATTGCTCCAGATTGACCCAGACAGCACTGGTACCCCTTATTACGCAGTTTGACCTTACAGCTCCCAAAGCTGCTTCCCCTGATGTCAGAGCTTTTGACCCAGGAGAAGGGGAAGGTACTGCATCCAGACCTACAGACTCTCAAACTTTCAGCATGGCTTATTCACTAAAAACTAACAAGGAGTCCATGTTAAGCAAACAGGTCTTGGACATCATCACACAGGCCAGAAGGCCCAGCACAAGAAAATCATATACAGGAAAATGGAAATGATTCTGCTCCTGGAAACAATGACAAGGGGGCAGTACCTCCCAACCTTCCATCCATTTCATCCTGAATTACCTCCCTCCCACCCCTCCCACAAAGGTAACCACCAGGAAGTCCTTCTACGTGGCACACCTCATCATAAAGGGGTTCTCATCCTGGAAAAAAGAGGTCATTGTTCCCCTCTACTTGTCACTCATTAGACCCATTATAGAGTACAACTCCCCTTTTGGAATGTACCTCACAAGACATCTGCAGCAGCTGGAAAGGCCACAGAAGTACCTCACAAAGAGGATTACTGGCCTCAGGCAAATGCCTTACACTGACCGTTTCAAAAAACTCCAGCTTTACTCCGTAGCATATCGCCTACTCTGTGGTGATCTCTGCCTATCATATAAAGCTGTGTCAAACCCAGAGCTGTTGGACATATGCTACACCTAAAGAAATCCCAATCCCTCCAAGCTACACACTCTAGGGACCTAAACCTTGTCACCACAATAAACAGGACATGCTGGAGGGATTGATTCCTGTCCCAGAGACTTCCTATACTCTGGAACAAGCTACCCATCTATGTCAAGCAAAGTTCTTCATTAGCACTCTTCAAGAAAAATCTTGATGAGTGGATGGGAAATGGGAAATACACCCCGGGGATCACTTCTGTGTCTCTGCTGGACAGTGGCACAGGAAAATAACTTTCTTGGATGGTGTAAGCTATGGTACCTTGCTGGCTAGGCTTACGTAGGCCCTTGGGCCGATGGCCTAGTACCTACCTATGAAAAACTTCTCCAAAGCTAACTTTGGGCTCCTAAAAACAGAGGTGGCTAACTTCACGGTACCCATGCAAATGGAGAATAGTTGCATGACCACCGAGTCATACTAACACGTACACGGATGCATGGATCTCACCATACTCAATAGAACTAAGAAGCTCTCCTCAAAAAGAAGCCAGTCTGGTGGTCCCCTGCCATAAACAAAGTCTACAACAGAAGGAGGAAACTGATGCGGAATAAGGCAAAGTCCAAAGACTGGAAAAACTCCCTTATCAGCCTCAACAAAAGGTTGAGATCCCTCATCAAATCCTCTGAAGCTAGCTATAAAAACAGAATTGCAACAGATAGTAAAGAGCCTTCTGTAGCTATGTAAAGAATCTCCGTGGCAATACCCAGATCGCTCTGAGCTACTGCACTATGGTACCTCGTTTACTGAGCCAACAGATATTGCCAGTATACTGGCCAACAGATTCAGTGCTAACTTCACCCCTCCCCCCAAAGGACCAATCACAAAACCAGTAGATTGCCATGCACCCAGTATTACTGTTGCACATGTTAAAACAGCACTGTCCAAGGTCAAGAATACAGTTTCTGTGTGACCTGACACTATCCCTGGCTGTGTTCTACATGAACTACAGAGTGAACTGGCACCTCACCTGTGTGCCCTGTTAAGTCACAGCCTCACCTCAGGCGTTGTCCCTACCGGATAGCGCACTGCTACAGTCATCCTTCTCCACAAAGGAGGAGTGACTACAGACCCCGGGAATTATCGCTCAATTAGCCTGACGAGTCTGATATGCAAAGTTATAGAACGCATCATCATGGACCTAATAAACCAGGATTTAGGGAATCTCCAACTCTGGATCCTACACAGGTTGGTTTTGTGAAGGGTAGATCATGCCTGCTCAACTTGGTCGACTGCTTTGAGTCGATCACCAGAGCTGTGGGTGAAGGCAAAGATGGTTCATACAGCCTACCTTGATCTGGCCAAGGCCTTTGATACCATTCCCCACTCAGGAATCATAGAAAAGCTCATTAAGCTAGGCATCAACCCCTGTATCACTAGGTAGGTTGCAAACTGGCTCACAGATAGAACCCACAGTGTGAAAGTAGCTGACTGTCCGAGTCAGACTGCCGACCAGTCACAAGTGGAGTCCCACAGGGTTCGGTCCTGGGTCATCTTCTGTTTGGTATCTACTTCTCTGTAGTCCAGGCCAACACTAAGGGACTCTGGCTGACCAAGTTCGCAGACGATTGCAAGTTGGGAGCTATTAACTCACCAAGTGATGTTGACATCCTACAAAGGCCTCAATGGCACTGACGACTGGTGTCAGAACCATGGCCTTAAGCTCAATGCCAAAAAAGTGTCATCATCCCCCTTGGGAAAAACACAGTTCCCTTGAATTAACTCATTGATGGTAGTCCACTGAACACAGGGAAGGCGTTAAGAGATCTGGGGAACACAGATTGACAGCAACCTCTCTTTTGAACACCTCGTTGCCACTGTAGTCAGAAGGTCAGAAATTCTTTCTGTGTGGCACATCTCATTACTAAGGGTTTTGCATCCAGGAAGAAGGAGGTCATTGTTTCCCTCTACTCATCCCTCATTAGGCCATTCATCGAGTACAATGCCCTATTTGGCATGTACCTCACTAGACAACTGCAAGAACTGGCGAGGTCACAAAAGTACCTCACAAAGAGGATCCTAGGCTTTAAACACTTGTCCTATATGGACAGACTCAAGAAACTCCAACTATTCTCTGTCTCATATCACCTACTTAAGAGATCTCTGCTTGACTTACAAAGCCATGTCTGACCTAGCTCTGTTAGAAATGTTGCATCTAAAGAAATCCCAGTTCCTTCACACCACATGCTCCAGAGACCTCAACCTCATTACCACAATCAACAGAACATGCTGGAGGGACAGGTTCATAACCCAGAGACTGCCCATACTATGGAATAGACTTCCCATACATGTTGAGCAGAGCACCTCACTGGCCCTCTTCTAGAGAAATCTTGATGAGTGGATGGGAAATAGAAAATTCACCCCGGGGATCACCCTAGTGGCTCTACTTGACAGAAGCACTAGGAACTAAGGTCGTGTGAAACAATGCCAGGGTAATCCTATGTGCTAGGCTTGTAAAGGCTCCAGGGCCTTTAGCCTAGTACACACCTATGAACCTAGCAGAGTTGCTCAATAGTGGCCTCTCTTCTCTATTAAAATCCATGCCTCGGCCATCTCTGCCCATTATGATTCAGACCCACCCCTCTTCTTTCTTCCTTTGATTAAGCAATTCCTCAGAGGGACTTCTAATATCAGGTCTCCCAGAAGGCCTCCGACGCCACCCTGGGGACCTGAATTATGTGTTAGAGAAACTAACCTCATCTCCTTTTGAACCTGCTGCTTCAACAGAATTGAAATACCTCTCTTGGAAGACTGCCTTCCCACTAGTTATCACCTCAGCCAGAAGGGCCTCTGAACTTCAAGCGCTCATGGCTGTCGAGCCCTTCATAATTTTTCATGCAGACCGAGTCTCCCTGAGGACTAACCCCTTCTTTATGCCCAAGGTGGTATCTTATGTGAACCTTAACCAGGCCATACACCTTTCCACCTTGTTTCACGACTCTCAAACAAGGGGGAAAGAATTCTACACTCGCTAGACGTGCACAGACAACTCGGATACTATCTGGACCGTACTAAGCCATTCAGAAAAACAGCCTGAGGGGCAGAGGGGAAGCCCATCTCCAAACAAACCATTTCCAAATGGATTTCATACTGTATCAATTTTTGCTACACACTACATGGAAACCCATCCCTAAGTCTATCCATGCCCACTCCACTAGAGCAACCTCAACTTCCACTACCTTCCTCAGAGGCATACTTACCAGAGACGTCTTGGAAGCAGTCACCTGGACCTTTCTCAATACCTTTAAAAAGCATTACCACCTACCTCTCTTTTCCAAGTCTAGGGCAGGGTTTGCCTCTGCGATTTTTCAGGGCCTCCTGACCCTTACCTAGGACTCAACCTGTCCTTTCACCCTTTTCCTCAGCTTTGGGAATCCTCCCACAGGTGATGACTGCAACAGTGAAACACGAAAAAGATAGTACAGTTGTGTGCACTTACCATAAATGTAGATGTTGGAGTGTATTCACTGTTGCAGTCTTGGTTTATAGCACTGATGACCTGACGTCAGACTACAGATGACTGCATCCAGCACACAAAAACATTGACTCTAGTATTTGGGCCAACCGATGGCTACCACAGCAGGGATAACTCACAGGTGATGACTGCAACAGTGAATACACTCTTAACATCTTCATTTATGGTAAGTGTATGCAACTGTACTTTCTCCCTGTGTTAGTAGTCTTGGAAGATAAAATTGCATGTAAAATCCCTTTGGTTAGTGAACAAGTTCTTAAAACTGCTGTGAGGAATAAGATGTGCTCTTATCTTGCAACTCTTTGATGTTTTGTTCAGCTGACCTAGCTGCAATCTCCACAGCTGACCACTCTTAACAAGAGAGCCTTGGCATTTTCTAACCCTACACCAGCAGATAAAATTGGCATTTGGTTAGAATCTCAAGGAGAAAGTTGGGTCAGTCTAGTAATTCAACCTTTGAAATTTTAAATTATAAGGGCTTCATGTGGAAGTTTATTTTGCAATATCCTTACAGTTTACATGGCTTTCTTGTATGTTTGCCTGCTGAATAGAAGTGTTGTATGGATGAGATTGTTTCTGATGTGACTCGAGTTTTGAAGTATGCTTTGAGGAATGTTTTGGAAAGTGTGGACACTTTTGAGAAATGTATCCACTTCTGTTGTATTGAGGTTTGCCTGATTACGTAACCAGAATTTTTTTGAGGATTTAGAGATATTTTGAATGCTCCTTTAAATTCTGAATTTGTGTTTGGTCCTGCTGCTACCGTGATTCTCAAACAATGGAATAATGTAGGTAAACTGATGCATAGAGTATGTAGAATGTTTCATATTTCCATGTTCTCTCCCAGCAAGGCGTCCAGCTTCAAAGGGTAGAATTGACAAAAATCCCAAAAGGGCAGAAATAAAAATCCCAGCCTGACAAGATTCAGAGCAGAAATAAAAATCCCAGTCTGACAAGATTCAGGATATCAAAAGGAAATGGCAAGGGGGATAATGATCCTAAACCAAATAAAAGGGGTTCCTTTCCCCACAGAGGTCTTTCCCTTGCTAAAGAATGACTTTGCCAGTACTCACGGCATCCTGCCACTTCCTCCTGTCCCTCCTTCTCTTTTCCCCTTCTGTCAGGCTTTCTCCCAACCCAGCAGTTTGGCTAGAAATTGTCTCAGACAAGTGGGTACTAAGAATAATTCACTGATGATACTCGGTCAGTGGACAAAAAAATCCTCCGTTCAGGTAAATACCCCCATGCCCTTGAGATGAGACTAGACACACTTGTTCTCTTCAGTACACCTTCACGTGTTGCAAGCAGGGCTATAGAACCAGTTACTCTACCGTAAAATTGAAAAAGATTTTACTCTAAAGTCCTTGTTACCCAAAAAGGAGCTATCATGGTGGTGAGTTGTTGTACCCAAGTACCTTTCTGAAAGTACCAAAATTCAAAATGCTCACCCTGCAGAGACTGCCCCTTCTTCCAGATCATGGTGACTTTACATTTGAAGGATGCTTATCATTCCATACCAATTGCGCCCAAATGTAACTCAAACCGACAAATGTCCTGTCTCTCTCCCTCAAAAAGAAGCGTCTTCCCAGGGTGTAGGATTGACACAAAAAAAGTATGGCCTTTCTACCAGAAGACATGGACCTTACAGTTAAGTACATTTTCAGGGATTTCTGTCATCAAGAAGCTGCCTCTGCAAGGGTTTCTCAAAAATCTTTGCCTCATGGCTTCAGTAATCCTCATAACACCACAGGCCAGACATGAAAAAGATTGTGTTAATTAAAAAAAAATGTTGCACCTAGCACCTGCTTACCTTGGAATTCCAGGTACCAGTGCTGGATTTTGTAAAATGAGTGTTACAGTTACCTCCTGACCCCAGTTCAGTCAGGGCAGGCGGACTCTTCAGATTTTACACAGGGAACAGTTACAGGGGAGTTCAAGTGAAAGGTGAATTTGGTCCTTCATATGCTACAAAGCTCATAAATGTCACTGAATAAGGTCCTCTCTTATTTGTCACAGATGACACCACAGTCATGTGGTACCTAGTACCTGAACAATAAGGTATAAGGTCATACCCTTTTTGCTGGTTGACAGTGATGCCCTGGGAGCTGGCTTTACAGCATTCTCTGATGCCTCAGGCGTAGTACAGCGCATCAGAGCAAAACCGTGGCAGACAGACTAAGCAGATTTTGGACAGACCTTCACAAGTGGAAGCTCGAGACAGATATTTGTGTGCATTTGGTCCAGATGTGGGGAACACTTCAAATAGGTCTGTTCACCTCCTTTTCAAAACAAGAAGGTTGGAAAAATTGTGTTTGAGACATCCTTGCAGCCATGCTTGGAGGAAAGATGCATTCTTTTTCCTTTGGACAGGAATGTTTCTTATGCATTTCCACCATTACCCAAGGTACTTTTGAAAATTCAGAAGGAATTACCTAAGATCATTATAATAATTTCCTTTTGGCCCAGGCAAAGTTAGATGTTCTTCGTGTTTCACTGTTGCAGTCATTACATTTGGGTTATCTGTCTGCAGGTAGCCCTCAGCCGGCCTGAGTATCAAAGTCTTGGGTCCTGCGTCTGATGCTGTCTCTTCTTCCATGACGTCAGGTAGTCAGGGGTATAAAGCATGCAGCCAATGCCATTACATCAGTCTTTCTTGCCGCGTGGTGCCCAAGCAGTTCGCAAGTGCTGGTCGGCCGACTCCTGAAATTTTTTTTTTGAGTTTCAGAACTGAAGTCTTCAAAAAAGCTAAATACCCCGTTGGGGATCCTTTTTCTTGCTCTAAAGCGATGTCAGTAAAAGTTAACAATTTTATTACCCGTGGAAAGCTAATGTATCATAAAGATTTTCATTTGTACTGCATTCCTTGCTTAGGCCCAGACCACGACGTCTCTCGCTGTCGGTTTTGTGCCTTATTCAATCCTCTAACTATTCGTCGGTCCATTTTTGCTGCAAACTATCTTGGTACTCTTTAGTTATCCAGAAATGGCTTTCGTAAGCCATCTGACTACCGACATTCCGAAAAAAACATAAAGATAAAGACAGAGACAGACCGCATAGGTCCAAAGCTGCCGACGACACTTACGTTAAGCTAGTTGCCAGATCGCCGGTACTCAGTGAGGCGCTTTTGGAGCCCCTGATACCTGCTACTTCAGATTCGCAGGCCTGTACTGAGACCCATTCGGAGTCCGGTATGCCGCGAGATGCTTCTTCGACTATGGAACCTGTGGATGTCTCTACCTTGGATGGGTCCGGAGCCACTGTGCAGGCACTGACTTCTGAGGGTGTATTCAGGCCTACGGACTTGCATTTCAAACCAACGCCATCTTTTTCTTCAAGGCCTAAAACTCGACCCACACCTAGAAAACCAACGTCCAAACCGCATGGTCAGGCCCATATTCCTAAAAAACAAATAACGGCTGAAGACCTTGTTACTTTAATTAGGTGAAGCCAGCCTTCTCCCTCTAAGAGACCTAGAATTGATTTTCCTTCTGATTCTTCTGATCAAGATTGTGAAATTTTTGTTTCTTCTGATTACCAGGATTTGCCCTCATCTGCCTATGAGGATTCTGATGCAGGAGGACTCCATTCCCTCTGCTTCCCCTCCAGAAGATTTTTCTTTTGGTGTAACCTTGCATACTCTTAGGGAGCATTTCCACTGGGAAAGCCAGGATTACTCTGACTCCAAAAAGAGGCTTAGGGAATTCTTACTCCTACCTCAACACAGGACTTTAGCTATCCCTCCTGTCCTAGACATTGTAGATGATGCCTTCTTGGAATATAGTGTGGCCCCAGACACTTTACCTCCAGCTCCCAGGAAACCTGACCGGTATTACGGAGTACCTGACTCTCTCAAGTTCCTTTTCAAGAATCCTACTGTGGACCCAGAGACCATTTCCCAGGGACCTAAAGGCATTCAGGCTACTACTGCCAAAAACCCTACCCCCTCTGATAGAGATTCCAGGGCCTTGGACAGATGGAGTAAGAAGGTATACACTTCTGCTACTTTGGCCAGTAGGGCCTTAAACTGTCAGTTTCATATGTTAAAGTTTCAGAAACATATTGTGGGACTACTTAAACAGAAAATGTTGTTGATTCCTGATTGTGCTGAAAAGAAAGAATTACAGGATTTAATGTATTCTGCTGAACAAGTTGGTAAACATACTTTGCAATGTGGTTTTGACTCTCTAGAAGCATCTTGCAGGGTTGCTGTCACTGGGTCTGTTCTTAGAAGACATGCTTGGCTTAAGGAGCAAAATTTGCCAGATCATGTTAAAGCTAAATTACTGGATGCTCCCTTAAACCAAGATAGCCTGTTTGGCAACAAAGCAGAAGATGTCCTTAAAAGGATGGAGGAAAAAGCTAAATCTATGCAAACTGTTAAAAATTTCTTGCAAGTACAGCCTCCCAGTTTCAGTAGGCATTGGCCTTCTAAGAATTGGTCCTTTCCTGTCTCTTCCAGGCCTTCTCAGTCCAAACCTAGGAACAGCAGACCACCTGGGCTACAGTCTCAAGGTACTCACAGGCCTAAGCAGTGGGGGGCTTTCACTTCCAAAGCTGGAAGTAGTAAGACACCCCCCTATGGAAAACTATCACAATGCTTAACCTTAATCCTTCCCAGCCCTGCTCAAGTGCATGTTCCCTTAGGGGGAAAGATTGCCCTGTAGGAATAATTTGGGAACTCATTACCCAGGACAAATGGGTTTTAAATATAGTTTCCCAAGGATACAGATTCCACTTCCACACCTTACCAACCCCAAACGTTTGGCCAGACCTACCCCCATATCAGTGGGCAGAGGCTCAACAGCAGGTTCTCTCTCTTCTAAGTATCAGGGCTATTCAACCTGTCCCAGCAGAAGAAAAGGGACAAGGTTTTTACTCAAGACTATTCCTGGTACCCAGAAAAGACAGCTCCTGGCATCCTATCCTGGACCTCTCTATTCTAAACACCTTTTTGGTAATCCCAAAATTCAAAATGATAACACTTCATCAGCTGCTTCCTATGCTAGGCAAAGATGCCTGGTTGGCAGCTTTAGATTTAAAGGAAGCTTACCTGCACATTCCAATAAGGGAATCTTGCAGGAAATACCTATGCTTCAGAACAGGAAACATGCACTATCAGCTCTCTGCCCTTCCCTTTGGCTTATCTACTGCGCCCAGGGTATTCACAAAGTGCCTAGCTCCAGTCATTGCATTTTGCAGGTAAAGAAATATTCAAACATATCCATACCTGGACGATTGTCTAATTCGGGCAGAAAGCCAGGACATGCTACTAAATCATCTGGCGTTTGTAAAGAAACTTCTAATCTCACTGGGGTAAACCATAAACGAAAAGAAATCTCATGTAGTACCCTGCCAACAAATTGTATTCCTGGGAGCAAGCTTGAACACAACTTCCCAGATGGCTTACCTCACGCCAGAGAAACAAGTTTGACAGCCTACTTCAAAGACCCAGCTATCTGCAAGGAAAGTCCTGCAAGCCCTGGGTTTCATGGCCTCTTGCATTGTACTAATTCCATATGCAAGACTGCATATGAGAAAAAAAGCCTATGATGTCAACATTCACAGGACCTGGAATCCATGATTCTTATAATTCCTTGTATAAAGACAGAGTTCCTTTGTTGGGCAGAGGCCTGCTAGCACACCAAGGGACTGCCATTCAATCTACCCCCAGCCGCCCAAACCCTAACAATAAACTCATCAGACTATGCATGGGGGGCTCACTTGGCAGGGCAGTGCATTCAGGGCAAATGGAACCCGAGTCAGATGCACCTGCATATCAGTCAGAAAGAAATGTTAGCTGTACAGAATTCACTGAAAGCCTTCAAGGACCACATTCTTTCAGGACAATTATTGGTAAAGACAGGCAACATCCACTGCTATGTGATACATAAACAAGCAGGGGGGGGGAACCCACTCATATCCTCTCTGCAGACTAGCCATGGCTCTGTGGAACACAGCCTTGGGCTACCAAGTGCATCTACAAGCTCAGTTCATGTCAGGCAAGCTAAATTCACTGGCAGACGACCTAAGCAGAAATCTCATGGACCCACACGAGTGGAAACTGGAACCAAAGATATTCAATATTTTGAGAAGCAAATGTGGGGGCTCCCAAAGATAGACCTGTTTGCCTCCCCTTAGAGCTACCAATTGGACAAATTCTGCACAAGGGCTCCCCACAGCCAAGCTTGGAAAGTGGATGCCCTGTCCTTCACCTGGGAAAGCCTCCCAGTTTATGCTTTTCCTCCCGAAAGTTCTGCTAAAGATCAAACGACAAACCAAGGACAGTACTGATTGCACCAGGCTGGCCATGCCAACACTGGTGTACCCCCTCTTGCGCTGTATGTCACTGCTGGATCCATGACACCTGCCTCGGACCCCTTCCCTGCTGTCCCAGCAGGGGGGCCAGATTCTGCACCCCCATCGTCAAACCCTGAACCTTGCAGCCTGGCTAATTCCCTGAGCTCTCCAATAGCATCACTCAGTAAGCAGGTGCTAGATGTCATTCTGGAGGCCAGGAGGCCTAGTACTAGAACATCCTATGCTGAAAAGTGGAAAAGTTGCTGTTCCTGGAGCCAGACTCAAGGGATGGGCACAAGAGTGCCCAGCTTACCACATATTCTTCAATACTTAACAGAGATGCTCCACAAGGGCCTTTCCTTCTCATCAATTAAAATTCATGCCTCAGCCATTTCAGCACATTATAATACTGAGCCACCCCTCTTCTCTCACCCCCTGCTGAAGCAATTCCTCAGAGGGGCCAAAATTTTAAGACCACCCAGGAGAGCCCCCTACTCCAGCCTGGGACCTTAACTTATTATTAGAAAAGCTCACTCTGCCTCTATTTGAGCCAGCTGCAACTGCAGAGTTGAAATTCCTTTCTTGGAAAACTGCTTTCCTTCTAGCCATCACTTCAGCAAGAAGAGTGTCTGAATTTCAGGCCCTCATGGCAGTGGAGCCCTTTATCATCTTCCATGCTGACAGGGTGTCCCTCAGGACCAATCCTTTCTTTATGCCCAAAGTGGTATCCAGTGTGGCCCTTAATCAGTCCATTCGTTAGCCTACCTTTTTTCCAAATCCACAGAACAAAGGAGAACTAATACTGCACTCCTTAGACGTGCACAGACAACTAAGATTTTATTTGGACAGGACTAAGCCTCTCAGAAAAACTGAACAGCTGCTAGTTGCCTTTGCTGCAGGGGCAGAGGGGAAGGCCATTTCAAAGCAAACCATTTCTAAGTGGGTAGGCCATTGCATTCATTTCTGCTATAAGCACCATGGAAAACCTACCCCACAGGGGATAAGACCACATTCCACCAGGGCTGCATCTACATCTACAGCCTTTCTCAGAGGTGTCCCTACCAGGGACATCCTAGAAGCTGCTACCTGGAGCTCTGTACTTACCTTCACCAAACATTACCACTTGCCTATGTTTTCTAAATCCAGAGCTGGTTTTGCCATTGCAGTCTTGCAGGGCTTAATAGCTGGTCCGTAATGCTCTCTAACTTTCTCCTCCCTGCCTTAGCTTTGGGAATCTACCCAAATGTAATGACTGCAATAGTGAAACACGAAGAACATAGTGCAGTTGTGTACACTTACCATAAATGTGGATGTTCGAGTGTATTCACTGTTGCAGTCCTGGTTACCCTCCCTCCAGCCCCCTGACTTTTCTTGGTTATACCTTTCTTCTTGTTTAGTGTATTTCAGCTTTCTGGTGTGTGTGCATTTTTTTGGAGGTGTAACCTTTTATATGTATATAAATGTATATATATATATATCTATATTTATATATATATATAATATATATGCTTCCCATTATGGAGGCACGTGACATCTGGGGCAAGAAAAACTGATGTAATGGCGTCAGCTGCATGTTTTATATCCCTGACTGCCTGACGTCATGGAAGAAGAGACAGCATCCGACGCAGGACCCAAGACTTTGATATTCAAGCCGGCTCAGGGCTACCTGCAGGCAGATAACCCAAATGTAATGACTGCAATAGTGAATACACTTGAACATCTACATTTATGGTAAGTATACAACTTTGAAAAGACCAAGAAAGTGTGGCTTTTCACTAGCAACCAAGTAATCCAAACAAAAAAAAAAAAAGCCGTAGAGTGGAATGCAGTACTATTTCAAATTCAATACACGAAAGTGACACCAACCACGTCTTGAACGCTTTTATTGAGAAAACCACATGCGTTTTCGTCCTTTACTCTAGGACTTCATCAGATAAAACCATTTTAAAAAAACTCTACCTTTATACTTTATTCACAAACAATTAACCAATAAGACACCATCTCATTATTTTAAATAAACCAACCAATTTCATATCTCATTAATATTTATTCCTAGAAGGAATTTGAAAAATGATTGTGTATATAAAATACTTAAAATCAATTTGTCTTTTGAATATTCTTAAAATTGATTTGACATCGTGTAATACATCATTGGGAAAGTTCATTTGTTTGAAATTTAACCATAAAAATCATGTATCATCGCAACTTCTGTGCAAACAACTTTACTTTCTCCCTTCTTTGTTTTTGGAGTATTTCAAGACAGTTTTCAAGATAAAAAATTAATGATGATAGACAAAGGCTGTAGCAGTTAATTCTGTACCCCCACATGAATTGGCTCACCAATACCCATCTTAATGGTGACGCAAGATGAAGTATTTAGGACTATGGCTTAAAAAGACTTCTGTTATAGCAGCTAAGGATGTGGGGGAAGGGATTAAACAAGATAATACAAAACATGAGTGGAAACTCTTGTTTATGAATAGTAAGATACACGCAGTGAAAATGTTTTTATTCCATTTAGTTTTATATACACGGACTTATTTTTATCAGAGTAGAAGTTGTGGACAGTAATTTAATAGTTGAGAGTTGAAGATGTTTATTAGGGAGAGAGGGAAAGAAGACAAAAGTTAAGTGAGATAAGCTGATCCTCCGATTAAAACAACATGGTTTGGAATTGCCTGATTTGAAGGAGTGAATTCTACAGCTATGCAGTTAAGGCTCATCTCCGTAACACAAGCAGAAAGTTATAATTCAGTGTGGAAAGAGATGATGATGATGAAGCGGGGGAGGGGGGGTTCAAGAAATAAGGAGAGAAAGCGGTATTTTGGATACAGATCATTGAGAATACCAGCAACCATCAAAATATTATAAAATTACAGGAAGTAGTCCAAAAACCAAGAAAACAAAAGAATGGAGAAACAAGATTTTGCTAATAGCGATGACTACAAAAAATAAGCAAGAGGAAGCTGGGAATTACTGTAGAAAACTGACAGAAGAACAAAGGTATTGGGAGCAATTGACATGAGAAGGAAAGGTAATAGAATGGTTGAGGCCAAGAAGACCTTTGCACTGCACTAATTGGTTTAGATTTTTTTCCCATTTTCTAACCTTTGGTTTTTTTTTTTTTTAGCAACCAATAGAAAGTCTGCTTTCCCTACCATGAATTGATGTCAGAGTATAGGCAAAGAGAAAAGGAATATGGGAGCTGTAAATGAGAGACCTCCTCTGGTAGAGTTTAGTTAATCTAGAACAGAAGCTGCTGTGAGAAAGTGTGAAATTAGTAGAACATATAAAATATTGCATGATTAATATAAGAATCAGTTAAAGGAGGTTAGAAAAGATTGGGAAGAAAGACTGGAAAAGCAATTTACAAGGGGACAGTGGGAGGGGATATACATATAGCTTCCAAGTATGCAACAGAGTCCAAGTTTAGGATTTTTGCTTGGAAGTGTTTGCATAGGTATTTTTATACTGCAAGCAGACTTCAGAAATCTCAGGTAGGTAGTAACTGTTGGAGTTGTGATGGAAAAGAGGTAATTGGGATTGTTTTTGGGGAGTGGTAATGAGCTAGCAAATTTTAAACATTCCCTGTAGAATGCTCTGTCAGAAATATCGGGCAACAAATTGATTTAACTAAGGAAATTATTCTTTTGACCTGGGACACAAGATCTGAATTGGCTAGACCAATAAGGCCTTACTAAGTTTAATTCTATTGGCTGCCAAAAAAAAAACCCCAGCGGTTAGAAAATGGGAAAAAAATCTAAACCAATTGTATTTGAAGTATTGAATATTGTAAAAGAATTGGATATGAGATATTTAGATAAAGGAAGGTGAACATTACGTGGAAGTAAACAGAAGTTGTGGCAGTAATACATGCATAAATAATGTTCATGAGGAGATGTGAGGATTAAGGGTAGGCAATGAGCAATTTATGTATTTTTGGACTAAATGAGAGTTGGACAGAAAAAACAAATACGTAATCTATTATGTATATAAATGAAAAAAAATGTAATGTTTGTTTTCTATTAATGTACATATACCTATGTCTTAAGTGATAAATTAATAAACATGTTTTTAAAGAAAAAACTCTACCTTCTTTTGTTGTATTTTCCCTTCTAGGTCCCCTGTTACATCCTGTCTGTTGCAGTTCAGGCTCTATTCCCCACCCATAAATACTGTTCTCTGCTGAAAACTTATTTCTTGCAAGAGTCTTGTAAGCTCCATTATAATAGTTTAGGTGGAATATAAATGCATATTAGTGTAATCCACCTCCTCGGTAACCCTTTACTACCACAGAATCTGATATCTGTTTTCATTTTATCCACGACAAATGGGATCCGGTTCTGAGAATCGAAACTGACTCTGCAGTTACTACAGCTCATGCTGGCCAAAAACACTTAAGCTTTGCCCTTACCCAGAATGCCCCTCTCCCAGTTACCCCAGATCTCATTTGCCGCTTTCTCTGACAGATGTGTTCGCCATCGCACTAGAGCTAAGTATACTTTATGATATAGTTTTTCTGTTTCACTTTTCTTAGTAATTCCTTTTCCTAGTCGCTTTACTTTAAAACCCTACCCCCTGTTTTTCCCATCTTGTTTGAACTTCTGTCTCCTCCTTTACTTATTTACATGTTGGTGTAATTTTGTCTATCATCGTTGATAGACTTTCCTTTCTCTTAAGTCTTTCTTACAAAAAAAAAAAAAAAAATACTGTTTGGTAGTGAGTGTGTCTGTTGCGAGGGTTGTGCGTGTGTATATACGGGTATCTTAGTTAACTGCCTTTTTTGGCATTGCTGACAACTTTTTTTGTTAGTCTCCATGGCAGTTAGACCAATGGTCCCATCTGGTTTCAAACAATGCCAAAAATGCGGACACAAAATACCAATCTTGGATAATCAGTTAAGTGCCTGTAGCCTGGGCCTTGTTCATCTGCAAAAAAACTGTTCCATATGTCATGGTTTCAGTTACAGAGCACTTGTGTAAAGGAAAATTAATTTTGAAAGGTATGGTACCCTCAGCCTTCACCGAAGCTATATCTGGCTCAGACAACACAAGGAGCAGGAATGATGCATCTTCCCCTTCATCATCATCCACAAAAATTTCAGGAAAGCCTAAGAAAAGAAGCCTGTCTTCTACCCTCTACCTATGCCTTATACACTGTCAGCACCTCCTCTGAAAAGTTCAGAGTCTTTGGTTCCATCAGTATCCTTGGAACCTACTGCCTCCACACCTAAATCTCTGGCCCTGAAAGGTCCTACGGATCCAAGTGCATCAGCGCAGTCTAAATCCTCGACACAGAAACTATTAGTGCAAATGTCTACCTCACTGCCAACTTCTTTGGCACAGAGTTTACAGTCAGAAGAACCAAGCATTGTGACCCTTCCGAGAACTTCGTATTCTCCCTCAATTGATCCTTTTTCTGGAAGACTACCTTCAACTTTCTTGGAGAGACCACAATCACCATCCAACCCTGTCTGTGCATTCCACCAAATGTTTAACTGTAGATGATGTGGAGAGGCTGATGAATAAGATACTTTGGGCAAGGCGATTGTCTGGTACCTCATCAACTCCATCCCCACCAGATGTTGGAGTCTAACCTTTCTTCGTGCTTCCAGTTTTTCCTCCTCTGACTTCATCTGCAGCATTAGAGTCATCAGCTCCAAGCCTTCTGGTGCAGATATCTTCAGAATCGGTTCTTGCTCTGAGCTCTGTGGTCCATTGGGATCTGGAGATGTCTCTGGGTGTAGAGTCTGTCCTGTAGGCTCTGCGGGGTAGGAGTCAACTCCTATTTTTTTTTTTTTTTTTGAGTCTTACCTGCACCTTGTGGCATTGGTATGGATAAGCTTACCTCTGGCTTCTGTATCAGAGGCTGTCTCTTTGGAGCAGGGAGTGACCAGGCTTCTGAAGCAGTCTTTCATGGTTCCAGGCTCTCTTCCCTCTTCAGGGGGACCAGCGTTTGAAGTGATTGAGAGAGCTCTGACAGCCATTGTCAGTTGACCCTTTCCATCTCGGAGGAAGTATCCCTTTCTTACTCACACCAGGATAGTCAACCTGCACTCCCACTGGGTCACATAATGCCAAAACCTCAGGAATCCCAGATGACAGTTCTTTCCTCTTCTGATACCTCTGCAGATCATCCCACTGAGGAGATCTCTAAGAAGCGAAAGTGTAAGAGGAAACACTTGGATTCCCCAGAAGAATCTATCACTGACTGCACAGATTTCGATGAAGAAGAGGGATCCCCAAGGTCACCCCCCCCGATGTCTCCTTTGGAGACATCCTGGAAATACTGAAGCAGTGGGATGACTGGACATCCAAAAATCCTTCTTCTGAGGAGTCTGTTTACCTGCAAGCTTTGGCACCCGACCATCTCCCTCATGGTTGACTCCGCCCACAGACAAACTCATTCAGTTGATCTCTCAGCAAGTGTGGAAAGGCCCTGATACTGTAGAACCTATCCCCAGGAGACCTGATAAAATTCTTTCCTTTCCCAAAGACAAACAGTTCTGGGAAAAAAAGGGTTAGTTGTGGATGCCATGGTCGTTGCGGCAGCCACAAATAAGGAACTGGGTGACGGGAGTTCTTCTATCCATCCAACCAGTAGAGAATCTTAGGTGATGGATAGATTTGGGAAGCGGGTCTATGCATCATCGGCCTTTGTCTTAAGGTCTTTGAATTTTTTTGGCACACTTCTTCAGACTTCAAAGGGATCTGGTCAAGGAGTTATCATATACCCTGGCAGGATCTGGTTCTGAGGAAGTCCAAGATAAATTTGCTTCCCAGTTGGCTACCTTGAAATCTGTGTCTAACTCATTCATGAGGCTTATTGCTCATGAAGCTGAAGGGACCCTCAAAGTGTTGGGTTTGGGCATTGCCATTAGGAGACAGGCCTGGATGCATCTGTGTTTTTGCTGAGCCATTTGTCTCTGTCAATGCACTCTTTGACAGATCATCCCTTTTTGGCCCGAAAGTTAAAGTAACTGTACCCAGGTGTGAGGAAAGATGGAAAGACTCTTTCTGCCATGGGCATGCATTTTTCCACTCCCCAACGATCCTTCTCGAGGAACCAGAAAGGCAGTGGAAAGTTATGGTTCAGAAAGTCCCAAGGGCCTTTTCACTTGCCAGGTGGAGGTAGTTCCCTAGGTGTAGAAGATGGAACTTTAATGGAAGATGCCATGCATAAGGCAGAGGTGGCCCACAGAACCAGGGTTTTAGGGATTCTATCGCAGGAAGACCTTCCAGCACTCCTGAACGGAGGCCTGGTTGTCTTCTTCTGGAGACAGTCTGGGTGGGCTTATCCATGCACCAAAATGCTTGGCTACAAATAACTTTCAATATTTGGGTGCAGAGGATCGTTTCCAGAGGCTGTTCAATTCCCTTTTCCCTTCCTCCTCCATATGCAAAAAAAAATCCTGATGTTCAACCCAGTCAGAGGAAAAGAGCAGTTCTAGAAATCCAAAAACTACTAGAAAAGTCATCCAAGAAGTCCTACCAGATCAGATAGAATCCGGAACTTATTCAAGAGTTTTAGTGCCAAAAAAGACAGGGAACTGGAGACCAATTTTGGATCAAAGTGTACTGAACAAGTCAGTTCGTCAAACCAAATTCTGGGTGGTCACTGTACAGTCCATATTTCCGTTTTGAAAAGGATGACTGGATGTGCTCAGTAGATCTTCAGGATGTGTATTGCCATATAAAATTGGACAAACAATCCAGAAGGTTCCTCCATTTCTGGCTGGGAGCCAATCACTACCAGTTCAGAGCTCTGTCCTTTGGCCTCACCATAGCCCTCAGGGTGTGTTCACTAGATGCATGGCTGTAGTAGCAGTTCACTTGAGACTGCAGGGATTCCAAGTGTTTCCGTATCTAGACAATTGGCTCATAGGTAGGTACTAGGCTATTGGCTCTAGGGCTTTTATAAGCCTAGCCAAAAAGGTATCCTGGCTTTCGCCACCCAAGAATATTATTTTCCTGTGTCCCCTGTCAAGCAGAGCCACAGAAATGATCCCCGGGGTGAATTTCCTATTTCCCATCCAATCATCAAGATTTTTCTTAAGTGCTAATTAGGAGCTCTGTTTGACATAGGTAGTCTGTTCCAGAGTATAGGAAGTCAGTGGGACAGGAATCTATCCCTCCAGCATATTCTGTTTATTGTGGTAACAAGGTTTAGTTCCCTAGAGCATGTAGCTCAGAGGGATTGGGATTTCTTTAAGTGGAGCATGTCCAACAGCTCTGGGTTTGACATAGCTTATTATGTTAGGCAGAGATTGCCTCTGAGTAGGCAATATGTGACTGGGTAAAGCTAGAGTTTTTTGAGACGGTCTGCGTAAGGCATCTGTTTGAGGCCAGTAATAGGTTCATAGGTAGGTACTAGGCTATTGGCCCTAGGGTCTATATAAGCCTAGCCAAACGGTACCCTGGCTTTTGCTACCTAAGAAAGTTATTTTCCTGTGTCCCCTGTCAAGCAGAGCCACAGAATTGATCCCCGGGGTGAATTTCCTATCTCCCATCCAATCCTCTCAAGATTTATGTTGAGTGATGAGGAGCTTTGTTTGATATAGATAGGTAGTTTGTTCCAGAGTATGGGAAGTCTCTGGGACAGGAATCTTATCGCTCCAGCATGTTCTGTTTATTGTGGTGACAAGGTTTAGGTCCCTAGAGAGTGTAGCTCGGAGGGATTGGGATTTCTTTAAGTTGAGTATGTCCAACAGCTCTGGGTTTGACATAGCTTTGTATGTTAGGCAGAGATTGCCTCTGAGTGGGCAATATGTGACAGAGTAAAGCTGGAGTTTTTTGAGACTGTCTGTGTAGGGCATCTGTTTGAGGCCGGTAATTTTCTTTGTGCAGTATTTCTGTGGTCTTTCCAGTTGTTGTAGATGTCTTTTGAGGTACATACCAGAAGAGGCATTGTACTCTATAATGGGTCTTAATGAGTGATGAGTAGAGGGGAACAATGACCCCTTTTTTTCCTGCATTAGAAACCTTTTGTGATGAGATGTGCCACGTAGAAGGATTTCCTGACTACTGTGGCAGTGTGATTATCAAAGGAGAGACTACTGTCCACCTGTGTCCCAAGGTCTCTTGTCACACTTTCGGTGTTAAGTAGACTACCGCCTATGTGGTAGTTCATGTGTACTGAGCTTTTACCAAAAAGGATAACTGTGCACTTTTTGGCAATGAGCTTGAGGCTATGGCTTTGACACAAGGCATCTGTCTCAGTGAGGCCCTTTTGTAGGATGTTTACATCGTTAGGTTAGGAGTTTAGATTATGGCTCCTAGCTTGTAGTCATCTGCGAACTTTGTTAGCCAAAGACCTTCTGTGTTAGCCTGTACTTCAGAAAAGTAGATACCAAACAGGAGAAGGACCTAGGACTGAACCCTGTGGTGCTCCACTTGTCACTAGTCTGAAGTTGGATTTAGTCTGCTATTTTCACAATGTGGGTTCTGACAGTGAGCCAGTTGGCAACCCATGTTCTGACATAGGGATTTATACCTAGTTTAGTGAGTTTATCTATAATTCCAGAGTGAGTCATGGTGTCGAAAGCCTTGGCGAAATCTAGATAGGCTGTGTGAACCACCTTACCCTCATCTACGGCTTTGGTGACTGCTTCAAAGAAGTCTATCGGGTTTAGGAGACATGATCTGCCTTTTACAAACCCGACCTGGGTAGGGTCCAGAGTTTGGAGATTACCAGTGTCATTGTTTATAAGTTCCATGATGATATGTTCCATAGCCTTTTAGATGAGGCTTGTCAGGCTAATGGGGCAGTAGTTCCCGGGGTCCGTGGTGGCTCCCCCTTTGTGTAGTGGGATAACTGTTGCTGTGCACCATTCAGTGGGCACAAAGCCTGAGGTGAGGCTGTGATTTAACCCCAATCATTACCACCCCAATCAGGCACCAGTTGTTACAAACAAGGGATCAGGTACTTCACATCTGTTCCTTTCTGGGAATAACAGTAAACTATGAAAAATTGAAGTTGACCCCATCTCACAACTTAAAATTCATAGGAGCGGTTCTAAATACCTGAACTTCCATATCATCCCTTCCCCCATCAGGCTACAGAAAATAAAATTTCAGGTCCAGAAGATCATCAGCAACAGGAAAGTTACCACTCGTTTAGTCTTACAAATCACTAGGTTCAATGGCAACAACAGTAACTGTAACTCCTTTAGCAAGCTATCACATGAGAATTCTACAATGGTTGCTAGCTTCTCAGTTGTCTGTACTAGACCAGTCCATGTCGGACCTGATCTTGATTACCAATCTTTGCAGAAAAGATTTAGCTTGGTGGATCCACAAAGACATCCTTCTAGGTCGCTTCTTTGTCCCACCACAGCCCATAGACATATCGTGATCATGGATGTCTCCTAGATGGGGTGGGGGAGAGCATTATTTGGGAAAGACTGTCCAAGGCAGAGGCCAACTTGCATATCAATGTCCAGAAGTTAAGGGCAGTGCTCTTAGCGTTGCAAGCCTTTCATACTGTCCTTTGGGAACAATTGTGATTCAAACAGACAATTTGTCAATGGTTTGGTACATCTACAAACAGGGAGAAGCTTCCTATTCCATGTGTCAAGAAGCTTTCAGAGTGTGGCAGTGGGGGGGGGGGAATCATTCTGGGGAGTTCCAGTGTGATAGCAGACAAACTAAGGAGGTGTATTCTTCTGCCTCATGAGTGATGTCTCAATCCATAGGTGATGGAAAAGATTTTTCGTAGGTGGGGCCAGTGTTGGTGCAGTCTGTTTGCCTCTCCCATAAACAACAAATGCCGCAACTATTTTGCCCTGATCCTCCTGCTGGGGAGACTCCGAGAGATGCTCTTCTGCATACTTGGCCCTCCAAACTGCTGTATGCCTTTTCCTCGGTTTCCCCTAATTCCAAAATTCCTACAGAAAGCAATCAGACTGAAGAGCAAAGTAATCCTCATTACACCTTATTGGGCTTGATAGATATGGTTCCCCTTCTTTTGGCCTTATCTGATTCAGCAACCTTGGATTCTGGACCCAGTGCCAGATCTTCTATCCCATCCAGAGGGACTACCTCATCCATATATTGAAAACCTCAAGCTGACAGCTTGGTTTCTCCATTTACATTAATAGCCAGGCTTCCTTCTCCGGTATGCCATATTCTTTTGGCCTCGCATAAACCCAGATATACGCAAACTCTATGCTAATAAATGGAGAAGATTTTTTTTGGGGCTCATGACAAGAATGTTGATCCTTTTTCAGCACCCATTGATAAGATCCTAGAATTTTTAGCTTCACTTTTCGAAACAGGATAGACTCAAGCTACCGTGAAAATTCAGTTAGCTGTTTCTAATTTCCATATTGGCTTTGGAGAGTCCTCTTTGGCTTCTCATGAACTTTGTAAAGCATTCTTAAAAAGAATATTCTTGTTAAAACCATTATACAAAGGTCATACTTCTCTTTGGGATTTAAACTTAGTACTACTGACAGCAAAATGTGATCTAAAGTTTTTGTCCTGGAAGACTATATTCTTAGTGGCAATAACTTCTGTCTGAAGAATTGTGGAAAGAGAGGCTTTAGACCTCATCTGATTTTCCACAAAGATAGAGTTTCACTAAGAACCAATCCTTTTTACCTACGGTTGTGTTAGTCAAATATTAACCAGATTATTCATTTACCACTATTTTATTCCGATTTCTCTAATAAAGGTGAATACTGCTTACATTTATTAGATGTTCACAGACAATTATGCTTCTGTCTTCACAGAACCAAAAATATAAGAAAATCCGATCAATTATTTGTGTCCTTCTCCTCTACAAGACTTGCTCAACCAGTGAGCAAAGTAACGCTGGCCAGATGGCTCAGAGAGTGTATTTTGTTTATCTATAATAAGAAGAAAATCAGTCTACCTAGACCTTTAAGGGCACATTCTACATGAGATGTTTCTACTTCAGCAGTATTTCAATCTAGAGCTTCCATGGATGATATTTGTGCAGCAGCAAATTGGGCTTACCCCTTAGACCTTTATTACTCATTACAAATTAGATATGGTCTCCAGGGGAAGAGCAACTTTTGGTTGTGCTGTGCTCAGGGTTAACCTTCCTCGAGTCCTCCCTAGGTAGCTGGGGACTCTGCCCCTTTGTCAAGGATAAAATGAAAATTTACATCATCAGATAAAGAAGTTATGCACTCACCATAACATTCTGTGTTGTCCGTTTTCATTTATCATCTACTCCCCTCCCTCCTTCCCCCGGCCCTTTGTCATTTTTGATGGACCACAGTGACTTTTTTGCCACTAGTGTTACTGGTGTATGATTCCAGATATGCACTCTTTGACGACTGTTGGGTTACTACTTCCTTTTTTTTTTTTTTTTTCCTGCAAACTCTATATGAGGTAATTGGGAGAGGAGCATTCGGTGTAAGGACAAAGCTCAAGTGTTTTTTACTAGCACGAGCTGTAGTACCAGACAAGTCGGTTCCTTTTCTTGGAACCAGACCCTATTTGTCGAGGATAAATGAAAACTGACAACACAGATAGAACGTTATGGTGAGTCCATTTTTTACAATTGTCTTTTCCCCTCTTCTATCATATTGGAGCCCCTTTAACAATAATATCTTTCCTTTTCCCGTTGTCCCTGTTTTTCTGGTGAATGTCTACTCTGAAATCCTAATGTAGTGAAAATCATATGCTAATATTTATCTAATTGTGTCATGCAGCGTTGCTATTTGCTACATAAATTTGCTCATATAATTCAGTACACTCTGCTTTTTATCCATACATGTAAAGCCATTTATATTTCATGATGATATGGACGCAGTAACTATTATCATAGAAAGCTGTATGTTCATCAGATCACTATTGTAGTAGCTTCCAAAGTTTAAGGCGCTTTCCATGTGCGTTCTCTACTGGACAACACAAGAAAGTGGTATAAAGTCTAGTTAGGGTGCCGAGCCTTCTCAGCTTTCTTGCTCTTCAAGTCTGCTCTTCCTCTTTCTGCATTTTTTTGTGAGGAAAAGTTACTCTTTTCTGTCAGAAATTCTTGATGGAGTCTAGTACTCATATTTTTAGTGGCTGTCACTGAAAACTAACTTCTAAAATTGCTTTTTTTTTCAGTCAGGATTCCCTGTAGGGAAATTCCTGTTAAAGTGCTACTTTTGCTGTAAAAACATTTTACTTTTTTGTAAAAAAAAAAACTATATCTAGGGACTAAACCTAGAGGTTTTGAAGGGTCATCATTAAAACTTTTTCCTCAAAACTTTAAATTTTCAGTCAGGTTATACAACTGACTCTTCAATACTCCACTACTCACTTGGTTGGCACTTTCTTCTGTAGAACATGGACTCTGGCTCTTTGATTCTCCCCTCCCCCATTTGCAAGGAGAAGAAAATTGTTTGTAGGTCTTTGGTCTTCAAATCGGCTTCATCTTAATATAAAAGTTGCCGATGAGCACCTCTGCTGTGTCCATTTCTCGTGCCTCAGGCAGCTCATTGATTTCTCTTGACCGCACTTGTTGCCTCTTAAAAAACACTACGGACCAAGAGATAGGCATGTTGTCTGCAGCTGTTTGGCTGTCCTTTTAGTTCATGGGAGAAATGCACTTGCTGTGTGTCAGATAGAGCAGATGATGCTGTTCCTTGGAGGCATTCTAAATGGCTTGATTTTTAGGAAGGGAGGGGGGCCCATCCTTCAGTTGGTCTTGTTTTGGGTGGGGGTGGAATCTGCAAGAAAAGAAAAAACAAAGGTTGGCATTTTTCTTTTGTTTCATGTAGGATGGACAGGGAAGATTAGCTGGGTTTTTCTAAGGGCTTATTTCAAGCCTTTCAATTTTACATTCTAAGACTTTCATAATTTTAAAAGGAAAAGATTTTCCTCTCCCTCAGATTCTGATTGCCAGTCTAAGAGGCAGAAATTAGATTTGTATTGTATTTCTCAAGTGCATTCGCTAAAAGATGAGATCAAATTCTGAAAAAAATATTTTCTTCAGGTACCCCTCACCCCTTGAAGAGTTGTCTTTTTCTGATACTATAGCCAGAGTGAGAGAGAGTTATTTCAGTGGAATCAAAAAGAAATTCTGTAATCCCATCAAATATGACTTATTACAGGTAGGTATTCCTCTTGTCATGTTAGGATTTGAATATGCTTTCTTGGCAGTCAGCAGTTTGCCAGACAGTCAAACTGTTGTCCCCAAAAAGTCTGCTAAAATTGTATTCTCCTCAGCCATTCCACAAAATTTCTGTTTTCAAACCATAGATCAGACCCCACAGTGATTTCCTTGTCAAACCATCTTTTGGCAGCTAAACCCCTATCCCTTCTGACAAAGATGGGAAAGCATTTGATAGATGCGAGAAGAACATTTCTCTTTACCCTGGCTTTCAGATTATTGTACTGTCAGGCTCATATATGTCCAAGTTTATGCTGACTTCTTTTGATACTATGAAAAATTGCTGATCTACCTTCCTTAGAAACTAAGTAATTCTTGAATTCTTCAATATCCTCTGTGCCTCTGGTAACCAAATAATCTTTAAAATGTTCTAAGGACACTGCCGTCGCTGTATCTGTTGCAGTTTCTAGTGGGTAAACGATGAGAAGGTTTGCATGACTGTATTCCCAGAATTTACCAGGGGGGTGTTAAAGCTGATATCCTGAATGCTGCCCTGGATAAAGAGGTATTATTCGTCTCATCCTGTATTGTTTAACTTATGATTGTTGATGAAAGAGGAAAGTTAATTCAAGTAGGCACTAGAGTTTTGAACCCTTCATGAACAAAAGATAACAGGAACTTTCTTTCCAATTCAGGATCCTGTTATAGAAAACAGAATAAACAGCATGGTACAGGAAAACGGAAATTTCAGAAAACAGTAGCAGGAGGGTTTAAAAAAGCAGGGATGCTCCTTTTAAAACCAAAGACAATCCAAAAAGGCTGACTGACTATATGCCACTTCAAGTATTTGCCCTTCGACACCCTGGTATTTCAGTAAAACTTTCCCACAGTCTAGGTCTAATCCGCGGTGGTGGTGCTGCGGTAGCGTTGTTGCCTCACAGTAAGACGCTGTCCGGTTTGATTCTCAGCTAGAGCGTCTTCTGCGTGGAGACATGCATGAATGGGCGTACCTTCGTTGAAGGTTGTGCGTCAGGGCTAGCAACTTGGCACGTAAAAATCAACTGCCAATCATTAGCAGACCAGAGTTCCGCTGTGGCGACCCCTAACCGGGAAAAGCCGAAAGACACATACATACATCCCACAGTCTAGGTCTTCACTTCCCTCTGTGATGTCAGATAACTTCAGACACTTGTGTTTTGAGAATCAGTCAGAAAAGCTTGAACTGGCAGCCGGATGCTATTTCAACAGGTCAGAAAATCCTTCCTCAGAATCTAACAATGAGTTTATTCAATAATCCTTCAGGTACTAAAGGAAGAGGCAACTTGGGGACCTTTTCTAGACCTTCACATCAAAATCTCAAATTCAGAGTGCTCTCTGCAGTTTGTTAATCTAATTCCCAATCTCAATTTTTTGTTAACTGGATTTAAAAGATGGTTTATCACATTACATTCTAGTTTTCAAAGATTTCGGACTTTTGTAAGATTGTGTGTGTCTGGTTACTTTTTAAGTTTTTTGCCTTATCCTTTAGCATGTTTGTTATTCCAAGGGTGTTTACAAAATGCCTGATACCAATAATATCTTATTGCAGGTTGCAGGGCTTTTACATTTTCAGTTATTTAGATGACTACCTTATTTTTACAGACTGTCTTACAGCTTTTTAAGAATGCCTAGTTTGAATTAGAAATCTTCTCTTCAGTCCAAGGTTTCAGGTGAACATAGACAAAGCCCCTCTTTCACCATCTCATGGGATAGGGTTTCTTGGATGTATTCTGGATACATCCCTCATGATTTTTTTTCCTTTTTCAGGAGAAATGATTTTACATGTAGCAGTTTCTGATATTCTCTGATCAGTTTGGACAACTGCCAAGCAGTATCTCAAGGTTCAGAGTTTCAAGGCATCTACAATTTTCATGATTCCTTTTGCCAGACTTCACATGTGGAAAATTCTTAATACCTTTCAGGCACCTGTTTTGAGGGCATGCAGCAGGTATTAAAGAGGGCTAAGATACCTGCTGCTAGAAAATCATGTACGAGTAAGTGGAAAAGATTTTTTAGTTGGTGCCAAAGTAATATGGATCCTTTTTAGGACCAGACACTTGTGGTTTTACAATATTAGTGCAAGTTATCTTCTGGCCTTAGTCTTCTATGAATACACACCCTGTGGCCACCTCTGTCTTGTGATGCTCTCCCCCATTTTACCCAGCCTCAACTCTGTTTTTGAAAGGGGTTTTGTTATTTATCCACCTAGAACACAGGAGGCTCCTTCTTGTGATCTTTGTTATTGAGAAACTTGCATGAGGGTGATTTGAAGTTAACATGGAGAACAGTGGTACTCCTTGATCTCCATTTTGCAAGAAGAGTCTGAGTTATAAGCTCTTATGATGAGTCACCCTTATCTCATTTTCACAAGGATGGGATAAGTTTGAGAACAAATCCTTCATTTATATCAAATGTGATTTGAGTTTAGTTTTTAGTCAGGCTATTCTGTGTTCTTTCCAGAAACAAAAAAATTAGAGAGAAAGAACTTTGCACACTCTTGACGTCCACAGGCAACAAGTATTACATTGACAGGATTAAATCTTTCAAGAGTTCTGATCAGTGTTCATTTCCTATGAAGGTAAGAAAAAGGGACAATCAGTGACAAAACTGACCATTTGTAAATGGTTGGCTCTTCATATTTTTTTTACCATAGCAATAGGAATCTAGAAGTACTCTAGAAGCAGCAATTTGGTCATCTACAAAATTACAAATTAGACTTTTTTTAGACCCAGAGCAGGTTTTGTTAGGTCTGTTCTCCAATGGCTTCTAGACTCTGCTCTTCTTCCTCCCCTTCTTTCTCAGCTGTGGTATTCAACTTGTATAGGTTAGTGTAGTACAACAGTGATCTAATTATGAGCATTGTACTGTTGTGTAAGTAAACTTACAAGAACAGTAGATGCTCGAATAGATCACTCTTGCAATGGGAATACCCTCCCTCCCTCCACCCCCCTTCATTTTGCTTTGTTTTTGACAGTACATGGCTATTTATTTTCCTTTTTTCATAGTCTGTACCTAACTATCATAACATTCAACCAAAAGCCTTAGTTACTCTGGTTTGTTGCCCTAATCACTGACTTTGTAACATTCTGCTTTAGCTGTGTAGTGGTTAGGGTGCTTGGAAGGTGCCCTTAAGCTTTGGAAGCTAGATGGTTGTCTTTTCTGTGGCAGGATATAGCCCATATAGATTAGGCTACTGCAACAGTGATCTCTGCAGATGTCTGTATAATAGTAAGTTTGCTTACACAGCTGTACTGTCTCTCACCTACTGTGCACAATTATTTTGAATACATACTTTCAACTTTTAGATTACATGCACACTAATGTTTGATAGGCTGGGTGATCTGTTATGTAGTTGCATCATCTTGTCTCTCATTTGAACTCGCATTTTCAAGACATTTTACTTCAGTGAAAACATTCAAACAAAAGCTAAATATATTTTCAGAACCGCCATTCCTAATTCCCTTTTAAGTTAGAAAAAAACGCACAAAACTGTGTGATGTTTAGTGCATGAAGTTGAGCAGTTGCCTCAAATCAATGGATGCACCCACATACATTTCCTAATCTAAATTTAAGGTTACCCATGTTCAAGCATATATTAGAGGCTGTATTCTCACTTACACTAACTGCTGTCTATTAATTTTTTATTTCTAGTCCTCTCCCAGATGTGAAAAGCAGCTTATATGCTTTCAATAAACCTTACCTTTTAGCTCTAAGAAAGTGCACTGGCTACCTTTAAATGGATAAACTAATTTTTGTACTGTTATATTAAGTCCATTAAAGTACTAAGACTCCTGGGAGGCAACTGATTTGTACCACTTATTAACTTCCAGCAGTTTCATACTTAACTGTTTTTCACTGACCTGCTCTGTAAATGTTAATAATATTTTACCATGTACAGATTTCTCAGAAGTCAGTGTTCAGAACTCTCTCATGGTTAATTTCTGGCACCTGCAGACTTCATATGGAAATTGGTAATGGAAAAAAAAAACTGCTAGTAACTTTGCTGATGCATACTTTTTTTTTTACATTTCACTCAGAACACATTGTTCAGCTCTCTCAAGATTAACTGCTTGCATCTGTAGACTTTTCTAACAGTTAAAACCTTCACTGATAGCAAAAATAACTAATGACTTTGCACTTACAAGAAAGTACTACCATTTTCTATGCCTTTCTTAATTTTATCTCATCTTTCAAGCCTTTTTGGAGGGGTACGCTTCAAAAGTTGAACTCTTTGCTTAATCAAAGGCTGTTATTGCTTAACGGATATTATTGTAGATATTCATTTATATAAAACAGAGAAAATTATCTTGATTCTACGTATAATGTGATCAATAAACTTTTACATCCCCCGCCCAGCATCACATTATATCAACTTTTAACATGTTTCTGTCTGGCCTTTCTTACCTTGTTCAATATACAGACTTGGATACCTTGCAACTAAGAAAGTTTTCTTTCTTTCTTTCTTTAATATCTTTAACATGTACAGCAGTCAGTGAGGGCTCCGCCACCTCACATTTCAAATACGCCTAACAACACACTACAAAACTGATTTACAGTACAGCAAGCATGCAATTTCACATCATTAAGTTTTATGCAAATGTTAGTAAGTACAAATACTGTTTTACTTGTACTTGCGTCTTTAGTCCCTTCAGTGTCATTTTAAAGATTAATTGCATAAAGTGAGGTAGATACTTTACACCTCAAACACTAGTTTAACAGTCAACAAAATTATTCTTTCTCAGTCACTTTTTGCAAAGCCACATTTCTATTCCTGTATCTAATGGAGTCAGTGGTTTATAGTGTCCCATCTGTTGCTTTCCTTCTTCCCGATCCTCTCATCTTCATTTCCCAACAGCAGTCTGTGGTTCAGTTTTAAGGTACTTCTGATTCTTCTATTCAACTGTTTTTTTTTTCTGTTGCAGAGGCATTTTCCCATACAACAGTAAAAAAGATTTCACTGGCAAAGTCTTTGCAGGTTTTATTGTTGTCAGAATAAGAAGCAGTCTCTCCTCTCCTCTTTGCTGGCTCATTCTTTTTGGTTAAGTTTTTTATTTATTTATTTACTTCTCTGCCTGTTCTGTATCCAGAGTATATTTGATCTTCCAAAAAAGTATTCTGAAGAAAAAAAGATTCAGCAGCTTTTATCTCACAGCTGCCTCTAGACATTCTCTCATTGCTAGAATAAACGTTCTTCTACAGTGAATAAGTTTCCACAAGCACTCTGCTGTCCCCAGTTTTAAATACCTTTGCCTTTTGTCAGGAGTAACTTTCCTCTGGTATGATTATATCTTTACTAATTTAGGCCTTGGCTGCTATCTCGTGGCCAGTTTTGGAGCATGCACAATGTGCCCTTTCAGTTAACATGCCCTCAGGAACAGCTGCCCACTTACTTATCTGTACTTTTTATAAAATTAATGCAGTCCGTTCCTTTCAGAATGGGTACAACAGAAAATCTCGGGGTTTCTCTGTGCACACTGTCTTCTAACTGTAGCATTTTTTGAAACTTTTTGAGAAGCTTCATGCTCAGCCAATCTGTTTATTTTCATTTCAGCCTTTGATTTTTGCAGTTTGAGTTCATCTGAAGAACTAGTAAAGTTTCTTATATTGCGTTCCAGACTTTTGCTATTTTTATAGTTCTTCTGTATTTTGCTTATTTTAAACACATTTGAGTACATTCAATTTTTCTTCTCTAAAGTTCTGTGTTTTGCTGAACAACTGCAAGAGTCTTCTCAGCCAGAATTTTTTTTCTTCTTTTTTTGGTTGACTTTCTATTACTGTCTCCACATTTCTTTGTTGTTGGCAACCATGCAGTCTAATTACTAACCAACAACTGAAATGTACCCAAACTGATAACTTTTACTGAGTTTATCATCACGGGGGCATTCTAATCAACCCGTTCTCAATGTGCAGCCATCTTAAATGTCCCTAGAAAATTATTCTTTCTTGCAGTCACATCAGCCAAGAGGATTTCTAACTACAATCACTGCTATGCGCTTTATATTGACAGTCACATCCTTTGTACTTCCAATGTTTAGGCCTATAGATCTCAACCAAATTGGGACAAATCCAGGAATAATCTGACAAATTTGAAAATATTAGTACTATTTACTTGAGATGAGATATTAACAGAATAAGATGATTTGATTCAATATACATTTTCTGAAGTAAGAAGTCTATAACTAATAAATAATTTAAGTGTAATGCATTGCCTTTCTCCAAATGTTAACCAGTTTTAGGAGTGTTTAAGAGGGGCAGAGCTAAAATTTGAGTCAAAATCTGGGACAGTTGAGAAGTATGTAGATCTTTGAATTCCACTGGCCATGACATATTTCTTGCAGCTTTTTTCCATCTCCTATAGTTCTGAAAGTTCTGCTAATTGCAGATAGGCGTGTAATCTTGTTTGATGGCACCTAGAAGGTCAAAACTGTCATGGTGTACATTAATTCTACAGTTAACTTTGCTGTCCATCTCTGCATCCTTCCCTTTGCAGGCAAATCTACGGCTGCAGTAAGGGTCATGCATTGATTTTCTGTCTCAGTAAAAAGTTAATGTCTGCAGAGCTAATTCATGCTATGCTAGTCTTCAGAAGTGGTCAGAAATTTAGGAGTAGAACTAATTTTGCTTAACTTTGAACCTTTGGATTCAGTTGTCTTGATCCCAGTTTGGAAGATCCTTATCCTAATAGCAGTAACTTTATGCAGAAAGATTTCTGAACAGCGAGCATTGGTATTTAAGAAACTACACACACTATTTTACCATGGCAAAACCTGAGGTCTAAATCTTATTTTTACACATCTAATGTGTGCAACATCTTTGAACCACTCTTATTTTATAAAGTAGGAAAGAAAGGAGGGGGCTGCTGCTACTTTGGATGCACATGTGCAAGTCAGTTATTGTGTGGTGAGACCACATTATTGCAAACACTACACTGGATGTGTGGCAGAGAAAGATGAAGCCCTGACTGTGACCCAGATGACCTGAGTGTGATTAGCATCTCAAGTGCTGGAAGAAGTGCAGCTTCTAAATGCTTTATTCCATGCATAGGTTGCTTCAAATTAACTATGATATGATCCTACTTATTCTCATTAAGGGGAATATATAATTAAAATGGGATGAGTAAGGCCAGTCAATAACCAAATGGGATAGATTAATTTGAACTCTCAAAAGGAAATTGGCTAGGCTTAAAATGGCCCACAAGGCTGTTAGCCTAGTACTTACCGATGAACCTGTAAGAGCTGGGTGAGGAGGATGAGAGGGAGGAGGTGGCTGTTGCTTGCTGCTTGGGTGACATCTAGAGGAATCGAGCATTAGGTATAACACCTGTTGAGCATGGGCTTGCTTTGCACACATACTGTCACTATGCCACAGAGGAGGGTAGGCTACTCCCTACATCCTGACTGTTGCCATAGAGAAAACCAATAGGCTGATTAACACCACTGACTGGGATATATGGGTTGTAAGACTCCTGACAAACCCCAGAATGCCTGGCTGTCACCCCTCCCTTGACTGAATGAATGATTGGGCCAATTACATAAAGGTAGCGGAGCCATCAGGCAGGCCTGCTGACGTTGTAGGAAAATAAAGAAACGCTGACTACATGTTTATTGTATGAAGTAGATACAAAATTTAAATATGTCCAAATTCTTCATATGGCTGAACAGTTCTGCAGTTTGTAATTCTAGATGTAAAAAACATTAGTTTCTTGTCAGAGTACTTTTTATGAGTGCTGCTCTTGTCAATTCTGCTGATTTTAAGGATGTCAGATTTTTTTCTGCTCTTAGGAATAAAGAAAGATACAGGTGTCATCCTTTGAAAAAACAAAATATGGTATTGTTAGTTATATGAGAGCACAAACCATGAAAGCCTTTGTGAAGGAGAAGCTTGTAACCATAAGATTACCTACCCACCATACCCCTTTTTAGAAATGGAGCAAGATTCAGATGATTACAAGGATGTAGTGATTTTTTTTAATTGCATATAGTTCCGGTTTATGCATAGAATTGTATTTACTGTACTATTATTAACCATGAATTTTGCTAAGAATTTCTTGCTAGAAAAACTAAAGTTGGCATCTGCCAACAGTGTATTTATGCGGTGATCACATTGCTGCAGGTGGAGTTTCAGAAGCAAACCAGCCTTTCCTCTGCTCAGAAGAACATAACCTGAATGCTGTAAAATCTGTTATCACTTTTCACATCAGCGATTATAAACTTGTGTCATTAGTCATGCTACAGGTATACATCCTTCATCAGTATTCTTTTATGGCCAGTACCCTTTTGCTAGTTTACTTCACATGTTTTTGTGTGTACTAGCACCAGAGGCAATATTTGTAGTTTAAGTGCAAGAGTCTAAGTTAAGAAGTTGTTGAAGTTTTTAGGTAAGGAAGTTTCTTGGGCATTGTGAAGTATCCCTATGGGTAGAAGCATACATGTTTATTAATGATGTCTTCTAATACAGGTGTTGGAAAGGATGTCATGGAGAATAGCGTTAGAAAATGGAAATTATGAGCTGCTGTATGAAGACGCAAAAGAAAATGGGACATTAAAAACAGAAGCTGACTTTGAAAATGAAATGGAGATTGATGATGTTGGCATTAAGTTTGGTACTAAAGAGAGGTAAAGACTAATGCTGATTACATTAATTACTAAGTATAGAGGAATAATCATATTTTAGTTTTCTGGCCTGTTTGAATTTATGTGGATCAGTCATTGTTTTTATTTTTTTTAATCTAATTAAATATTTAGTTGTGCTGGGTCATACTTGCTTCCTTCCATGGTAGGAAACTTTGGGTCAAGCTATGAATGCTGTTTGTTGCTTCTTCTAAGACTTTAGCTAGGCTGTTGATTTTTTATTTGTAACATATGATAGCCTGAAAAGGCTGAGTTGGTAGGAAGCTGTACTTTTCTCTTACACAGGGTGTTTTGATTTCTCGAATGTGATTCAATTATGTAAAGTGCAAACATGGTGAGCCCACATCTGCAATGCTACCTTGCAAAATGGTGAGATGTGAGTATAAGTTACACATCCCACTGTAGGGATCATTGTTGCTACATCTTTTTTTTGCCATACAGTATGTTCTGAAGTTGATGTGTTGGTACCTCCCTTGGGAACTACAGATCTATGTTCAGCATGATGTTTGGGATTTTTTTTTTTTGTAATCATTATTACTTTAACATTGCTTTTACATTATATTGTGAGTAGGTCTGTATTTTGGAAATTTGTCTGAGCCTAATATCCCTGGGAAAGGTTACCAACAAGAGTGCTTGTGGCTGACAGATTCCATAAAGGATTATCACCTTTGTTATATATTCTTTCTAGAACCTTTACATAAATTATCTGATTGTAAACTGTGTGCTTCATTTAATAAAAAAAAAAGCCTTCTACAGACCTGGCCTTGTGGAGCAGAGGGATAAAGCCTGACTGCACTCATGATGACATGTTTAAATAGCAGCATGGGCAGTGGAGGGACCTGATAGAAGAGGATGGATGTGAGCATCTTTTGCCAGCCTGCCCATCCTGGTGGGACAGAGACAGCTTGGTTTGCTTGGTTGGTCATGCCAGGAGTACAGGTGTATCGTCTACATCAAGGAACCTAGATTACTTACACTGCACAAATGAGTGCATGTGTTAGAAGGTTGTGCATGTGCACTTCCAAAAAACTATGGATCCATTTCAACATTTAACTCTTGATCTCTTTCTGCTCTTGTACTCATGTTCCCACTACTCTACAACTGTTTCCATAACTACATAATCCCCTTTTTTCACTTTTCCTTCTTTGATAACTGGTATGTGTCACACACACCCTAGACAACTAGCCTATGTTAAATCTGTAATCACTGTACTTCAGATATTGTTTCTACTTGCAAAAGGTCTAATGTGTAATATCTTTGTATATTTTTCTCTCACTAAATGTTTTTGGAGCTTTTCTCTTTAGGCCTCCAATGGAAAAGAGTCTTGCATTACATATTTAGATACTCCCAGTAACCAAATGCAAATAAATAAATAGATCATGTAATCACCTCCAAGTTTGTATCAGGTCAGCAAATTGGGGCATATTTGAGAAAGTGTCTTATTAAAATTGAACTCAAATCATGAGTTGCTATTCTGTTAAACTCACAGGGTGAGTTTCCTTCAGAACCTTCTTGTGTATATGTGTGTGGTGGTGCTGGTGGGGGGGGACTGAGAGACTTTGTGGAATTTAGTGGCATGAGTCTGGGATTTCACCTGTAGAGATGATTTTTTTTGTTGCCAGCACTTATTTGTAGTCCTCTCCTCCCAGGTTAGTTCTCTTGGAGGGTTCAGGTACAGAACTTCATTTCTGAAAAGGACAAATCTTTGAGACTGCAGAGGCTTCTCCCAGTAATGGGATCACACCTCTTTTAGTGACATTTTGCTGTGTTTATGGGATTACATAGCTCTTTTGACTGGTAGTGTGTCCCTCCCCAGAGTAATTCTTTGTGAATGTTTTCTTAGAGGCTTGGAATCTCATAGTCCATTGCAGCATTCTGTAGGATGACCAGTATTTTTATGGATTCCAAAATGGTGGATGGCCAGTGAGCACTCTAGCTGTGCAGCTCCCTTAACTTTCAATAATATCTGACCTTTTGCCTGCGCATCCTGAGGAAAACTGTCAACTTTTCAACAGAAGAAAAGGCAACAAGTAATCTGCTTAAATATTTCAGCTGTATTTTTGGTCGGATAACCTTTTTTTGCAAGAAATATAATACTCAATGCAGTCAGATCCCTGAACCACATGGTGTGGATTCTTCCATATAAGTAGGCCTGAGTGAAAAAGAGAAGGAAAAAAGGACTTGTCTTAACATAAAATTGCCAGAATAAAAACAACCTTCTGGACCTTTGTTTAGCTGACTATATTTTATCTGAAAAACAACTAAATCAGTGTTGGAAACTGAAAATCAACCTGAGCACATGGAAGCAGTAACTACCAAATCTAAACTATCAAATATAGTTACATCAGAAAAAGATATTTCGTCAAAAAGGCTAAAAACAAATAAAATTCAGTCAAATGACTCGACCTGTCCTTAGATCAAAGCAAGAACAAGCATTAACATTGGAAGACCTAAAATTGCATTGCAGCCACTGCAAACAGAAGTCCAAGGATTTTCGCACAAACTAAATGCTTTCAGCTCAAATATGGACCATATTATGCTCAGATTAGAACAAAATGTAGTAAAAATCATGGACATTGAACTGAAAATACACGATATGAATAAAACTATACAGGTTTGTGCAAAGACTATTTCAGAATTGCAGCAAAGTCCTGGACTTAGAAGCAGACAGAATAATCTCATTATCAGGGGAATACCAGTCTGTTGAAAACACCCAGCTAAACACAATTATTAAAGAAATACTAAGCACACTACTGCAGGATAAAGAACATCTGGTGGACATAATTGAAAGAGCTCACAGATCCATAAGACGCTCACAAAACATGGACTATCCAAGACAGATATATGTCAGGATCCTTAATTCAGCCCATGTACAACTAATACTATCTGCATGTAATACCAAGAAAACCTTGACATGGAGAGGACACAGAATCGCAATAAGCCAAGACCTTCCTCTTGAAGTCAAGCAAAATATTCAGAAACTAAATAAATACTGTGCTTACCTGATAGAAAAAAATGCACGCTTTCAGATGAAGTACTTACTGCATTAATATTCTACCATAAAAATGAAAAAATATTCATAGATACGCTTGAAGAAGGAAGTCACATTTCTCCGTCTCTACAATGTAAATCCAGCTTGAAAAAAAGTCAGTCCACCTTTGGTGAGACATCTGAATGACATCATCTTCTGTTTTGGGCTGAATCCTGCCTTTTTCGATATTTTAGGTAAATACTTTAATCAGTTTCTTTTTCCATTTCTGAGTAGGCCACGAGGTCATTTGGCATTGCGACGTTCCTTTACCCACAATTCCATGCAGCCACAAGTGTTTGCAATAACCTGTCACCTTTCAACTCATTTCATCATCAAAACTACCTAGGAGCCCCAGTGCATTACTGGGAACGGATCTAAACAGCAGAAACGAGTCACAAGTACAGTATTGTACATAAAACTGCATTTTTTTTTCCAGGAAAAGATCCATCCAAATAATCGGAAAGGTGTTCAGACTGCTTGCTAAACGTATTGACTGAACCTGTGCAGCAAAATGTAAGCAGATAGACTTATGAGTACTTAATTTGCAAGCTAGAGAATTTTGAAGTTAATACAGTTAATTTAAATGTGCAATGCAGACTGATTTTTCAATGAAAGTGCTTGACCATATTAAGCTGATGATTGTGTGGAATATAACATCTGTTTTCTTCTCAAATGAATTATTGGGTGAAATCTTATATATAATCATGTGTATATAATGCAGAGTTATAAATTTAAAGAAGAGTCTGAATTATATTAGATAACAGCTGCATGTTCATATGTTGTTGTTTGTCTTTCGGCTTTTCCCGGTTAGGGGTCGCCACAGTGGAACTCCGGTCCACTAATGATTGGCAGTAGACTTTCACAAACGCCGAGGTGCCAGCTCGACAGTCAACCTTCAACGAAGACACGCCCATTTACGCATGTCTTTCGAAATCCCACTCAACCGCGGGGAGGACATGCAGACTCCACACAGAAGGCACTCCCCGCACTCCAGCCGAGAATCGAACGGGAGAACCTCTTGCTGTGAGGCAACAAGGCTACCGCTGCACCACCGTGGACATTGTTACAATATTACATTTGATGTTGGTCTTGCACCTCAAACAGACCTGCTCTGTTTAAATGCCTTAAGGTAAAATGTGCAACTGGAATGTGTATTTTTCTCTAGGAATAGTTAAGAGTCTCCTAATATTATAGAACTGATATATCCAGTTAAAACATCTTCTTTTAGGCTGCATTACTAAGCAAATGCTTGTATATAGTGGAAGCAAATAAGCTAAAGGATACACATCTGTAATGCACATTTATTGAAGGTGAATAATAGAAGTATTATTTTGTTTTGTTAGAGTGACAGTAGTAATATTCAGTAATGCCTCTCTAGTATTATCTCATCTGTTCATAGATTTAGCTTGTAAGACTATATATTGTACTATGTTTTTTCTCTTTTCTTTACTTTGTCTTTATTAGGCATATGTATGCAACTACTCATGCACCTTCTGACTTGTTATAGCTTAAAAACAAAATGACATAGGGATGTTTCTATGGCTTCCATGGTCTTAATCTAAGAACTAATGATCTTAATTGGTGTTTTAGTATATTTCTTTAGTTATAAGGCTATCCAAAGTATTTAGAGTATATTAGCTAACATACTAAATATGTTTAAAAATGTTAAGATATTAAAAAATAGATTCTGAATATGGGTATAGGGAGGCTGCTATGCAGAGTTGATGCATATGGTTGTGTAAGTTTGGAAAGTAGTAGGTAATTTTGACATCCCTCTGCTCTATAAGATTTTTACCCAGATCCAGTCACAAATATCCTTTGATTTGGTTTTATAAGTTTTGTTTATTTATCGTTACAGAGGGATGGGTGGTTAGGCACTCATGGGGGTGGGTAGGAGAACAGAAGTCACTATACAGAAAATACTAACACAAATAAACAACAGTATCTCTTTATGATGTCAGTTGCTTATTATGCTTTATTAACACTAATCAAGAAATATTTTTTAAACTTTCAGAAATTATATCTCTAGATTCATGGAAAATTAAGGAGGTTTCAGGCAAAAGTAAAAGGAACCTAGTCGTGCATATTATAGAGCAAAGTAAAACAATGATAACCTTTCTTCAAGAAACTCACCTGATCTCACAACTTTGGGACAGGGCGAGAAAAAGTAAATGGGTCAAGCATATAGTAGTTGTGGGACCTAACTCTACTTCTAGAGGGGTTGCTATTATTATTCACAAAACATATCAGGGGGAAGTTGTTTCCACGAAAACTGACTTAAATGGCAGTTTACTTCTAAGTACCATAGCATAGATAAACCATTACTTTTCCTAAATATCTATAGTCCCTGCTCTAACCAACAAACTTTTATTTATGAAATCTTTAGCTTACTTATTGAATTCCATAACCATTTATATATAAACGTTGTAGACTGGAATGCATTACTGGAGCCTGACAAAGATAGATCCCATAAAGAAACCAAGCAACCGCATAGCATAAAAATAGCCCTTAGTGAACTACAAAATACTTTCGATCTATTCGATCCGTATGAGAACTTCCAGCATGACAAAACGATATCTAGATATACCTTCTTTTCTACATTTCATAAATCTTGGTCAAGAATAGATGCCTTCCTAATCTCTCAATTCTTTTGGTCGTATAAATTAAAATACTGCATTTCACCTAGATCTTTCTCAGACCATTCAAAAATCAGTCTATTCATAAACTTACTAAATCTCAACCAGAACATATCTTACTTCAATAAGTGGACTTTAAATCCAAAAATTATTCAGAAACAGCAGGTAGCAAAAGAGAGAAACAGCATACTCATTCAGTTAGATGAAGAAATCATAACTACTCCAATATCTTTTGATAAGCAATGGGAAGCTGCTAAAGCAGTTGTTAGAGGTGTCATAATTCAAAAATCTGCCTGGTTTAAGAAAAACTACTATAATACCAAAACCACACTAGAATCGAAATTGTGTCAGCAGAACTAGAACTACAACAAAAATATTCAAAAGAATTAGAAGTAAAATGTATGGAATGACAAAAACTACGTAAACATTGCTTAGAAAAATTAACTTTTTTAGAAAGCAGGTCCTTATATCAGTACTCAGAATGGGCACAAACACCCTCAATATTTTAGCCAGGCTAATAAATATTGAGTGGCCCACCAAGAATCAATTATATTAAGAAGGACGCATAATTCAGGAAAACCAAGACATTTTAAATGTATTTGAGAACATATATAAAAGGCTGTACAACATGCACTTACCACCCTCAAATGAAAAATTTAAAGAGTTCATTCAGAACCTAAAATTTCCACAAGTTACGCAAGAATAACAAAAACTTTTAGGGGCAACACTTCACCTAACAGAGTTAAAAGAAGCAATAAAAAATCTCAAGCCAGGTAAATCTCTAGGACCTGACGGATTCACCTCTTAATTTTATAAAATATTCTCAGAACCTGTTTCTAAACTCCTACTTAAAGTATATAATTATATAATACAACATGGGATAACAGACATGTATATAAATAACTCAAGACCATCCTTCTACGTAAACCAAATTTTGACCCGATGGACCCGACTAATTATAGACTAATAGCTCTCATAAACACCGACTAAAATCTTTGCCCAAATCTTAGCCAACAGGTTGAAAAATATACTCCCCTCTAATATCTCATAATCAGCTGGGTTTCATGGTATATAGGCAAAGAAGCGATAACACTCTGTTACTAGACACGGCTATCAGATTACTTAAAACAAACATCCTAAATACGTTATTGCCGCAGATGCTAGCAAAGCTTTCGACAGAGTAATTCTACACTTTTTATTTAATTTTATGCCTTTATTCAGATTTCCTCAAGAATTTATTAATAAAGTTCAAGTTCTTATATCAGATGGCCTCTACTTCCATTCAGATAAACAATAATAGATGAAAACCTATCCCCATTTCAAATGGCACAAGAGAAGGGTGTCCACTTTCTCCCTACCGCTTTAATTTATATCTTGAACCCCTACTTCTGTTTATATCACAAAAATCTTTTCTACACATTCCAAGAGTATTAAATACTAAAGTTATATATTCGGCATTTGATGATGACTTAAATATATACCCACAACTCCCCACAACAGATCTTCCTAAAATACTGGCAGCCATTGACAAATTCTCAGAGATCTCAAATTACAAACTAAATCCCAACAAATCGCATCTCTTCCCACTAAATCCCATTGGACATGTGCTTTACTTTCTGGAGAGCGAGATTAAACTAACTTATCAACTAAAATACTTGGGGGTAATATATACTCCTAATTTTAGTGACATCATTAAAAATAATTTAACTCACACCTGGAATACTATTAAAAATTATATGGACAGATGGAAAAATATCAGCATGTCTTTATCGAAAGGTAGTGTCGTTAAGATGAACCTGCTACCAAGAATTCTTTTCCAAATGAACGCTACCTTCACAATTATACCCCAAACATTTTTTATAGATATGGAAAGAACTATATCCAGATTTATTTGGTATTCCAAAGCTACTAGAATCAAATATGAAAATCTTATACTCCCTAAATCTAAAGGTGGATTAGGGTTATCGGATTTTAAACTGTATTATAGTATTATAAATGCATATAGTCTATGTCGTTTTAAGTTGCAAATCAAACATAAATATGGTCCCCCTTAAGGTCTAGAATTTGGTATGAGCAAATTAAGACACTTGGGTGCAATCCTAGGGCTCTTCTATTCCTAAATTTAAATAAAAAATCTATCTATGTTAAGAACTTGCATTTTGGGCAAATGTGAAAATATAGTGCCTCCCGTTGTGTCCAACATTAAATGTGATAATGGATATACATCTGGTATAATCACTACCTATGATGGACAATCTGGTATTGTAAGAAAAAATTTTTGACAGAGAATGGAAAAATTTTGCCAAGGTATCTGATTTAGATTTTATTTTTGAAAATGAAATTAAATATATCTGCAAAAGAGGAAACAACATAAAGGGTCTGTTAGAAAGGGGTAGTGATAGTAGGTGTTACAACAATAATAACAAATACAGTAAGAAAAAAACAGGTGTATTTAAATGTGGAGCCTGTGGTTACTGTAAGTATTTAAAAACAGGTGAATCTTGTCATTTAGTGGCTCGGCAAAGAACACTAACAGTAAAATAATTTGTGAATTGTAATACTAGGGGAATTATTTATATTGCTTTGTGTAAAAAATGTGAGGCATTTTATATAGGAAAAAGTGAGAGAAAGATTAAACAGCAAATCTATGAGCATCTATATGATATTAGAACAAGATGCGAAACTAATTCCCTTTATAAACACACTACTACATGCAAGGAAGCAAATTTTGAGTTCTTTGTGTTGGAAGTTGTTCCAACGGATCCTAGAGGTGGAATGTGGGAAACGCTGGTAGAATACAGGGAGCTTTATTGGCAGATAGTGTTAGAATCTAATAAATATCCAGGTATCAATGATTTGATTTCATTAGCCCCTGTGTTGAAGTTAAGATCAGCAAAGTTATAACTTTATGTTGGTATTTTATGCTTTGAATGCACCTTATACATATATACACACATCCCTTTTATTTACATATATGTGTATGTATATATATATATATATATATATATATATATATATATGTGTGTGTGTATATATATATATATATATATATATATATATATATATATATATATATACATTTTTCTGATTGTAGTTCCTGTTAACACCAGTAGAGGGAAGTATGGTATTATATTATATATTATATATTTATTTATTTGATTGTTTTTAATTACTAAATATATACATATGTATTAGGTAGTTTCACAGATATTTTTATTGTATTAATATTTTAGTATTTTATGTACATACATTATTTACAAATTTGATTGCTGCTATTTTCATTCTGTACTAACTATATTTTATTCTGTACTAAATGCATTTCACTGAGGTAATTGGAATTAATTAATTAAGGTGTTTTATTGGTTGTTTTTTTAGGGTGTGAGTATTTAAACTAGTGTTTTTTTCTTATGTATTGTATCTGATGAAGTTTTTGATGAAACGTGGAGGTTGTATTAGCTACGTATTACACTGTGTTTGGTGGCTGTCGCTGTTTGTGTTACCTGCTGCTCAATAAACCTTTGGTGCATCTTCGCTGAAGACCTGGTACTTTTTTTTCGTTTATTAGTACTGTTTGGTACCTGCCTTGGATTTTGTTTTTATATTTAGAACCTTATTATCATTGTCATTTTATAAATATTTGTTGATAAGCTGTTCACAAATAGCTGTACCCTACGTAAAGATTTTAATTTATCTTTCCCTTGTATGTGTAATATCCCCCTAAATAGCTAATGGTTACTGTTTTGTTTCTTCTTATCACTGCAGAATAAGTGGTTAGTACAAAAGTATTGAATTATTGAAGTGACTTCTTTGTATATATTGTATATAGGTTATGTTTTGTTGTATGGTGTGTTTTTTGTTGTCAAATGTCTCGTATGTTGTAACCTTAAAAACTGCAATAAAGAAATTTTTGAAAAAAAAAAACGACCAGTATTTTGTTTCATCTTCCAGCAATTTGAAGTGATCTTTTGTTCCCAAAGCTCGACTTCTGCATAGTCTCAGTAGGCCTTGACTTCTGCATAGTCTCAGTAGGCCTTGACTTCTGCATAGTCTCAGTAGGCCTTGACTTCTGCATAGTCTCAGTAGGCCTTGACTTCTGCATAGTCTCAGTAGGCCTTGACTTCTGCATAGTCTCAGTAGGCCTTGACTTCTGCATAGTCTCAGTAGGCCTTGAGTTCTGCATAGTCTCAGTAGGCCTTGAGTTCTGCATAGTCTCAGTAGCCCTTGACTTCTGCATAGTCTCAGTAGGCCTTGACTTCTGCATAGTCTCAGTAGGCCTTCACCATATTTAGGGACCATACTGCCTTCCCTCCTAACTGAGGCATATGGTAGCCTGAAAAGGCTGAGTTGGTAGGAAGGTATACTTTTCTCTCTCACTGGGTTTTTGATCTCTCAGCTGTGATTCATACCTATCCATGCTGCAGTCTTTTCTTTTTGGAGTTATTGAGGAACAAAGTCAATAGCAGTTGTCATTTTAGGATCAAGGAGGGTTTCTTCCCTGACTTGGTGAATGTTCTGCATCTGTCACCCAGTGTTGTATTTTGGCGGTAAGTATATCTATGTAAATTTTGCTTGGTGAGTGGCTAACAGTGTTCCCCTGAGGATGATTTGAACAAGTTTCTTCTGGATGCTTCCTTTAATTGGTGTGCGCCTCACTAGCAAGGGTTGCATTCTCTGCTCAGTGCCTTTGGACTTAATAGATTGGTTTATCTAGCCTCAAAAGTCTGCACCTTTCCATTTCAATGAAAAGAGAGTCCTTCATAGAAGCTGTGTTTGCATGTTATCCGTATGATCACTTCCTCCCTCTGGCACTAAAAGTTTAGTTCCTTCTAAGCATTCTTCTCTGCTCTCCCCTTCAGAAAGGGAGTTCTCCAGTCGGAGAGGATGATTGGGTGACTCTCTGGTTTGCCCCTGCTGGGAACGTCACTGCTATAAATTTCCAGAGATAGGCTGCCATAGCTACCTTTTTCTGGGAGACTTTCACCTCCCTTATCTTCTATAGGTTCATTGGCAGTTTTTTTTCCTTGGATGGTGGAGTCTGCTTTACTTATAAAATGAGGATTTCTCATCTATTTGAACAAGGATGGCTTGATTGATTGGTCTTACTTGTGCCCACTGTTCTTGTGGAGGAAGACCATAATTTTCATCTCTCCTTCTCCTGTGTGTATGTTGGAGAAAGTATGGGTCATCTGCACTGCCCCCATTTGGAGGAGGTTTTTGTATTGATTTCACCCCCACCACCACAAAGTGCTGGCTGCATGTTAGATGTCTTTTAGGTATTTCAGTCACAAGATCCTAAGAGCCTTCTCTTTGTTTGTTTGCTGACCAGGCTAGTCTGTCTTAACTTTTATCCTGTTTTCAGGGGAGACCTGTGCTACCAGGGAGTGATATTCATGTTAACTCTGAGAAAATTGGCCATGGTACTTTGGAAATGCACCTACTTTTTTTCTTCAATTGGAGCCTTTTTTTTTTTTTTTTTTTTACGTCTGTCTGATATGCCACCAACTTTGATAGCTGAGACTTCAGTTTAACATCTCATCCTAAGGATGGCACCTCAAGAGTGCAGCACACACTATATACTTTACTGCAGTGTAAATGCTGGAGAATGAACCAAAGTACCTAGTGTAGAAAATAGAGGCCAGAGTTATTTCCTGTTCTTCTTGTATGAAAGGGGAATGTGGTCATACCTCTCAAACTCTTAGTGCAAGAATTCTGGACAAAGCTGAACAAAATTGGGGGGCAAAGACCCCAAAAATAGGGACATATTTTAAATATTGCTGATATAAACTTCGAAAGTTGTTAGACTAACAGGGTTTGTTTTTGACATACATTTTCTGAAGGATTTGAAGTCAGAAACTCAAATGCATGTCATTATTTAGTGGCTTCAATCCTTAGATCATCCAAGTGATTTGCCAGAAAACCACAAATGTTATGAGGAACAGACCAAAAATATGAGCCAAAAATCTGGACATTCTGCGGAAATCTGTACAGTTGAGAGGTATGAGTGTTTTACTTGTTGACCCCCTACACTGAGATGAACCTGTGTTACTCACCAGAGCAAAAACAGGATAAGAGAGTCCCTCTGCATCATTCTGTTAGGGTACATGTGTATGGTCACCCTGCAAAAATTTTCTGGGAGTGGGTTTGTCCTAGCAAGAAGCTTCCTATTTTCTTTGTGGTAGACCTTTGGAATAGCTTTCTTATGATGCAGGGTCTCTTTAGGCCTCCGTGCATTTGATTTTCATCCTAAGAAGGGTAATTTAATTCCCTGCACCAGTTGTTCCTTCCCAATTTTTCGGGCCACCTTTACCTGAGCTTCTTGGTCTTTGGCATAGAAACAGTCAGGTCTCCTGCTAACTAAGACTGGAAGCTTCTATGTGGCTTTCCCACCTTTTAGTGTGCTTGGGCATCTTGCTTGCAGGCTGGCTGATGCCTTTGGACTTTTCATCAAGACTTTTTGGTTATGCTTTGGTTTATACTTCACATATCTTTTTTTTTTTTTATTTTCTACTCTTATTAGTTTAACTTTACAATTCCAAAAAAAAAAACAATATTAAAGTTCTTTGTTACAGCCAGTTAGCAAACGTTTGTGTTGTGCTCCATGACTACAGATAAATTAATTCTTTATGAATTGTGGGAAGAACGGAAAAGTAGCATCTTTATTTGCTGCTGAGATATCACCTGTCCATCTTAACACAGGACAGTCCCAATTTGGGCAGCTGTGTCCTGCAGAAAAGCATGAACATTTGCAAATGTCATGAGATTTTAGGATGAAATTATGTTCCATGTTTCCATTAGTAGTAGCTATATAGAATACTTTGTATCTGACACACTGTGTATGATAGAAGAAACTCAGAATTCTGTAACAACTGGCTTATATTTTGGGGAAAAAAAGTGAAATACAGTCCTTAGCACTGGTTTGAGCATGGTTTGCCCTACAAAATCTTTCATTTCCATAGGAGTGCCCCACTTTGGCCACTTAAGGTGGTAGCCCTAGTTCCAGTTTGATTAAAGAAACAAAGCTAAATCTGGGTGAGGAGCCAAGTAAAGCTTGTCCTTCTGTGCTTTTAATCTCAGTAAATCAGCTCATGAGTTGCCTGCTTGTAAACTCAACAACACCATATTGGGAAGGCCTTCCTCTTTGTCTCATAAGTCATAATTTAGTATCCCTTCCATATTTTCTTTTTCACTAGGTGCACATTGCAGTGTTTATGCATTGTGTCTCAGTCTTATCCCAGACTTCAAATCAACAAAAATGAGAAACAAACTAGAAAAACTCCACACAGAGAACTGGGAATAGCCAAATGAACCGCCAAAAGTAAGACTTATTTTCCAAAGGTAAGCACTTTCGTTCTGCACCAACTCGCAAAACTTCATTAGACAAATTAAGTTAAAAATCAGTCTCATTTAAATATGCAACAATCACGTGATACTTAAACCAGTTACAAGTTAAAAACCTGTTACCAGAAAAAGAATATATACAAAGTACATTCATTAAAAAAGTTTGCATACCTATAATTACTTTTCAAATCACCCCAACCTAAAAAACGTATATATTTAAAAATATATATCTTTATGTATTGTCTGCTAAGAGCTCTCAACTTTAATAATGGGGCAGTAGTGACATGTTCATTTAAACCTGGCCAAGTGCAGGAATTTAATTCCAGCTGCCAAAAAAGTTCCCTTTTCTCTAACCTTATTTGCTAGGGACCACCCCTTTCATTTTGTATAACTTTTTCCAAAATTGAAAGTTTAAGTCCGTGTCCATGATGTTCACTCTCATGCTTTGCCAAAGAGTTAGTCATTTTATTTCTTTGAATAGCATACTGATGTTCATATATTCTGTCACGGAGATGGCGCTTCATTTTCCCAACATAAAAGCTTTGGCTTTAAGCTTAGTATGAAACTGTAGTGATCCCTCAGAATTCCTAGCCTTTCCTGTTTGTGAGTTTTTACATTATTGAATCTGCACAACTTTCCATATCTCCTTATGACTTCTTGATTGTCCCGTGATGGGGACCTTACCCTCTAGAATCAGAGACCCTTCACTTCAAAGATGGCCTCAACTTGAAAGTTTAGTTAAAGTCATGACCCCAAGCATTGTGTAGTGTTGGCAGCTTTACTGGCTGGGAGAGACTAGCATCCCAGGCATTGGAGAGGAGCTGGCGTGGGAGACTGGAAATTGAGGAACAGTTGTTGGCTTATCCATTCCAGGAAAGGGACAGGCTCTAGTTTGTCCATGGGGAGAACCCAGATAGCTGTGCTTTTGCGTTAGGTTGTTCATCTGTTTACTTAGTAAATGTGTATCCAAAAGCAGTCACACACTTCTTGTGGAAAGCTTTTGGATGTTGCTTGCAGCCTAAGAGTGGGAGTTAAAAGCATAAGGAAAAAAAAAAAAAGAAATTCACCATGTCAGTAGATAACGGCACCCCTATCAGTATCTGACTCACTTTTCTTGGACAGATAGGCCAGCAGGCTTTCTCTCCTGCGAGGAACAAATGGATGAGTAGGGTGTCCGAGGGAGAGGCTTAGTGGTCATTGAGAGGTTGAGGACACAAGAAAAATAATATTTTAATCTCACAGTAAGTAATGGTTGCAGTACTAAAAACAAAAAGTAGTAGAAATACAAGAACAGGACCTATATAGGCCAAATATATAAACAAACTGAGAGAAATAATTATGCAAGATAGCACACTCAACAGTAAGTTGTCAACAGCAGTAAATGCAGGCAGAGCAAGGAATCAGATTAATAAGCATTCAAAGAGCAGTTGAAGCCATTACGCATTTGACATTGTCTTAGCCAGCTAGGGAGCAAGTTGCAGAGGCTTAGTCCTCGATGTACAAAAGTCCAAACCCTAGGGGATTTGAGCACCGCCAGAACAGTTAGCCTCCTCTGTTAAGCCCAATTGGGTCAGGCAAGGTGTTCTTAGAGATTGAGATGGCCCAAGCCATGTAGAGCTGTAGAGAGGCTATAGAGATCAGAACAGGAATGTTCTAGGTGAAATGTTGCCTAATGAGCACCCTGTGTAATCCCTCAGAGCTGGCATAATGTGGTGGTATCTAGACATCATGATAGGCAGCCAGGCTAAAGAATGTTGAGCAAGCTGCAAAACCCTGTGTGGAAATCCAAGATACATGGCATTATAACTGTTTATCATGGAGATTATCTTTTCACTTTTGAGAGAGGGGAGCTTTGAGCAGCCTATGTCCCTGGAGGAGTGGTTTCAGCCCAGAAAATAGCAGTTTATTGGCCATTTTGGGCTAATTTGTATCTCTCTTATTTCCCTGCTATAAATACCGTATTTACCCGGTTTTGCGCGACGGGCAGCACCAGTTTAGAATAAAACTATTCCCGGGTCCACAAAGTCTCCTCTTCAATTTTTCCCTTGGAACTAGACAAACTTTCAACTTAAGCACTCAAGCCATTCATTTCTCAGCCCGGCACTTGCTCAAAACTTATAGCAAGCACTTATAAACCTTAGCACTAGACCCTCCTGTACAGAAGGACAAGACTCTCTATTCGACCTTACCAGCCATCCAGTAAAACAGTTCACTGTACCTATCCAGGCATGTCCAAAGGGCAGTTTCAGGCATACTCTCCAGTCAAACTAGTGAATCTGGGCATTTTGAGGCAATGTTGCAACTGCCTCATGTACACAGACAACCCCCTCCGCCTACCACCAAACACTAATACATGCAAGATATGCAGTTATACAGCCAAACTAGAGGCTAAGGTCTTTCAACCCAAGACTCGATCAGACAGTCAAGAGGAGAAGGGAAATACTTGCATCACACCACCAGTCTTACATAGACCCATTAAACCAGCACCAGCAAAAAACACAAATACTTGAAAACATACTCTGAGTCTCTAAATAAAAATCTGCAAAACCAACAGAGACCTCCAAAGCAAAAATCCAAGCAACCTCCACCCCCCCCAACACAAACCATGAAACACATACTTTACAAAACCAGTGTGCCATGCAGTCACAGCTCTTAAGGCAAAATAACATACCCAACATACTAGTAATAGGTGACTCTATAGTCAGGCACACTGACGTCCCACTCACTAGGCTGAATAAGGAGAAGGTTGCTGTTAGCTGCCTGTCGGGTGCCAGGATCCGCCAAGTAACACAAGCAATCAGGTCACTCCAGAACAAGTATGACTCTGTCATTGTCCATGTTGGTGTGAATGACCTGAGCCGTACCTCCCTGGACTACATGAAGAGAGACATGGAAGAGCTCTCTGATCACGTAGCCCAGGTTGGTATGACCCTGACCCTGAGTAGCATCCTGCCCTCACCAAGAATGATACCATGGTATAAAGAAAAAATTTTCGATTTCAACAATTGGCTAAGTTTCTGGAGTCATCCAAAGGGGATCCAGTATCTGTCTGCCTGGGATGACATGCTCGACAAGCCACGCTGCTTCACTAGAGATGGCTTGTACCTGTCACCCTTAGGCTTTCAAATACTGTCCAAGGCTCTTGCCACCCCCATAGTGCCTTTTTTAGGCAAGGTTCAAAAGACAAACCCACCGCCATAAATAGCCAAGTAACATAAACTGAGGGTAATGCTAATCAATGCCAGAAGTCTAAACCTCAAAATGCACGCACGCACTCGAGGCACTCCTCAGTATGGAGAAAATCAATGTATATGCTGTAACAGAAACCTGGTTTAAGGCTGCAGAGAGCACCCCAGCACTACCAGGCTAAAACTCATACCATACATTTCGGCCACAGAACCCAAACCGAAATACAAAAGGTGGGGACGTATCCATATTCAGCAAAGATACCCACACCTCCAGGTTAGTGGCACAGCACGATGCTTCAGAGATGATCCACATGCAACTAACAATGGGCAAAACTGCAATTCAAATTGTAGCTTGCTACAGATCACCCACCATGTCCCAGGACCCCCATTCTGCATTTCTGGAAACACTGGGAAATATAAAGGTCCTACCAAAACCCTAATATTGGGTGATTTCAATTACCCAAACATTAACTGGGAGAACTGCTCGAGTACTAACTCCCTTGCCCAACTTTTCCTAGAATTTATAAACTGAAACGCCCTGGTTCAACTGGTCAACACTCCCACCAGAGGTGACAGCATATTGGACCTGGTCATCACCAACATGGGGACCGGTGTTCCACACCAGATGTCAACCACTCACTGGTTAGATCTGACCATAAATAAATCACTTTGGATATCCATATTCCGCCCCCACCCCTGGACAAGAAAACCACCATGAAAAACTTTTCAAAAACAAACTTCACGTTACTTAAGACTGAAGTGGAAAGTTTCAAAGCCCTCATGCTGAAGGATAACACTGTCCAAGCTGCAAAATCCTTTACTAATGCATTCTACGGGCAGCTACAAGAGTGCATGGATCATGCCATCCCAAGCAAAACCAAGACTCACTCCTCCAAGAAAAGGAAACCAGTCTGGTGGACTCCAGCTATAAACAAAGCTATAGAATAGGAGGAGGAAACTAGTACAGAAAAGAGTAAAATCCCAAGAAGGGGAAGACATCCCTGATCAGTATCAGCAAGAAACTATGATCCCTCATGAAATCATCCAAGGCAAGCTTTGAAAGAAAAATTGCCAAGGACTCCAAAGATGACCACAAGGCATTCATTAGCTATGTGAAGAATCTAAGTGGCAATGCTCAGATCTGCTTGGAGTTAGTGCAGAATGGCACAAAATACACTGACCCGATCGATATCGCCAACATCCTGGCAGACAGGTTCAGCGCAAACTTCACCCCCCTTACCCCCCAAAAGGGCCCATAACCATACCAGAAGAATGTAGAGTCCCTGGTTAAAACTGCCCTCTCCAAAGCCAAAAACACAGCATCAATGGGACCGGACGGTGTTCCAGGCCGCGTCCTACACAAGCTTCAAGACGAACTAACCCCTCACCTAAACACACTGTTCAAACTCAGCCTCTCCACAGGCTACATACCCATAGAGTGCTGCACAGCAATGGTTATCCCGCTCCACAAAGGTGGAGCCACAACAAACCCTGGGAACTATCGCCCCATAAGCCTGACTAGCTTGGTCTGCAAAGTTATGGAGCACATCATCATGGAACTCATTAACAGAGACATTGGGAACCTCCAAACACTGGACCCTACCCAGTTTGGCTTTAAGGGCAGATCATGCCTCCTAAACCTGGTGGACATCTTTGAGACAGTTACCAAGGCTATAGACGAGGGAAAGGTGGTACACAGATCCTACCTAGACCTCGCTAAGGCCTTCAACACCATTCCCCATTCTGGTATTATAGACAAGCTCAATAGCCTGAACATAAACCCCTACATCATGAGATGGGTTGCCAACTGGCTCACAGACAGAACCCACATGGCGAGAGTTGCGGGAGCTAGGTCCGACTCTAACCAGTTAAAAGTGGCGTTCCCCAGGGCTCAGTCCTAGGACCCCTCCTGTTCGGCATATACTTCTCAGAGGTACAGGCAAGCACAGGAGGACTATGGCTGACCAAGTTCGCAGACGACTGCAAACTAGGGGCTATAATTGACTCTCAGGCTGACACAGACATCCTCCAAAAGGGTCTCACTGAGATGGATACCTGGTGTCAAAATCATGGCCTCAAGCTAAATGCCAAAAAGTGCATAATCATCCCCTTTGGAAAAAATAAAGTACCCGCAAACTACCACATAGGTGGTAGTCCCCTAAATATGAAAGACGTAATAAGGGATCTGGGGACCCAAGTAGATGGTAATCTCACCTTTGATAATCACATTGCCACAGTGGTTAGAAAATCCTTCTACGTAGCCCACCTAATCACAAAAGGGTTCGTATCCGGATCAAAAGAGGTCATTGTGCCCCTCTACTCATCGCTCATCAGACCCATCATAGAGTACAACGCCCCATTTGGGATGTACCTTACAAGACACCTGCAACAGCTGGAAAGACCACAGAAGTACCTCCCCAAGAGGATCACTGGCCTCAGATGCCCTATGCAGTTCGACTGAAGAAACTCCAGTTGTACTCAGTTGCATACCGCCTACTTAGAGGTGATCTCTGCCTGACATACAAGGCCATGTTCAACACAGAATTGATGGACATGCTCCACCTAAAGAAAACCTTATCCCCTCGAGCCAGACGCTCTAGGGATCTAAACCTCACCACAACAATAAATAGGACTTGTTGGAGGGATAGATTCCTGTCCCAGAGACTTCCCATGCTTTGGAACAAGATCCCAATCTACATTAGGCAGAGCTCCTCGCTAACACTCTTCAAAAGAAACTTTGATGAGTGGATGGGAAACCGTTTACCTCTGGGATCACTTCAGTGGCTCTGCTGGACAGAGGTACAGGGAACTAATCTAAGGGGGCGGCGAAAGCCAACACATTCTGGCTAGACTTATAAATGCCTTTGGGCAGATAGTCTAGTACCAACCTATGAACCTATTAAGACAATGTATTACAGCAAAGAGGCTTGAAGTGGAAAAGATTGTTTGGAGGGGGTGATATTCTTAAGATGGAAACAATAGGATTTGTCAGCAGCTGAGTGGTTTCTCTAGCATCAGTTTGCAGTCAGTAATAGCTTCTAGATAAAGCATCTTAAATGAGCTGCAGCTAGTCTCTGCTTGTTTCTACTTTGGATTATGGAAAACAAAACTGGTATTGAAGATTTCCTAAGAGAGGCATGTATGACCATAGTCACCATGTTGGGGGTGTTGTGTTTCAGTTAATTATTCACCATCCAAACATGGATGCATTCCAGATTCTTAAGTAGGTGTTTGACAGCTGTCATATAATCTGATGGTGTCATTTTCATTCATTCCTCAACAAATGGGTTTGGATCTGGCTCTCTGATCCAATTTGGCTGCTTTCTTTAGCTTCTAGGATCCAACTGTTGAGCTCCTCCCTTACTCATAATGCCCCTGATCACTGAATTACCTCAGATCTGGTTTGACACTCTTCAAGATAGGATGGGGTTGCGATTTCTCAAGCTTGGAGAGATATTGTTTCATGAGTTTAGCTTTAAAACTTTGAATTCTCTGTCTTTTGTTACTTGCACTCTGTACTGTCTCTCTTTTCTTCCCTTTCAATTCCTTTTCTATCATAGGGTAAATTTTAAACTTTATAACCTTTTCTGCCTCTTTTGAGGTGTTCTCCAGCTGCCATAGTTTGTAGAATTTTGACTTTTCTATCTGTTTTGAAGTATTCTTCAGATACCATTGTCGGTAGTGAAAAACAACTTCCAAAACAACTGTTTGCTACACCGCAAAAGGAAACAACGTACCAGTGAAAAACACACTTTATTCTCTAGCGCCTCAGCTACAAAAAGCCTTCAAGGAGTAACACTTCATTGTCGGTTGCCCTTCTTTTCCAAAAAAAAAGAAAAGAAAAACTTTTGAATTCTCTCTTTTTTTTTTTTTTTGCTGATCTCTCTAACCCTTTGTGTTTCCAATATGGCTGATAAGCCTACCAGATTTAAAAAGTGCATTTCCTGTGGGCATAAGATCCCAAACTCTGATGCCCACAGGGAATGCATGTACTGTTTGGGGTCAGCACATGTGGACACTTCCTGCTGCATTTGTGCGGCCTTTAATGTTAGGGCATTAAGTGATGGCAGGAATAAATCCTCGAATGACCTCTTCCAGCTTAGGCACCTCCTACTGGTACATCTTCATGACAGGCCCAACCCCCCCCCCTCTAAAAAAATCTAAAGAACCTAAAGAGCATAGGAAATGGTCTTCCTCACAATCTCCTGTGAAGGTACCCAAGACCTTGGATCTGAATGCTTCGGATCCAATACCTGTAGGTACCAAGTCTCCTAGGCTCCATTTTCCGAGATTTTCCTCAGAGAGGGTATCTCGTACTTTGAGGTCTTCATTCTTCCAAGAGACCTCAATAAATTCTTCAGGGCCACCATCCACTTCCTGTTCTGTTTAGTCCTCCCAGAGTCTTTCTGAATCGAAGGTGGATAGGATGATAAGGAAGTTCATCAGAACACAGGTCCAGATGGGGGTGCTCACTCTATCTCCCACTGGATCTATGAGCCTTGAATCTACCTTACAACCAGTATGTGCTCCTTCTCTAGTCTGACCCACGGTTTCTGAGTCTTCAGATCTGAAGGCCCCAAGAATTGAACCATCGGATCCAAATGTCCTATCATCCTCTACTCCAGCGACTTCCTTGACCCGATCAGCTCCAACTTTGTTCGCTCTCGGAGCCGAGGTATCTGCATCGGATCTGAGGGGTTGACCCTCAAGTCCGAAGTTTTCTGAGCCGTAACTTCTTCTTGGAGCTTCAGCGCTAGATAGCTCTGTGCCAACTCTCCCTTCTGATTTGGGGGTTCAGTGGCCAGGGAGGCTGTCTGATCCGAGAGTCTTGGCTCTGGTAGGATTGCCCTCAGCATCTCCTGAGCCATCAGCTTTCAAGGTGGTGGAGATGGTATTTTCTTTACCTAGATGGACTTGGACTTCTTCAGATCCATGCCCCCAACCTCCCTTGTATTCCATAATCTGCACTCCGTGCAACCACTTCTATCATCAGAAGGTGTAGATGTCTATGCAGTCGCAGAGACATGAGATTTAAGGCCTCAGAGCGTACCCTGAACCTGCAAGGTTGCAATGCCTTCCAGACCTTTAGACCGCAAAATGAACTTGTGAAAACTAGAGGAGGCGGTGTTTCAATCTATATTAAAGATAAATTCACCTTCCCTCTAATTAGACTGGACAGTTCCATGGAGTTACTCCAGGTTACTGTGGGTAAGACCCCCATTCAAGTCCTACCCGGTTAAAGATCCCCCTCCATGGGTCACAACACTCACAAAGCCTACTTAACCAAACTGAAGACGATCCAAGTTTTACCGAACACACTGGTTATGGGGGATTTCAGTTATCCCACCATCAACTGGGAAACCTACTCTAGCCCGAACTCGCGAGCACAAAAGTACTATGACTTTGTGATAATGCCCTGGAGCAAATTGAACATACCCCAACAAGAGGAACAAACGTTCTAGATCTGGTCCTCACCAACATGTCAAATAGGTGCAGTGCTGCAACTGTTGGACCCTCATTAGTTAAAACTGACCACAGATCAGTCACCTTCGAGGTGACACTAACACCAGAACTCAGAAATAGTGAAATCAGACTAAAAAAACTTCAAGGCAAACTATATCCTCTTAGGTGAAGATATAAATGCATTCCAAGCCCCAGCCGAAGCTGAAAGCTCTAACTATGCCGACTTGGCTGTACCAGGTAGAATCTATGCCAGACCCCCAAGTAAAATCAAGCTGCCATGGTGGACTTCCTGCATCAACAGGCTCTACAATAAATGCAAAAAGTTGCTGTCCAAGAAAATAAAGACCCAATAATGGAAAAGCACTCTCTTCAGCCTTAACAGGCATGTAAGACAACTTGTCAAATCCTCCAAGAGATCCTTTGAGAGAAACCTAACACGTACTGCCAAGGATAACCATTAGGCCTTTTACAGCTACATACATAACGTAAAGGATAGGATCCAAGCATGTGCAGAACTGGTGATCAACTGTATCACATACACTGACCCCACAGAGATAGCGAACCTACTAGCAGATAGGTTTGGAGAATGTTTAATTCCCTTATCCCCTCCCAACTTGTAACAATCCCCCCCCCCCCCACTTTACATATCTGAAGAACAGGTCCTCACAGTCTTGTCCAAGGCAAAGAACACAACCTCTATGGGACCAGATAACATCCTAGGCTGTCTTCTAAACAGGCTAAAACATTAACTAGCATCACCACTAAGTACCCTTTATAATCCTAGCTGAACCACAAGCTTTGTTCCTGCCTACAGTTATTCCCCTCCACAAAGGTAGCCTAGCAACAGACCTGGGGAATTACAGACCCATAAGCCTGACCAGCCTCAGCTGTAAGGCCGTGGAACATGTTAATTTGGACCTCATAAATAAAAACATATGTAACCTCTAAACCGTGGATCCTACCCAGTTCAGCTTCATAAAGGGCAGATCCTGCCTGTTAAGTCTGGTGGATTTCATAGCTAGGTACTAGGCTATTGGCCCTAGGGCCTATACAAGCCTAGCGAAAAAGGTACCCTGGCTTTCACCACCCAAGAAAATAATTTTCCTGTGCCGCTGTCAAGCAGAACCACAGAAGTGATCCCCGGGGTGAATTTCCTATTACCCATCCAATCATCAAGAGTTTTCTTGGAGTGCTAATGAGGAGCTCTGTTTGACATAGGTAGTCTGTTTCAGAGTATAGGAAGTCTCTGGGACAGGAATCTATCCCTCCAGCATGTTCTGTTTATTGTCGTGACAAGGTTTAGATCCCTAGAGCGTGTAGCTCGGAGGGATTGGGATTTCTTTAAGTGGAGCATGCCCAAAAGCTCTGGGTTTGAAATAGCTTTGTATGTTAGGCAGAGATTGCCTCTGAGTAGGCGATATGTAACAGAGTAAAGCTGGAGTTTTTTGAGTCAGTCTGCGTATGGCATCTGTTTGAGGCCAGTAATCCTCTTTGTGAGGTATTTTTGCAGCCTTTCCAGTTGTAGATGTCTTGTGAGGTACATACCAAAAGTGGTGTTGTACTCTATATAATGGGTCTAATGAGTGATGAGTAGAGAGGAACAATGACCTCTTTTTTTTTTTTCTGGACGAGAAACCTTTTGTGATAAGGTGTGCCACATAGAGGGATTTCCTGACCACTTTGGCGATGTGATTATCAAAGGATAGACTACTGTCCACCTGTGTCCCAAGATCTCATCACACTTTCGGTGTTAAGTAGACTACAGCCTATATGGTAATTCTTGGGTACAGAGTTTTTACCAAAGAGGATGACAGTGCACTTTTTGGCATTGAGCTTGAGACCATGGCTTTGACACCAGGCATCTGTCTCAGTGAGGCCCTTTTGTATGATGTCCACATTGTTAGGAGTTTTGATTATGCCTCCTAGTTTGCAGTCATCTGCGAATTTAGTTAGCCAAAGACCTTCTGTGTTAGCCTGTACTTCAGAGAAGTAGATACCAAACAGGAGAGGACCCAGGACTGAACCCTGTGGTACTCCACTTGTCACCGGTCTGAAGTCTGATTTGGAGTCTGCTACTTTCACAATGTGGGTTCTGTTAGTAAGCCAGTTGGCAACCCATGTTGTGACACAGGGATTTATACCTAGTTTAGTGAGTTTATCTTTAATTCCAGAGTGGGGGATGGTGTTGAACGCCTTGTCGAGATCTAGATAGGCTATGTGAACCACCTTACCCTCATCTATGGCTTTGGTGACTGCTTCAAAGAAGTCTGTCTGGTTTAGGAGACATGATCTGCCTTTTACAAACCCAAACTGTGTGGGGTCCAGAGTTTGGAGATCTCCAGTGTCTTTCTTTGAGTTCCATGATGATACGTTCTATGGCCTTGCAGACCAGGCTCGTCAGGCTAATGGGCAGTAGTTCCCGGGGTTTGTTGTGGCCCCCCCCCCTTTGTGGAGTGGGGTAACCGTCGAGGTGCGCCATTCAGTGGGCACAAAACCTGAGGTCAGGGTACGATTGAACATGGTACTTAGGTGGGGTGCCAGTTCATTCTGTAGCTCATGTAGAAGGCAGCCTGGGATGTCAGTTCCCATGGATACTGTGTTCTTGGCTTTGGAGAGTGAGGTTTTTATTTGTGCAGCCGTGATTCCAGGAACTTTGCATTCTTCTGGTATAAAGATGGGCCCTTTAGGAGGCGAGGGGGGGTAAAGTTAGCACTGAACCTATCTGCCAGGATGTTGGCAATATCAGTTGGTTCTGTATATTTAGTGTCATTGTGCTGTAACTCCGAGCAGAGTGTTGCCACTGAGATTCTTAACCTAGCTATAGAATGCTTTGTGGTTGTCTTTAGAATCAGTGGTGATTTTGTTTTCATAACTAGCTTTGGAGGATTTTGAGAGATCTCAGCTTCTTACTGAGGCTGATCAGGGAGTTCCTCCAATCGTGGAATTTTACTCTTTTTTTTGCAACAGTTTCTTGCTTCTGTTGTAGAGTTTGTTTATGGCAGAAAACCATCAGATTGGCTTCCTTTTTTAAGAGGATAACATTGTGGTTCGGTTAGGGGTAGCACGATCCATGCACTCATGTAAGTGCTTATAAAGTGCATTTGTGTAGGATTCGGCAGTCAATACCTCTGTTGTCCATCTGTATGGGTGTTGTGAAGTTTGCCACTTCTGTCTTAAGTGTGAAGTTGGCTTTGGAGAAATCTTTTACGGTTGTTTTCCTAATGAGGAGTGGGATGTGGATGTCTAGGGTGATTAGCTTGTGGTCAGATTTGACCAACGAGGAGCTGACCTCTGGTGTGGAACACCGGCCGCCCATGTTGGTGATGACCAGGTCTAGGATATTGCTGCCCCTGGTGGGGGGTGGGGTGGATAAGTTGATCCAAGGCGTTGGAATTGATTTTCCAGAAAACGTTGAGCAAAAGAGTTGGCACACGAGTAGTTTTCCCAGTTAATGGTGGGATAGTTGAAATCACAAATTGTTAGGGTGTTGGGTTGTACCTTAATATTTTCCAGTGTATCAAGAAAAGGAGTGGGAATCCTGGGGCATGGTGGGGGGTCTGTAGCAAGCTACAATCTGGATTGCGGTTTTGCCCAGAGTTAGTTAAACTTGGATAATCTCGGATGCATTATGCTGAGCAACTAGCTTGGATGTGTGGATATCCTTAATGAATGTGGCCACTGTACCTATTGTCCAAGAGTGTTAAAGTCAAATAGTTTCACTTCCCATAATTCTCCACATGTTTATAATGTTTCATTTTTTGCTAATCGTAGTACTAGCTGGGTATTTATTTAGCCCAGTTTAGCTGTTGGGCATTTTATGTGGGACAAACGTCCCGACCCTTTAAAATAAGGGTCGAGGAACATTTAAATGACATTAAAAATAAAAAGGGTTCGATTTCTGTATTTAAACATATGCTCAAACATTCGATGGGGTCTTTCAGCTTCATGGTTATTGACCGTATCAGGTCTAGAAACAATGAGGCTCATGTACTACATGAATTGTTAACATATAAAGAAAAAATGTGGATAATTAAATTGGGAGCCTTGTTTTTGGGTTGAATGACTAATTCTGAATGTATTTTATAAAAACTAAATTTGTAGTGGAATATTGTTCCTTTCTTTTATAGTTAGTTACTTTTGAGATATGAAAATATATATATTTATATTATTCATATCTGTATTAATATGTTAGTATTCTTTATGTACAGTAGAGGGCGCTATCAGATTGCTTATAAAGGATATGTGAATGATCAAGTACTTTTTCGAAGTGTGGTTGCTGAAGAAGGCTTTTGCCGAAACCAGTATAACCATACTGGTTACTATGGAATACTATTTTGACCTTTTTGGTCATGGAATAAAATTATTTTGTTAAACAAGGCCACATGAGGATGTTTGGTGCTGGCTTCTTTCCTTTTTGTGGTATGAATTATAGCCTGGTAATGCAGGGGTGCTCTGTGGAGCATTGAGCCAGGTCTCTGTCACTGCACAGATGTCTATGTTCTCCATTTTAAGGAGTGCCTCGAGTTAGTGCATTTTGAGGTTTAGACTTCTAGCATTGAGTAGCATTACCCTCAGATTTTGCTTGTTTGTACCTGTTACGGTGGTAAATTTGTCATTTGAACCTTGCCTAAAGATTCAAATGACAAATTGAGGCAGGCTCTTTGAAACTGTGACCAGGGCCATTGATGAGGGCAGATCTGTTCACACAGCATACCTCGACTTGGCAAAGGCTTTCAACACAATTCCACATTCAGACATTAGCAGTAAGTTTAGCAAACTGAATGTAAATCCCTTCATTGTAAGATGGGTTGCCATCTGGCTCACAACCCAACACACACTATCAAAGCAGGCGACTCCACATCAACCAGCAGACCTGTTACCAGCAGGGTGCCACAGAGGTCAGTGCTGTGCCTCCTACTGTTTAGTATATATTTCTTAGAAGTTCAGGTCAAAACCAAAAGGATGTGGCTGACCAAGTTTGCAGACTACTACATACTAGGTGAAGTCATTCCCCAAATTGTATCAGTATACTTCAGGACGTTCTCACACAGACCAACGACTGGTGTATTAGTCAGTCTCAAAATGAATGCAGAGAAATGCATCATCATTCCCTTCAGCACAAACAATGTCCTTTCACACTATCAAATCAACAATACCCTAAGTACCATGAAGTGGTAAGGGACCTGGGATCATAGGTTGACTGCGACCTTAACGTCGACCATTTGTCTACTGTTGGAAGGAGGGCTTTCCACGTAGCTCACTTGATTTGTAAAGGCATCGCCTCAAGAGCAAAAGAAGTTATAACCCCCTATACTCTTCACTTATCCAGTCCATAATTGAGTATAATGCCCTATTCGGTATGTACTAAGCACTTGCAGCAATTAGACACCCCTCAGAGGTTTCTACCATGGAAGATCAAGGGCCTCCAGTATGAGCCTTACAAGGACTGACTAAGGTCCCTGTCACTGTACTCCATATCATATAGACTTCTCAGGGAAGATTAATGTCTGGCCTACAGGGCAACCCAAGACCCAAACCTAATGAATACACTGCATATCTGTAAATCAGATGTGTCTAGGGATTCAAGGGACTTAAATATGGCCGGCCTGTGACTTAGGACATGCTGGAGGGACAGATTAATCTCCCAGTGACTGCCACGTCTTTGGAACAGGCTACCAATTCATGTGAAACAGAGCACCTCTATGACACTGTCTAAGAGGAACCTGGACAAGTGGATGGGGCACCATAAATTCTTACCAAGGATAGTGCCCACAACCCTCCTGGATGTGGGCAGTCATCAGGAAATGCATCTTTGGTATTGAGTAGTACTTCTATGATATTACATTGTGTTGAAATGGCTAGGCTTATAGTGCTCTCTAGGTCGACAGCCTAGTAATCTCTTATGTTCATATGTCTGAATTCTTTCATCCTGTGCCTCTGGGACAGACCGCCCAGATGAGCTTCCAAGTAGTTTCCAGTAAGGAGCTTCCCATGTCTTCAGACACTTTCCTAGAGCACCCCACTAAGGAGATCCCTTGGAAGAGATTGTTCAAAAGGAAGCACCTGGATTCCCCACAGGAATCCCTCACAGAAGACACTGATTTTGATGAAGGGGAAGGGTCCCCTAGATCTCCACCTAAGGATGTCTCATTCAGTGACATCTTAGAGCTCCTTAACAAAAAGGTGGTTGGTCTGCCCATTTCCCTTCCCAAGTGGAATCCGTGTTCTTGGAAGTCTTCAGGTCTGGACCATCTACGTCTTGGGCTACCCCACCTGTGGATGAGCTGATAGACCTGGTCTCCTGCAGAGCATGGAAGGAACCGGACTCTCTAGAACTGATCCCCAAGTGTCAGGACAAGATTACGAAAGTTGTTCCTGTAGATGCATGGTCGTTGCAGTAGATACTAAAAAGGAGAGCTCCTCTGTCCACCCCCCCCTAACAGGGGAGTCTAGGGTGTTGGACAGGTTTGTGAAATAAATGCATCCATCATGAACCTTTGCTTTACAGTCGCTGAATTATTTGGCAAATTTCACGAGGTCACAGAGGAAATTAATCAAGGAACATTCTAACTCTCCCACAGGGTTCATGTCTGTAGAGGAGCAGAAATCTTTTTCCTCATGACTGGCCACCCTCCAGTCCATTGCTAACATGTCCATGAGGTTAATCACACATGCAGCTGAAGGTTTCTCACAGGCTGCCAGTTCAGGCATAGCCTTTAGGAGACACGCCTGGATGTGATTGTGTGATTTTGTGGAGCCCTGTAAGGCATCATTCATCAGTGGTCCCTTTGATAGATCTTCACTCTTTGGACCCACAGTTAGAGATGCTCTCCTGCAGTGAGAAGGATAGCAAGACCCTTTCTGCCATGGGAATCCATTTTTCTACCCTGCAAAGAACCTTTCAGGAATCAACGTAATGGTAAGAAAACATTGATGTTCTTCGTGTTTCACTTTTGCAGTCATCACCTGTGGGTTATCCCTGCTGTGGTAGCCCTCGGCCGGCCCGAATACCAGAGTCAATGTTTTTGTGCACCAGCTGCTGTCACCTGTAGTCTGACGTCACGTCGTCAGTGCTATAAAGCAAAGCAGCCGACGTCATTACATCAGTCTTTCTTGCCGTGGAGCCAGTAGCAGAAGCAGTTTGCATGAGTCCTGGTCACTCGCCACCAGAAGTCGAATTTTAGAAGAAAACATCTAAAGCTAAGTACCCCGTTGGGGACCCTTTTTTCTTGCTCTAACCAATGTCCGAAAAAGTTAATTGTCTCGCCTGTGGTAAGCAGATCCCACACAAAGACTTTCATTCTTACTGCATCACTTGTTTAGGCCCAGACCACGACGTCCCTTATGCTAATTCTGTGCCCTCTTTAATGCAAGAACCATTCACCGTAGAGCTCTTTTTGTAGACAATTATTTTCATATTTCATCTTCGAATTCTGATATGGCGTCCATCAGCCAACAATCCGCTGACATTCTGAAAAAGCATAAAGATAGAGACAGGCCTCAAAAGGCTAAGCCTTCCGACGATGCTACCGCTAAGCAAGTCATCAGTTCACCAGAATTCAGTGAGGCGCTTTCGCAGCCCCTGATGCCCAACTCACTTTCTCCTCTGGTCTCTGCCGAGATCCTATGCTGCAGAAATCCACTTCGTCTTCAGCGCCTTTGGCTGTCTCTGCCTTGGTTGTGTCTGGAGCCGTGACGCAGGCACCGGCTTCTGAGGAGGTCATTCACACTCCCGATTCTAGACAAAAAATGACATGCTTCTCCCAGACCGACTGATTCTCTCAGGCCTCGATGCCCGGACATTCCTAGGAAATCTGCTTCTAATCACCATCTTGCTACTGCTCCCCCACCCCAAGCTTAAATTATTAAAATGGCTTAGTCTCATTTCCCTTATTCGAGGTACTCAAGCCTCCACTCCCAAATGGAAAAGGGTGCCGCCTTCAGAAATTGACAGACTAAGAGTCTGAGGAATCTGATTATTCTGCCTTTGAAGGGGAACAACAACCCTTAACTATTTGAGGATTCAGATGCAGAGGAATCCATCCACTCTACCTCCCCTCCAGAGGACCTCTCCTTCGGGGAAACCCTTCACTCCCTCAAGGAACATTTTCAGTGGGAATCTCAGGACTACCCACAGTCAAAGAAACGACTTGGTGTTTTTGGACCTGTCCCAGCACAGACCCCCCTGGCCATCCCACCTATTCTAGAAGTGGTGGGTGATGTTTTCCTTGAATCCAGTTTAGCCCCAGATGCCCTGCCTCCTGCTCCAGCTAAACCTGACTGGTACTACAGAGTACTTGATTCTCACAAAAGCCTGTGCAGGAACCCTCCTGCAGACACTGAGGTCATTACACAGGGACCCAAAGGAGCTAAGACTAGTTCTGCCAAAAATCCTCTTTCAACAAAGCCTGCAGAGCTCTGGACAGATGGGATAAGAAAGTATACACATCTGCAGCCTTAGCTATCAGAGCACTGAATTGTCGGTTCCATATGTTGAAATATCAGCAACACACTTTGGAACAATTAAAACAGAAGATTGTTACCTCTCCTGACGGTGACAACTCTAAGGAGCTGGCAGAATTACTACACTCTGCTTGTCAAGTAGCCAAGCACTCATTACAATGTGGATATGATTCCCTAGAAGCCTCTAGCAGGGCAGCACTGATAGGATCTGTTATTAAAAGACCTGCATGGCTGAAGGAACAAGCTCCCCCTGATCATGTCAAGTCTAAACTTATTGATACATCCCTAGACAAGGAACGCCTGTTTGAGGAAAAAGCAGAACAGGCACTTAAAAAGATGGAAGAAAAAGCAAAATCTATGCAGATAGTAAAAGATTTCTTTCAAGTTCAGTAAATAGTGCTCGAACAAGGACTTTAGAATAAGCTCCACATCCAATCCATAATACGTTTGTAAGATGTCATTTTATTGCAACAAATCCTTAAAGTTTAGTGCTTTCATCCCTCCATCAATACTTTGGGACATCATCAGAACTAAATGAAAGGAAATGGTCACCATTAAATAACACAAGTAATTAATTAATTACAAAAAAGAATACATCATATGTAAAACAAGTATTAAAAAAAAAATCCGTGAAAAAATTAAAAGCCATATAATACAAAATCCAAAGGGGGGGGGGGTAATATATATATATATATATATATATATATATATATATGTGTGTGTGTGTGTGTGTTTATTGTAATTTTAAAGCTTTTCTTTTTAACACTGGTACTAATGAAAAATGTTCATTAAGGCCAGGGGCATTGCTAGAGTTTAACCTAATAATCCAATAAAGTTCTCTTAAATCTAAATTAAGCTCCCACCAACTACCTCTGAGACTTCTGGGAACTACTTCCAAGATTCCAAATTTAAAGTTTGAAAATTCCTGGCCTGTAAGTGTGTGTTTATACAGGGCGTTATTAATATTACACCTGGAAATGGCACACAGGTGTTCGTATATTCTAGATTTTAATGCCCTTTCTGTTTTCCCTACGTAATAGTGTTTACAGGTTTGACAAACAGCGATGTAAACTAGTCCTTGAGTGTTACAGTTCCCTTTCTGTAACCTAACTGATCATGTTCTACCTTGGACCTGTGTGATGTCACGTTCTAAAATAAATGTACACTGCTTACATGTACCACATCTTAGATGTACCTGTCGTCCCTATGGGGCGTTGTGGGATATTATGCTCTAAATAAAATTTGATATTTCTGCCTGTTTTGTGCACAAATTGTGGACTATGTCCCGGCAAATTAAATATTTCAAAATTACCCCTAAAAATATTCCAATTTTTCCTAATTATTGATTTCAAAGTCTTTTCACCTTCGCCTTTACCATAAGGAATAATCATACTTAAACTGAATCTAGTACTATGTGGGATGAAACTAACATTTGTAGTGGCCAAACCACTACAAAGAAGGGGTTTATATTTAGTTCCCCACAAATCTATTATACCTTTAGTCGTTTCAGATAGTGTTTCTTCTGGATACCCTTTAGTTTTAAACATATTGGTAATACAGTCCACTTCATTCATAAACAAATCTTCAGTAGAACACATTCTCGCAGCCTTAATCAGTTGTCTTTTGTATATATATTTTCTTAAGATGTTATGACAACTGTGAAAGTCTAAATAAGCATTGGAAAAAGTAATCTTCCTGAAAAGACTTTGAAATCAATAGTCACTGTTGCAAAAAAGAATAAAATCCCATGATTGGAGGAACTCCGTGGTCAGCCTCAGTAAGTAGCTGAAATCCCTCATAAAATCCTCCAAAGCTAGTTGTGAAAACAAAATTGCCACTGATTCTAAAGACAACCACAAAGCATTCTATAGCTATGTCAAGAATCTCAATGGCAATACTCAGATCTGCTCTGAGTTACAGCACAATGGCACTAAATATACAGAACTAACCGATCTTGCCAACATCCTGGCAGATAGGTTCAGTGCTAACTTTACTCCCCTATCATCCCCTAAAGGGCCCATCTCTATACCGGAAGAATGCAAAGTTCCTGTAATCACTGCTGCACAGGTAAAAAAAGACACACTCCAAAGCCCACGAACACAGCATCCATGGAACCTGACAACATCCCAGGCTGTGTTCTACATGAACTACAGAACGAACTGGCACCCCACCTAAGTACCATGTTCAATCATAGCCTCACCTCTGGCTTTGCACCCACTGAATGGTGCACAGCAACAGTTATCCCACTCCACAAACGGGGAGCCACCTCGGACCCAGGGAACTACCGCCCCATTAGCTTGATGAGCCTGGTCTGCAAGACTATTGAATGTATCCCCATGGAACTTATAAACAGTGACACTGGTAATCTCCAAACTCTGGACCCTACCCAGTTCAGGTTTGTAAAAGGCAGATCATGTCTCCTAAACCTGATAGACTTCTTTGAAGCGGTCACCAAAGCCGTAGATGAGGGTAAGTTGGTTCACACAGCCTATCTAGATCTTACCAAGGCTTTCAACACCATCCCCCACTCTGGAATTCTAGATAAACTCACTAAACTAGGTATAAATCCCTATGTCACAACATGGGTTGCCGACTGGCTCACTGACAGAACCCACACCGAGAAAGTAGCAGGCTCAAAATCCAACCTCAGACCAGTGACAAGTGGAGTACCACAGGGTTCAGTCCCAAGTCCTCTCCTGTTTGGTATTTACTTCCCTGAAGTACAGGCTAACACAGAAGGTCTTTGGCTAACAAAGTTCGCAGATGACTGCAAACTAGGAGCCATAATCAAAACTCCTAACGATGTGGACATCCTACAAAAGGGCCTCACTGAGACAGCTGCCTGGTGTCAAAGCCATGGCCTCGAGCTCAATGCCAAAAAGTGCATTGTCATCCCTTTTGGTAAAAACTCTGTACCCATGAACTAACACATAGGCGGTAGTCTTCTTGACACCGAAAGTGTGATGAGACCTTGGGACACAGGTGGACAGTAGTCTCTCCTTTGACAATCACATTGCCACAGTAGTCAGGAAATCCTTCTACGTGGCACACTTCATCACACAAAAGGTTTCACATCCAGGAAAAAACGAGGTCATTGTTCCCCTCTACTCATCACTCATTAGACCCATTATAGAGTACAACGCCCCTTTTGGTATGTACCATACAAGACCTCTTCAACAACTGGAAAGGCCACAGAAATACCTCACAAAGAGGATTACCGGCCTCAAACAGATGCCGTACGCAGACTGTCTCAAAAAACTCCAGCTTTACTTTGTCGCATATCGCCTACTCAGAGGCGATCTCTGCCTAACATACAAAGCTACGTCAGACCCAGAGCTGTTGGACATGCTCCACTTAAAGAAATCCCAATCCCTCCGAGCTACACGCTCTAGGGACCTAAACCTTGTCACCACAATAAACAGAACATGCTGGAGGGATAGATTCCTGTCCCAGAGACTTCCCATACTCTGGAACAAACTACCTATCTATATCAAACAGAGCTCCTCATTAGCACTCTTCAAGAAAAATCTTGATGATTGGATGGGAGATAGGAAATTTACCCCGGGGATCACTTCCGTGACTCTGCTTGACAGGACCACAGGAAAATAAATTTCTTGGGTGGCAAAACCCAGGGTACAGTTTGTCGAAGCTTATATAGGTCCTAGGGCCAATAGCCTAGTACCTACCTATGAGCCTATGAAAATAGATGATGTAAAGATAGCCTTATCTTTTTCCTTCGTAATTAATACATCTAAGAAATTCACACTTTACTGGATGTTGTGAATTAAATTTAAAAAATGTAGTGTGTTCGTTAATATAATCTACAAACTATTTAGCTCTTTCTTCACCACATTTCCAAACAATAAAGAATGTCGTCCAAGTAACGAAGATATCCAAACCAGTCTTCTTTAAAGGGATTGGTAAAAATATATTTCTTTTCCCAATCAAAAAGAACTAAATTTGTGTATATAGGGGCACGTAGCCCCATCGCAACACCTTGAACTTGTTTATAATGTTCACTTTCAAACAAAAAGTAGCTGTTAGTAAGAATAAATTCCATAGTGGACATAATGAAATTAATCATACTATTGCTAAAAGTGGTTAAATATCTAATGTCCAAACCAGTCTTCCTTAAAGGGACTGGTAAAAATATATTTCTTTTCCCAAGCAAAAATAACTAAATTTGTGTATATAGGGGCACATGTAGCCCCATTGCAACACCTTGAACTTGTTTATAATGTTCACCTTCGAACAAAAAGTAGTTGTTAGTAAGAATAAATTCCATAGTGGACATAATGAAATTAATCATACTATTACTGAAAGTGGTTAAATCTCTAATGGCCTAATAAAACAGTTCCAGACCTTCACAATGTGGAATTGACATGAACAAATCAAACCCTATCAACTGTACTAAGAACTCCATTCATAGTATACCATTCATTTTTAAATTTAGACAAAAAAATCCAAAGAATCAATTGGTAAATCAACTTCCATGATAGAATTTTTCAATATTCTATCAATAAAAACACTTAACGAACAAGTACTGCTATATCTTGCAAAGATAACTCTGAAGGGGGTTGTTGGATAGACTTGAGCACCTTCGGAATACTGAACGCCACAGGTGTAGTCGGATGTTGTGGTGTCAGAAAATTCAATAAATCCTCAGAAATAGTTCTTCGGAGTAAAGACTCTTCTAAAAAAAAGTTGTATCTTTTTATGAGCTATTGAAACTTCATTACTTGAAGCAACCTGGTATTTGTATCTGAAAAAATTTCAGTAAGTTGATTAACATAATCAGTGCTATTAAAAGGAACAACCCCACCTCCCTTATCCAGCTTCATGATTCTCATTGAATTATCTTGCCTTAACCTTTCCATCAACTGACGGTCATCCCCATTAAAATGTAAATATTTTTTTTGTTTTTGTGGTTCCATTAAGTGCACTTTGTATGTCACATTCACAGGCTTTTTCAAAAGCGTACACTATAGGATGTAATTGGGGGTTAAAACGGCTCTTTTTCTTCATACCACAGGCCGGAGTAGTAACTTCTTGTCCTTTAAATAAAATTTTAACTTTTAACTTCCTGGTGTATAATTTAAGCTTGGTGATGACATCTACAATGTCCAACTTAAAACTAGGGACGTATTTAAAACCTTTTTTAAAAATTGGGACAAAAGTGAGATTTGACATAATCTGTATAGTTTAAAAATATTATAACCTTCATATGAAAAACAATTACCTACTACTGTAATATTAACATTACTATCAGTTGTTTGAATCATCGGTGGTCGTTTCTGTACCCTCCCCTGTTCTTCCCTCTCTATTCCTTGGGGGGATTTTGAAACCCAAAAAAAAGCCTTTTGTCTATTTTGGTTCTCAATTCGTTCTGCCCTCCTTAGGGGAGGATAGTTGTTATCATGGTCATAAATGGGATGGTCAAAAACATCGTCATAATTATCATTCTGAAAAGATTTTCCTTGCATTTCAACATCCATCCCCCTCCCCCTATCATTATTAGTTAAAGTAAGGTCATTGACATTAAGCAAAAAAGACTTTGGTAAAGGGTACACTTCTTTTTTTTAGAATAATCAGCCTCATCTCTTAATAACTTCTTACTTTTCCTTTCCAAATTAACACTCATGTTTCTTTCCACTTTTTCAAAAACATTTTCATAACTCAGTGTTAACACTGAACAATAAATCATTAACTAAAACATCAATGAGTTTATCCAATTCTTCCAACTTATTTTTTATGCGACTGTTATTAGATGTTCATTGTGTTTCACTGTTGCAGTCTTTACAGTTGGGTTATCCTGCTGGCAGGCTACCTGCAGTCGGCCTGAATTCCAAAGTCTAGGTCCGGCGTCAGTTGCTGTCACCTCTTCCCTGTCGTCAGTGTGTCAGGAGTATAAAAGATGCAGCCAACACCATTTTCTTCAGTCTTTCTTGCTGTGTGGTGCCCAAAGTAAAAGCAGTTCGCAAGTGCCGGTCGTCCGACTCCTGACATTTTCAAATTTGAATTTCAGATCCAAAGTCTTCATTAAAGCTAAGTACCCCGTTGGGGAAACTTTTTTCTTGCTCCAGACCGATGTCAGAAAAAGTTAATAATTGTATTTCTTGTGGGAAGCAAATACCTCATAAGGATTTTCACTCTTACTGTATTCCTTGCCTAGGCCCTGAAAACAACGCTGCTAGTTGTCAGTTTTGTGCTAGATTTAACCAATGCACTATTAAGCGTCGGTACGATTTTGCATTTCATTACTTTGGCAGAAGGTTCAATTATATAATGCCATCGGAACAGCCGACTACCGGAGTTTATAAAAAGCGCAAAGAAAAAGAAAAGGACAGGCATCCGAGGTCCTAAACTGATGACGAGGCTCCCGCTAGGCCTGTCGCCAGTTCTCAGTGAGGCACTTTTGCAGCCCCTGACACCTGCTACCTCAAAGCCACAGGCCGCTTCCGATTCCCACGTGGAGCCGACTCGGCCACTGGAAACTCAAGGTATTGGACCCTTGGAAACTATTCCCTCAGATGGGTCCGGAGCCGCTGAGCAGGCATCTGCTTCTGAGGGTGTTTTCAGGCCTACACAGTTATATGTGAAACCTATAAAACAAAAGAATCTGGAGGCAGCGCACACAATCCGCACTTTATTCGAAAAATAAATAAGTCCAAAACTTAATCACAAAGTCCGTAAACGCTGTTAAACATCCAGTACATGCGTTTTCGTCAGCCTATAGCTTAGACTTCATCAGACAAAGTTAATTAACTAATTAAGCATTATATAAAGGAATACAAATGAAAAGACCAATAAAAACCAAGCATCTTAGTTAAAACCAATAAAAGTAAAGACAGCCTAAGGAGCTCATTATAATAAAATTCTAAATAATTAAAAATGTCAAGAACAATGTATAAAAAGTTTTTCTTTTAAAATAATTCCAATATTTAAAAGCAGAGGTTTTGATTAAAACATGTTGTAGTTGATTAGGTTTCTAAACCCATAATAGAATGAAGCTGTTTGGTTAAAAACTGTTTGTTGTATTGATGTGAACAATGATTTTAGTAGATACATAAAAAAGAAGCACAGACAACAGTGCCCTCTAGTGTTCTTTGGGACTAGTTTACTGAGTTTCAAACTTTAATTGATCTCAATTTAAGAGCTGGAATTATTGAGATACATTCATTTAAGCCTGGTAATTTGTTGGCTTCTAATAGTATTTGCCAATAAAGTTCCCTGTATTCAAGCCATTCTTCCCAGGGACCTCCTCTTGTTTCTTTTTTTACTTGTTCTAAAACAAAAAAGGAGAATGTGGCTTCCTTACAGTACTTAGTGTGTTTGAACAATGCATTGGTGTCCTTTGCTTTTTGTATCTCATATAAATGTTCATAAATCCGCCTCTTCAATACTCTTTCAGTTTTCCCAACATAATACGAACTGCATTTTATACACATTGCAAGGTAAACCACTCCCTGGGACTCACAGTTGAAAGGGCCAGTGCTATATATATTAATATCCCTTACTTCAATATAGATTTCTCTTTTGTTGGAAATGTAGGGACATTGTTTACAGTGCCCACAATGAAATGTTCCATGTGAGGTGTTACTAAGGCATGCCCTCTCCAAGTGATGATGAGAATCTTTTGTGAGATTGTTTTCTAAAACTTTTTTTATACTACGTGCGTTTTTATATACCATTTTTGGTGTTTTTCCTTTTATGTTCGGTATATCTGAGAATGAGATGAATTTTTCCCACTCTGTAAGAATCATGCTTTTTATCTTGGAATTGAAGCCATTAAATTCCAAAATAAGTGCTGATTGGTAATCAGAATCAGCTGGGGTATGATTTATGTTTATGTTTGTCTGACCATTAGTGGTGTGCTCACTTAAAACTTTGTCATTTAGACAGCCTTTTATAGGTTTAAATTTGGTCTGTCTGTGTTGTTCAACTTCTGTTCTAATATCTTTTATGAACTCAAGTGGGTATCCTCTGGCAAGGAACATGGCTTCTAGGGTGTTACATTCTACATAAAAATCTTCGTCCTTGCTTGTCATTCGACAACCTCTAACAAATTGTCCTTTGACAATGTTTCTCTTGCAATGGGGGGGGTGTGCACTTAGAAAGTGCAGGTAGGAATTGCAGAACGTGTTTTTCCTGAATATTTTGGTCTCAAAATCTTTAGAAATTTTGTTCTTTTGGACCTCCACATCCAAGTATTGAAGTCTGTCCACCGAACTTGTGTGTGTAAAACTCAAAAATGAGGTAGTGTGGTTAATATACTCCAAAAATAGAGATAATTTTTCACTGCCCCAGTCCAAAAGATAACAATGTCGTCAAGAAAACGTCGATATAAGGACCAATATTGTTGAAATTCTGAATTCAAAATGTAATTCAATTCCCAACCTGCAAGAACAATGTTGGCATAAGTTGGTGCACACGCCGCCCCCATTGCTACCCCTTTTATTTGCTGGAAAAATTCTCCATTAAATGTTAGAAAATTGTATTTCAAAATGTTGTCCATAAGTCCCACTCACGGCAACCTTTTCTGTGTGTGTTAAGGTGTTGTCCATAAAAATCATGTCCTCAAAGATCCTCATTCCTTCGTTGTGTGGGATACAAGTGAAGAGGTCCACCACATCAATGGTAACAAAAATCAAATTCTCAGAAAAGAGGGTAGATGTAATATTCCTAAGTAGGTCCCATGAGTCTTTTAGTATATGACCAAAGTTGTTGCAAATATGTTTGATCTTATTGTCCACAAATTTGGCCATAGGCAGCGTCTTTGAGCAGTCAGCCGACACGATCGGTCTGAGTGGTGGGTCGCTTACATTCTTATGGACCTTCGGAATACCGAATATTATTGGAACCTTTGGTTTGGGCACTGATAAAAACTTATGCGTGTTGTTGTTAATTGTTCCTTCAATAATCATATGATCAAGTGCCATATCTATCTTTTGATAAGCCACTTCGACCTCATCCATGGAAACATTTCTATACTTTGTCTCTTCACGAAGAATTTTGTTCATTTTTCCTTCGTATATAATGTTCTCCATTATAACTGCTCCACCTCCCTTATCTGGTTTCATGATTCTGATTGATGTGTTCTTCTTTAATTCTTCTAGTGTTGCATATTCCTCCTTTGTTAAGTTGTACTTCAAGTGATGTTGTTTGAATTCTTTTCGAATCTCATTTTCCAAGACCATCTCCAGATTTTTTAGTTGTGGGAGGAGCGGGGGGTTGTAAATGCTACGTCTTGTAAGACCAAGGTGTGGTTGTTCAGTGTTTGATGATACAGTAGGTAAAATAGCTTGCAAGTTTATTTTCCTAAGAAACAGCTTCGTATCAATTATAGTTTTAACTAGGTCTCCTCGGGTACTTGGAATGAATTTAAATCCTTTGCTGAGGAGATCAAAGTGTCCCTTATTTAAAATTATATTGCTAAAATTGTAAATAGAAAAGTTATTGAGGGAATGTGTAGTACCTGTGTGTAAAATCTCAGTATCCCCATCAGTATCACCCTCAGTGTCAGGTGCAGAGAGGGTTAGAGGACTAGTTAATGGGGGAACAGCAGGGGTGGGGGTATAGAAGGTGTTCCTTAGTACCTCCCTCTCCCCCTTCTTCCTCCCCCCCTCTGAAAATTCTGAGGACCTTGTCCTTTTCTATGAACATTATATGGTAACTCTAAGTCCTCTAATGGGGGAAATTCATTATCATAGTCCTCAAAAACCCATTCTGTGTTTTTATTTTTATATTGACCTTTATAGTTACCTCTCATGTAGTCAGACTGGTTTTTGACATTGTGTGCATTTCCCCTGAGTGGTGGTGATGGGTAATTCACATTGTTTTTATATTCACCCAAGTCCCTCTTAAGTTTATTAATTTTCCTCTGCTCTAGCGTTTTACATTTTGTATCTATTTCTAACCTTAAATTATAATATTTGTCCTTTTCCTGTTTTATTTCAAAGAAGAAGTCATGTTTGATGAAATTATCTAAGGCATAGATTTCCTCCTCTAGGTCTGCTAACTGTTTAGTGTTTTCTTTGATGATGCGTCCCAAAATCTCCAGACCACATCTGTTAAATATATCTATGAGGTCCTTGTGATATGCAGTCCCTATTTCAACATTATTAGGGTATTTCCAAACCCTGAGCCCCTTAGGTACAATATTGTGCTTAATGCAGGTTGTTAGATACGAATTTTCAATGCATAGCATTTTATATTTATACATACATTTGTGCAATTTATCTAATTCTTATGGGGAGACTCTGCATACTATGAGGGAGCATTTCCTCTGGGAGAGCCAAGATTACTCAGAATCCAAGAAAAGTCTCAGAGACTTCCTTTTATTACCTCAACACAGGCCCCTTGCTAATCCCACCTGTTTTAGACATTGTAGATGATGTATTTTCAGAGTCCAGTCCATCTCCAGACTCTTTACCACCAGCCCCTGTTAAGCCAGACAGTTACTACAAGGTTCCGGATTTACATAAATGTCTTTATAAAAACCCTACTGCTGACCCAGAAACCATCTCTCAGGGTCCCAGAGAGGTCAGTGAATACACTCGAACATCTACATTTATGGTAGGTACACAACTGTACTTTCTAGTAATAATGAAGTCCATAAACTCAAGACCAAAACGGTCGAACATTGCAAAAAGTTCGTCAGTGTTAGTCTGCCACAGTCATACCATTTTGAAATTTAAAGAGTGTGAGCCCTTTAGGTACGTGTTTTTTCTTGAGACTGTCTTCAAGAAAAAGATTATCATATTGAATATTACGTACCTTGAATAAAAGGGATTCAAGATCCTTCAAAGAGGCGTTAAAAGACTTGAATTCACGACCCGCCAACTGCTTGGCTTCCCCCTTAGGAAACTGAATATCTCTTTTACTCCGATCATTGAACCTAATAGGTCTAGTGCCACTAACCACTCCGATTTATGTGTTAGTGGCAGGCCTGTGCATGAGCACTGAATTACCTTGTACATGCTCAGTGTGTGCACCTTGCTTAGTAGTCTGTAGATTAAGTAAAGTCAGTTCCTTTCTTCACCGCATTTCCAAACAATAAAGATGTTGTCCAAATAACGAAAATATCCAAACCAGTCTTCCTTAAAGGGACTGGTAAAAATATATTTCTTTTCCCAAGCAAAAAGAACTAAATTTGCGTATATAGGGGCACATGTAGCCCCCATCCGCAACACCTTGAACTTGTTTATAATGTTCAGCTTCGAACAAAAAGTAGTTTGGTAAGAATAAATTCCATAGTTGACATAATGAAATTAATCATACTATTACTGAAAGTGGTTAAATCTCTAATGGCCTCATAAAACGGTTCCAGACCTTCACAATGTGGAGTTGACATGAACAAATCAACCACATCGACTGTACTAAGAACTCCATTCATAGTATGCCATTCATTTTTAAATTTAGACAAAAAAATCCCAAGAATCAAATAGTAAATAATCAACTTCCTGGATAGAATTTTTCAATATTCTGTCAATAAAAGTACTTAACGAATAAGTACTACTATATCTTGCAGAGATAATAACTTTGAAGGGGGATTGTTGGATAGGCTTGTTCAAGTTTCTCCCATAAACCATCCATTAGGAAATTATACTCCAGTAAATGGCAAAGATTTTCATGTTGGGCTACGAAACAGAACATAGAGCCTTTTACAGCTTCCATGTCTGCAATTTTAGGCTTTCTTACTGAACTGTTTGAAGAAGGAGCTGCTGCAGCTACCATTAGGGTTCAACTGGCAGCCATTTATAATTTACATACTGGAGAAATGGGAGTCCCGATTGTCTCATAGGTTATGTAAGGCCTTCCTCAAAGGTACCTTTTTATTCCCTTGGGTTCTAAATCTCATGCTAACTTCATGAATTTTACTGCCCTTTGAGCCTGCATCATCTTGTGATTTGAAGTTTTTGTCATGGAAAACTCTCTTTTTAGTAGCCATAACCTCTGCCAGAAGGGTGTCGAAGATAGAAGCACTCTTTACTCATCCTCCGTATATCATTTTTCAAAAGGATAGGGTCTCCTTGAAACTAATCCTTCGTTCCTTCCCAAAGTCTGTTCAGAGAATAATTTGAACCTTTCCATTGAATTGCCAGTCTTTTTTCCAAACTATAGCGACAAGGCATAATATAAATTGCACCAGCTGGGATGTTCATAGACTATTACGGTTTTACCTGCACAGGACAAACTATTTCAGGAAATCCGACCAGCTTTTTGTTTCCTTTTCAGAGAAAAAGATAGGATTGCTAGTTTCCAAAGTAACCTTATCTAAGTGGCTTACTGATTGCATTTCTTTCTGCTACAATAAGCAGGGTAAGTATCTACCTGGAAAGGTAAGAGGATATTCCACTAGGGGCAGTCTCAACATCCTCTGCTTTTCAAGCTAGACTTCCTATTGATTCTTTCTGTGCATCCCCAACTTGGGTGAGTCCTCATACCTTTGTCACTTATTGCAAAGTATATGTGGCCTCCCAGAACAGGTCCTCCTTTGGATCCACTGTATTGAAGAGTCTTTTTTTCCTGAGCCACCCTAGAATAAAAGTGCTAGGGATGCTGTCACAACCAGCAAGAATTACGGCAAGATAGGACAACATAACAAGAAGTTATGTACTCACCATAATGTTCTATGTTTGTTGTTCATCTCACCTATATTCTTGCTTCCCACCCTCCTTCCCCTGTCCTGTATTTCTGGAGGAACTGGTGGATAACTATATACTATGCACACAGTTTTTTTGATGGGTTGGAACCTCTGTTCCTGTCCTTATAAGGTATTTATAGAAGTGGGATTGTCAGAGAGATGAAGAAAGTAGATAGGAGTATAAGGAGATGAGGTGCATGGCAAAGAGAGAGGTGGCTAAGGATAAGGCGTATGAAGAGTTGTATGAAAGGTTGGACACTAAGGAGGGAGTAAAGGACCTGTACCAATTGGCTAGACAGAGGGACCAAGCTAGAAAAGATGTGCAGCAGGTAAAGGTGATAAAGGATAATGAGGGAAACATACTCACTAGCGAGGAGAGTGTGTTGAGGAGATGGAAAGAGTACTTTGAGGGGTTGATTAATGGAGAGAATGAGAGGGAGAGAAGGTTGGATGATGTAGGGATAGTGAATCATGAAGTACAATGGATTAGCAAGGAGGAAATAAGGATAGCTATGAAGAGAATAAAAAATGGAAAGGCTGTTGGCCCAGATGACATACCTGTGGAAGCATGGAGGTGTTTAGGTGAAATGGCAGTGGAGTTTTTAACCAGATTGTTTAATGAAATCTTAGAAAGTGAGAGGATGCCTGAGGAATGGAGAAGGTGTTTTGGTACCAATTTTTAAGAATAAGGGTGATGTGCAGAACTGTAGTAACTACAAAGGGATTAAATTGATCAGTCACAGCATGAAGTTATGGGAAAGAGTAGTGGAAGCTAGGTTTAAGAAGGGACGTGATGATTAGTGGTCAGCAGTATGGTTTCATGCTGGGAAAGAGCACTACAGGTGCAATGTTTGCTCTGAGAGTGTTGATGGAGAAGTACAGAGAATGTCAGAAGGAGTTGCATTGTGTTTTTTTAGACTTGGAGAAAGCTTATGACAGGGTGCCTAGAGAGGAGTTGTGGTATTGTATGAGGAAGTCAGGAGTGTCAGAGCAGTATGTAAGAGTGGTACAGGATATGTACGAGGGTCATGTGACAGCGGTGAGGTCTTCGGTGGGAGTGACGGATGCGTTTAAGGTGGAGGTGGGTTTACATCAAGGATCAGCTCTGAGCCCTTTCTTACTTGCAATGGTGATGTGCAGGTTGACAGACGGGATCAGACAGGAGTCCCTGTGGACTATGATGTTTGCAGATGACATTGTGATATGTAGTGAGAGTAGGGAACAGGTGGAGGAGACCCTAGAGAGATGGAGATATGCTCTAGAGAGAAGAGGAATGAAGGTCAGCAGGACTAAGACATAATATATGTGTGTGAATGAGAGGGAGGATAGATGAATGGTGAGGATGCAAGGAGTAGAGGTGGCAAAGGTGGATGAGTTTAAATACTTGGGGTCAATAGTTCAGTGTAACGGTGAGTGTGGAAGAGAGTTGAAGAGAGTACAGGCAGGATGGAGTGGGTGGAGAAGTGTGGTCAGGAGTGATTTGTGACAGATGAGTACCTGTAAGAGTGAAAGGGAAGGTCTACAAGAGGGTAGTGAGACCAGCTATGGGTTGGAGACAGTGGCATTGACAAAAATGCAGGCTTTTGAGCTGGATGTGAATTAGTGTTTTGGCTTTCCATCTCCGTGGTTGGCGTTTATTTTCTGCTACGTGTTGGAGTTTTTCTTGATTTGAGCTGGATGTGGCAGAGTTAAAGATGTTAAGATTTGCACTGGGTGTGACGAGGTTGGACAGGATTAGGAATAAGTATATTAGAGGGTCAGCTGAGGTTGGAAGGTTTGGAGACAAAGCCAGAGAGGCAATATTACATTGGTTTGGACATGTGCTGAGGAGGGATGCTGAGTATATTGGGAAAAAGATGCTAAGGATGAAGCTACCAGGTAACAGGAAAAGAGGAAGGCCTAAGAAGGTTTATGGATGTGGTAAGAGAGGGACATGCAGGTGGTTGGTGTGACAGAGCAAGATGCAGAGGACAGCAAGAAATGGAAACAGATGGTCCGCTCTGGCGACCCCTAACGGGAACAGCCGAAAGAAGATGATGATGATATATACATACATATATATATATATATATATATATATATATATATATATATATATTGACATATATATGTATTTGTATATATAGCTACAAATTTTTTGTGATTGTCTTTCGCTTGCAAACAAGATCTGGGTATTTGGCCCAGAGCATCATGGAATAGGGGGTTAACCTCGAGCCAGTGGAAGCTCTCCAGCTTTAGTATTTGGCCGAGTTGGAGCCGAGAACGGCTCTGAACCCAACCAGCAAGAATGTAGGTGATTTGGACAACAAACATAGAACGTTATGGTGAGTTCATAACTTATTTTACAGTCTTTAGTGCAACCTCCATTTGAACCTTCAGCCAAAGGTAGACCTTAAGGTTTTATTTTGGAAAACTGTCCTTTTGGTGGCAATTACTTCAGCAAGACTAGTTTCAGAACTCCAAGCGCTCTTCAGAACCACAGTATCTGATTTTTTCATAAGGATAGGGTTACCCTGTGCACTAATCCTTCCTTTCTATCTAAAGTGGCTTCTGAATCAAACATCAACCAAGTCATTAACCTTCCAGTTTTCATTCCAAAATTTGAGAATAAAGGAGAATATGCCCGTTATCTCCTAGATGTCCATAGTCAGCTTAGTTTTTACCTACATAGAACTTAGGAGTTTAAAAAAAACAGATCAGTTGTTTCCTTTTCTAACACCATGATGGGAAAAATGGTTTTGAAGATTACTAGTAAAATAGATAACAGATTGTATATCTTATGTTTATTCCTTGAAAGGCCTAACCTTACCAAAAAAGTCAAAGGCACATTCAACCAGGTCAGTGGCTACGTCAGCTGCTTTTTGAGCCAGAGCTTCCTTTGATGACATTTGTGCAGCTTCCACTTGATCTAATGCTCATACCTTTGTTTCTAATTACAAATTGGACATCATTTCTAGAAGCAAAGCATCATTCAGTTCTGCAGTTCTCCGGAATAGCCTTCCATGAAGGCAACCCATGGTAATTGTAGCTGGGCACTCTGCCCCATTCTTTGAGGAATGAATGAAAATGACACCATCAGATATAAAAGTTATGTGCTCACCTTAACATTACATCTGAGTTGTCCATTTTCATTCTTCTTCAACGCCCCTGCCACTCTCCCACTGTCCATGCCTTTGTGAGTGAGCTAATAGAATTCTTATTATTAACCATTGTTCCTATTTGAGCTCCTGATGTCCTATTATGATGTTGCAGTATTCATAACAGTAGGGACTGGCTGCCTGCAGCGCCACCGTCCAGTCATTATACCAAAGTCTTTGTCTTGGAGGGTATGTGTGACATCGACTATGAAGGCCATAAACCGGTGTTAGGTATAAAGGTGACGTCTGCCCGTACCTTCCTGAGAATTTTTCTACCGCAGTGATCATCAGACGCCTGTTCGCCAGTTCTACCTTACTTCGCGTTTTATCAGACTACAGTTATGAGTATCGAGACCAGATGACCGTTTAGACCATTCAGGTAAGTGCCTACTGGGGTTTTTTCTGACTTTTTTTGCGAGCTGTTTTAGGCTTGCATGTCAGCTGGGAAAGGGAAGTGTGCTTGTGGGAGACAGATTCCCTCACAAGGACATGCACGATAAGTGTGTTTTCTGGCAAGACGAGGCCACGACTATACATCCTGTTCTATCTGTAAGTCATCCTTCCCCAAAACACTTCGTAGCCAACTAGCGGCTTTAAATCTTTACCTCGAGAATCAGAGACTCAGATGTTTGGCGCTAGGCATGGAGGGAGGAGTAGGCACATCCGACGAGCCGCCTCGGAAGAGGATGAAGAAACTTAGGCCCGAATCCCAGGCTGCACCTCAGGCGTCTGAACCGTCTCTAGAGGCGATAGCAGACCCGGTGTCCATTCAGATGACAGTGTCCCAAGCAGGCCCGGAAACCACAATGGAAGCCGGGGTGCGGGATACCGAAGGTACGTCCACTGAAATATTTCAGCCTTCAAAGTCTGATGGCAGATGGGAACCACGGCTCACCTTCTCTGAAGCCCCTGCTCCTCCTTCTCTTGCTAGGCTAACATCTTCTTCTCCCTTGTCTACCACACCCTTGAAAAGGAAACAGAAGTCCAAACACATTGAACCCTCTCAGATGTAAGGCTGGGAATCCTTTCCCCAAAGCCTCTTTAAGGCCTTACAATCCCAACAACTCCCACCTACTCTCACTCCTCAACCAACCCATGTGTCTGAGGAGGAATATTCATCCTGTGATGAATCCTTCTCTCATGAGACTCAAAATTAATCCCCCAAGGAGTTCATTACTCCAGATGAAGAGGACTCTATTTCTGTAGACTCCCCAGGGGAAGGATTTAGTTTTGGGGATACTATCTCCCTCATGAGGGGACACAAGTGGCAGGCCTCTGAGGTCTCAGATTCTAAGAAAAGATACTTTGACCTTCTGCAAATGGAGCAGCCCGCTCCTTCAGCTGTGCCCCCTTTACTGCTTGCATTTCAAGATGCATTCTTCACTGCTCCACAGTCTCCTGACTCCCACCCTTCAGCAGCTAAATGTACACAGATTTTATGGGGTCCCCCAGGACACCCAGTATCTTTACAAGAACCCTCCTGCTGACCCAGCTGTTATAGCTGTTTCTGCAGACAAGACCTCCAGACAGCTTCCTTCCTCTGCTCTTTATCCAACTGATAAAGACAGTAAATTTATGGACATGACAGGTAAAAAGGTCTACACATCTTCCAGTCTGGCCATTAGGGCCCTGAACTACCAAAACCACATAGCAAGGTTTGTACTTGATACCATTTCTAAGTCCTCCAGCCTTCTTTCTGAGGCCCAGGACTCCCCCACCAAAGTACAATTAAACTCTCTTCTCTCCACAGTATCACAAGTGACCAGGCACTCTAAGTGCAGCTATGATGCTGTGGAAGCTGATTCTAAAGTTGCTGCTTCTGGATCGGTGCTGCATCATTACTCCTGGATATGGCTACAGTCCCCTACACATGGATGTTCAGACCATACTTCTGGATGCTCCATTAGACAATAAGGCACTTTTTGGACAAGCCTCTGCTGAGCTCCTCAAATCCCTCCAAGAGAAGGGAAAAGAGCTGCAAAATCTAAAACACCTTTTGGTGTCCCCGATTCCTAAATATCATAGAAACTACCTTCAAAAAACATCCTTTGTATCAACGGAATCGTTTCCCTCAACACAACCATCCAAGGGCTGTAGGCAGCAGAGAAAGACTTCTACCCCAAGACTGTCCTCAAGATCTTACTGCCACTCCCTTTCAGAGACAGCCTGACCATCCCAGGCCCCCCTCCACTGTGACTCACCCACCCTGCATCCAGAAACTCCTATATCCCTCTGTCTCTCTCTCTCTCCCCTCCTGGTGGAAACTTACAAAAGAAAGATGGGTCTTCTCCATCATCCAGAGAGGATATTACATGACTTGGTGGATGCTCCCACCCTTTTAGGGCATTCCACAACCACAAAAAAACAGATTCACCTCTTCCCACCCATTATTCAGCAACTCCTAAACCAAGGCAGCATAGAATAAATTTCCTGCCCCTCAAAAGAATTCAGAGTTCTACTCCAGAATGTTCCTGTTCCACAGGAAAGAGGGTCCCCGGAGACCTGTCCTGGATCCTTCCTTTCTCAATCTTTTCCTTCCTGTACCCAGCTTCAAAATGATAACCTTACCTATTCTTCTGCCTCTAATTCCCTCCAAGCCTTCATGGTAGGGCTAGATCTCAAAGATGCCTACCTACACATCCCCATTCATCCGAATTACAGGAAATTCCTCAGATTTTATATAGGCTCCTGTCATTTTCAATTCTCTGCTTTGCCCTTTGGTCTATCCACAGCCTCCAGTGTGTTCATCAAGTGTCTAGCCCCCTTCATTGCCTATTGCAGGGCACAGGGTATACAAATATATCCCTACATGGACTACCTCCTCATCCTGCACCAAGGCCACCAACTCCTACTCCTCCATTTGCAGCAGGTGTCACACACCCTCTCTCTTCTGGAATTTCCTATAAATGTAGAAAAGTCTCACCTGACTCCTTCTCAGGACATGATTTTTCTGGAATGCAGACTACGCACAGACTGCACAAAAGCCTTCAGACAGAACCAAAGAATTTGGGAAGTCAGTCTGTAGTTCAACCAGATCCTTTACCGAACCTTTCTGACAGCTTGGGAATTTCTGAAACTATTAGGCAACATGACATCCCTTATACACATGCTGCCTTTGGAAAGACTACACATGTGCAAAATTCAGTGGGTACTAAACGATCTATGGAACCAACATTCCCAACCCTTGGATATGCCCTTCCCACTCCTCCCTTGCATAAAGAGGGAGAGCCAGTGGTGGATATCTGCAATACAGACCAACCCAGGGCTCCACCTTCAGACCCCAGCTCCACTATAATGTGTTTACACCGATGCTTCGGACCTACGATGGGGGCAGTGTTGCAAACATATCAACAACACCCATCAGTACAAGGCAAATGGTCCACTCTGAGTAAAAGACCACATCAACATCAAGGCAATAAGAGCCTTGCTGTTAGCTCTATTAAAATTCCAACCGTCTATCCTGCCAGGAACCTTAAAGGTAATCCCAGACAACATGACAGTTCTGTGGTACATAAACAAGGAGGGACCAGGTCATACTCTCTATACAGACTGGCCATTCAGATTTGGAATCTAGCAGACTCCCTCGGAGTACACCTGTTGGCCATGTATATCCCCTCTCAATAGAATGTCATGGCAGACACACTCAGCAGAACCTCAGCCCCCTCTCACGAGATGTTACAGAGGGAGGTTTCCTAGACTTGATACACAGGTGGGGTATTCCACAAGCAGACCTCTTTGCCTCCTCAGACAACAGGCAGATGCCCAACTTCTGCACAAGGATCCCACACCCACAAGAGTGGAAAGTGAGTGCCTTCTCCTTTTCATGGGGGGGATGTTCCTGTACACCTTCCCCCATTTCACTCTGATCCAGAAAGTCGTCCTGAAAATTTGGGGGGACAAACCAAAAATCCTACTGGTGACCCCCTTTTGGCCAAGACAGTATTGGTTTCCTCCCCTCTTTTCTCTACCCAAGGGCAGTCACCACAGGTTACCCCACTGGATAGACCTGCACACACAGAACAAGGGATCTCTGCTACACCCGCAGGTGAACAATCTAAAACTGACCTTATGGGTGATAGAATCCTGATCCCTTACAGACACCTTTACTCATAGGATATACTTAATTTTCTGCAGGAGGCCAGAAAACCCACCACTAGGAGAAACCACATGGCTAAATGGCTCAGATTCCCCTATTGGTGTCATAGGAACAAACAGGACCCCCTCACTACCTCCGTCCCTAGGGTCTTGTCCTACTTATGTGAGGTACTCCAAACATGACTGACATATTCCTCGACCAAAGTCCACTTGTCTGCCATCTCTCCCTGTCTGCACATTTCACCTCCCCTGACATCCAGACTGGAAGTCCACCTCTTTTTAAGAGGAGTCCTCCACATCAAACCCCCACGGAACCCATCCCTCCTCTGTGGGATCTAAACTTTGTATTAGAAAAGCTAACTCTATCTCCTTTTGAACCAGCGCATTCTGCTTCTTTGAAATTTTGTACATTCAAAACAGTTCTGCTAGTTGCCCTCAAATTCACCAGGAGGGTTTCGGAGATTCAAACCCTGATGGCCACATCCCCCTTACCTAGTCTTTCACAGGGACAGAGTGGTGTTCAGGACCAACCCCTCCTTCATATATCCATGGTAGATAATGAATTCTTGTTGAATCAAACCATTAACCTACCTGTCTTCTACCCCCATCCTCAAAATGCTTCAGGGAGGACCCTTCACTCTCTGGACGTGCACAGACAACTAAGATATTACCTAGACAAAACCAAAGACATCAGGAAATCAGAACAGTTATTTGTTTCCTTCCATCCCAGAACACTAGGGAAAGCTGTATTTAAGCAAACCATTGCCTCATGGATCTCAAGTCCATCTCCTTCTGCTACTCGAATCATGGAAAAACCTTACAATGCAGTATCAAACCACATTCCATCAGAGTGGCTGCCTCTTTTTTTCTGCCTTATTCAAAGGCATTGATTCCCCTTCGATTTTAGAGGTAGCCACTTGGACCTCAGTGCACACCTACACCACACACACACTACAAGATGGACATGGCATCCCGTGCTAGAGCCGGTTTTGCCAGAACTATCCTACAGGGTCTCCTAGACCACAGAAACCCCTTCCTCCTCCCATGATCATACTTAAAGCTCTGGTACTTTCCCTGCTGTTATGAATACTGCAACATCAGATTAGAAGGACATAGAATAGTTGTCTAAGACCTTACCATAAACATAGATGTCCTTCTCTTCTATGTTGCAGTATTCAGTCCCACCCTTTTACCCTCTTTTTCTTGCTTCTGCTATAGCAGGTATTTTATGAACACCTATGGCCATCTTCTTCCCCAAGTCTCTACCTACATATCCTTATTACTGCCCTGGCTCTAGCAGGCAAGTCTTAGGGTCCCAGTTTGGACCCTCCTGAAAAACCTCAGGGGCACTAGTATATGGAGCAGAAACTATTCTGAGAAGGGTACGTGCAGATGTCACCTTTATACCTAATGCTGGTTTATGGCCCTCGTAGCCGACGTCACACACACCCTCCAAGACAAAGACTTTGGTATACTGGCCGGACGGTGGCACTGCAGGCAGCTACTCCCTACTGTTATGAATACTGCAACATAGAAGAGAAGGACATCTATGGTTATGGTAAGGTCTTACACAACTATTCTACCTTTCAGCTATCACTGATCTGTCTTAGCTATTTTCAGCAAGAAATTTTTTCCTGTGGCATTGCATAGCAGCAAACTCAATCTGAGGTAATTCAGTGATCAGGGGCATTATGGATAAGGGAGGAGCTCGAGAGTCGGATCCTAGAATCTAAAGAAAGTGGCCGAGTCAGAACCAAACCCATTCGTTGAGGAAGAATGAAAATTGACAGCACCGATGGAACATTATGGTGAGTACATAACTTTTTTTTTTATTTTCTGATTGAATTAGAGGAAAAGCAGCATGTAAACAGCAGAGTAATAGTATTCCAACTTTCCAGACTGAATGACATTCTCCAGAGGTAGTTTGTAGATCGTGACTAAATAGGCACTAACTAAAAAAAGTCTCTGCAATTTTTCAGAGAGGTAGTAGGCAGCAAAAGGCAACAGCTGTGTTATTGCAGTAATGTTCTAGATGGTCAAATAAGATTGAATGTACCACAGTACCATATTCTAATGAGAGATCTAGTAGGACTGGTACAGAGTTATGACTTTAGCCCCTCACCATAGTGAGGTCAATAAGGACCCTACAAAGAGCCTTCTTGGAACTTGTGTCTTGGAGTGGACTGGAAAAAATCATTGGTATTTCTCAAATATGATTACAGTTGAAGTGCACTGCTTTCTCAAGAATCTGAATGACAGATGGTGAGTGTGTGATAGGACAGTAGTTATCCAGATCGTGATGTACCACACCTTTCTGAAGAATAATCAAGGCCACGTTCATTTGAAATGGAAGTAACATCTGTGGTATGCTTGGATGATCTGGTAAAGGTCTAGGCCCATTACCTTCTAGCATGAACTACAACGTTGGTTATACCTAAGTCCAGTAGCAGTAAGCATACAGTAAGTAGTAGAATATCATCGGGGGGGGGGGCTACAGAATTCCTACCAATAAAGTGGCAGGCTCAGCTCCCAGAGATCACTAACACAATCCTAAGTAGTACATTGTGCAAGAGTCAGTCTGATTAGGGAAAGATTGGCTGCAAAATAACCAGCAGCTAGGTCATATTCTTTACCAGATAAATCTTTCTATATGGAGAAACGCACTGAATTGCATAAGTGGTTATCCAGGGCAAGCTTATCCTCACGCAGAACAGATTAATGCTATTTGTGCTTGCTCCTTTGTCCAGTCCCCCTTTGTTTGCGAAAATCTAAATCTAATGATGGCTACAAAACCAGGTGGGACTGCTCATACACAGCCTGGGGTCACAGTGACAAGCGAGGAAGCAAGGCAAGAGCATTGCTATAAACTCCATCCAACACCACCTGACTGATTGCAGTCTTGAAACTGGCAAAGAAAAACTGAAGGAAGAATAGCTGGGTCATCAGCCAGAATCTCCTGGATTGCTCAAGACCTAAGTCCAGGGTTTTCATCTGGGGGTTGTTCAATCATGAATAGAATAGCTGCATGATCAGGTGACTGGTTGCATTACTGGATCACTAACTGTGACAGCGAGTTGGACGAATAAGCTTGGACTGTGCCCAGATGTGTGGGGGTAGTAGAGGTAACTAGCTAAAACTGAATCCTTTCCTAATGCAGAAACATTCCTTAGTAAAAGCTGTTGACACCTCGTCAACCCTGATGTTGACATTGCACAGGATAAGCCATTTGGAGAATACAAGCATAGAAGAGAAGTGAGTCAGTGAACTCTTAATGGAAAATCTTCACAGTACATGGTGCAGAGTAGCTGGGCACCTACAGTTTGCCTACAGTGCTCATACAGTAAGTAATTGTAACCCCACCCATGTCCTGATTCATCTGGGTTGTAAGGTTTCAAGGATAATACCAGTCATCTAACCAGGCTTCTGTGATCAGCACTATCACCAAACTGTGCAGTATGGTGAGATACCAGTCTCTTAAGTTGGGTATGACATTAAAATACAGCGGATGAGCCAGAACTTTAGCAAGGTAGCTTCTAAGAGAATTCTATTTCTGGTGGATGGGAAACCTGTGACAAACCTCTTCTCCAGTTTGACCCTCTGGTCCCTAGAGGAGGTAGGAGTAGGAAGAGGAGGAAGGGGTGTAGACATGGAGGTTTGTTAGGTTCCAAGGAGTTCGTAGTGCACCTGTTATGGGTCTTGACTTTTCTTGCTTGGCTAACAGGTTAGAGGAAGAGGTGCTTTTAATCCATGGTTGAATTTATTTGTTCTGGCTACTAGGTGGTTTGGAAACCTTTTGCTGGTCTGTGTCAAGTAAATCATTTTCTTTTAAGTATGATTTTTTTCCTTTTGTTTCCCATCTGAGGCTCTTACCTTGATCCCACCGGAGCTTCTGGGTGGGTGATATAGGAGGAGCCTGAAATTGACAGAGAGCTTACCACTTGAGTCTAGGCATGAGGAATTTTCCACATGGACCTTAGACCACCAAAGTGGGCTGCCTTAGGCCTCCAGGTAGATTTGCATGCATTTTGTTAAATGTATGTTCTGTTGGAAGATCTAGGGCTCTTACTACCCTTAGTACCATGTGGAAAACAAGATCAAATGATGTTCTTCGTGTTTCACTGTTGCAGTCATCACATTTGTGTTATCTGCCTGCAGGTAGCCCTCAGCTGGCCTGAATACCAGAGTCTTCAGATTCCTGCGTCAGATGCTCTCTCTTCTTCCATGACATCAGGTCGTCAGGGTTATAAAACATGCCGCTGATGCCATTACATCAGTCTTTCTTGTGGTGCCCGAAGCAGAAGCAGTTCGCATTGCCAGTCGGCCGACTCCTGAAATTTTCGTTTTTGAGTTTCAGAACCTAAGTCTTCTAAAAAGATAAGTACCCCGTTGGGGATCTTTTTTCTTGCTCCAACGGATGTCAGTAAAATTAACAATTGTCTTACTTGTGGAAAGCAAATACTTCATAAAGATTTTCTTTCGTACTGCATTCCCTGCTTAGGCCCAGACCACAACGTCCCTCGCTTGTCGGTTTTGTGCCTTGTTCAACCCCCGAACTATTCGTCATTGGGTTATCTTTGCAGCAAATTATTTTGGTACTCTGTTTCAGTACTCCAAAATGGCTTTGTTAGGCCATCCGACTACTTATCTTCCGAAAAAACGTAAGGATAAAGACAGAGACAGACCGCATAGGTCCAGAACTGCCGATGATGCTTCTGTTAAGCTAGTCGCCAGTCCGCTGGTACTCAGTGAGGGGCTTTTGCAGCCCCTGATACCCACTACTTCAGATTCACAGGCCTCTACTGAGACCCATTCTGAGTCCGGTATGCCACGAGATGCTTCTTCGACTATGGAACCTGCGGATGTCTCTACCTTGGATGAGTCTGGAGCAACTGTGCAGGCACTGGCTTCTGAGGGTGTATACAGACCTACAGACTTGCATTTTAAACTGACGCCATCGTCTTCATCAAAGCCTAAAACTCGCACCATGCCTAGAAAACCGATGTCCAAACCCCAGGCCCATATGCCTAAAAAACAAATGCTTAGAATGACTGAAGACCTTATTACCTTAATTGGGGGAAGCCAGCCTACCCGCTCTGAGACCTAGAACTGATTTTCCTTCTGATTCTTCTGATCAGGAATCTGAATTTTCTGTTCCTTCTGATTGCTAGGATTTGCCCTTGTCTACCTATGAGGATTCTGATGCAGAGGATTCCATTCCCTCTGCTTCCCTTCCAGAAGATTTTTCTTTTGGTGAAACCTTGCTCACTCTTAGGGAGCATTTCCGTTGGGAAAGCCAGGATTACTTTGACTGCAAAAAGAGGCTTAGGGAATTCTTACTCCTTCCTCAACACAGGCCTTTAGCTGTCCCTCCTGTTCTGGACATTGTAGATGATGCTTTCTTGGAATCTAGCCTTTCCCCAGACACTTTGCCTCCAGCTCCCAGAAAACCTGACCGGTATTAGAGAGTACCTGACTCTCACAAGTTTCTCTTCAAGCATTCTACTGTGGATACAGAAACCATTTCCCAAGGACCAAAAGGCATTAAGGCTGCTGCTGCCTATAATCCTACCCCTTCTGATAGAGATTCTAGAGACTTGGACAGATGGAGTAAGAAGGTATAGACTTCTGATACTTTGGCCATTAGGGCTTTAAATTGTCAGTTCCGTATGTTAAAATATCAGCAGCATATTATGGGACTACTTAAACAGAAAATGATGTTGATTCCTGACTGTGCTTAACACAAAGAATTACAGGATTTAATGCATTCTGCAGAACAAGTTGGTAAACATACTTTGCAATGTGGTTTTGACGCTTTAGAAGCATCTTGCAGGGCTGTGTCACTGGATCTGTACCTAGAAGGCATGCTTGGCTTAAAGAGCAAAACATGCCAGATCATGTTAAATCTAAATTACTGGATACTCCCTTAAACCAAGACCGCCTTTTTGGCAACAAAGTAGTAGTCTTCAAAAGGATGGAGGAAAAAATCTAAATCTATGCAAACTGTTAAAGATTTCCTACAAGTACAGCCTCCCAAATTTAGTAGGCATTGGCCTTCAAAGAATGGGTCCTTTCCAGTCTCTTCCAGGCCTTCTCAGTCCAAACCCAGGAACAACAGACAACCTAGGTTACAGTCTCAGGCTGTGCACAGGCCTAAGCAGTGGGGGGTTCCCACTTTCAAAGTAGGGAGTAGTAATCCACCCCCCTATGGAAAAATGGCACAATGACTTAACCTTAACCCTTCCAAGTCCTGCTCAACTGCCTGCTCCCTTAGGAGGAAAGCTCGCCCTGCATGCAGAAAACTGAGAACTCATTACCCAGGACAAATGGGTTTTGAACATAGTTTCCCAAGGATACAGATTCCACTTCCACACACTACCAACCCCAAACGGTTGGCCAGACCCACCCCCAAATCAGTGGGTGGAGGCCCAACAGCATGTTCTCTCTCTTCTAAGTATCAGGGCTATTTAACCTGTCCCAACAGAACAAAGGAGACCAGGTTTTTATTCAAGATCTTTCCTGGTACCCAGAAAAGACGGCTCCTGGCGTCCTATCCTGGACCTCTCTTTTCTAAACATTTTTCTGGTAATCCCAAAATTCAAAATGCTAACACTTCAGCAGCTTCTTCCTATGCGAGGCAAAGATGCCTGGCTGGCAACCTTAGACTTAAAGGAAGCTTACCTGCACATTCCAATAAGGGAATCTTGCAGGAAATACCTATGCTTTAGGGCAGGCTCCATGCACTATCAGTTCTCTGCACTTCTCTTTGGCTTATCTACTGCACCCAGGGTATTCACAGAGAGTCTAGCTCCAGCCATTGCATTTTGCAGGCAGAGAAATATTCAAATATACCCATACTTGGACGATTGTCTGATTCAGGCAGAAAGCCAGAACTTGCTTTTACAACATCTGGCATTCGTAAAGAAACTTCTAACCTCACTGGGGTACACCATAAATGGAAAGAAATCTTATCTAGTACCCTGCCAACAGATTGTATTCCTGGGAGCAAGCTTGAACACAACTTCCCAGATGGCTTTCCTCACTCCGGAGAAACAAGTTTATTTGACACCCTACTTCAAACTATTGGCCACAAAACCCCAGCTATCTGCAAGGGAAATTCTGCAAGCCCTGGGGTTCATGGCCTCTTGCATTCTACTAATTCCATATGCAGACTGCATATGAGGAAACTACAGTGGTATCTAAAAAGCCTATGGTGTCAACATTCTCATGACCTGGAATCAATGATTCCTATCATTCCTTGTATAAAGACAGAGTTCCTTTGGTGGGCAGAGGCCTACTACCACAACAAGGGTCTCCCTTTCATTCTACCCCCTGCCAACCAAGCCCTAACAACAGATGCATCAGACTATGCATGGGGGCTCACTTAGCAAGGCAGTGCATTCAGGGCAAATAGAACCTGATACAGATGCACCTGCATATCAATCAAAAAGAAATGTTTGCTGTACAGAAGTCCTTGACAGCCTTCAAAGACTGCATTCTTACAGGACAGCTATTGGTAAAGACAGACAACGTCACAGTTATGTGGTACATAAACCAGCAAGGGGGAACTCACTCATACCCTCTCTGCAGACTAGCAGTGTGGAACACAGCCTTGAGCTGCCAAGTGCACCTACAAGCTCAATTCCTGCCAGGCAATTTAAATTCACTGGCAGATGACTTAAGCAGAAATCTAATGGACCCACACGAATGAAAACTAGAACCAAAAATATTCAACCTCTTGAGGAACAAATGGGGGGCTCCAGAGGTAGACCTGTGTGCCTCCCCTCAGAACTACCAATTGGACAAATTCTGCACAAGGACTCCCCACAGTCAAGCTTGGAAAGTGGATGCCCTGTCCTTTACCTGAGAAAGCCTCTCGGTTTATGCCTTTCCCCCCTCTGCCTCTCCTCTTGAAGGTTCTGCTAAAGATCAAACAGGACAAGCCAAGTACAATATTGATTGCACCAGACTGGCCACGCCAGCACTGGTACCCCCTCTTGCGCAGTATGACACTGCTGGAACCATGGCACCTGCCTCAGACCCATTCCCTGCTGTCCCAGCAGGCGAGCCAGATTCTGCGCCCTCAGCTTCAAACCCCGAACTTTGCAGCCTTGCTAATTCCTTGAGCTGTCCAATAGCATCCCTCAGTAAGCAGGTGCTAGATGTCATTCTGGAGGCCAGGAGGCCTAGTACTAGAAAATCCTATGCTGAAAAGTGGAAAAGATACTTTTCCTGGAGCCAGACTCAGGGGATGGGCACAACAGTGCCCAGCTTACCTCATTTTCTTTGGTACTTAACAGAAATGCTCCACAAGGGCCTATCCTTCTCGTCAATTAAAATTCATGCCTCTGCCATCTCAGTACATTGTAATACTGAGGCACCCCTCTTCTCTCACCCCCTGCTAAAACAATTCCTTAGAGGGACCAAAAATATAAGACCCCCCCCCCCCAGGAGATCCCCCACTCCAGCCCGGGACATTAACTTTGTATTGGAAAAGCTCACCCCCCCCCCCTTGTGCCAGCTGCAACAGCAGAGTTGGAATTCCTTTCATGGAAAACAGCCTTCCTTCTAGTCGTCACTTCAGCAAGAAGAGTGTCTGAATTACAGGCCCCTCATGGCAGTGGAACCCTTCATTATCTTCCATGCAGACAGGGTTTCCCTCAGGACCAATCCTTCCTTTATGCCCAAGGTGGTGTCTAGTGTGGCCCTAAATCAGTCCATTCATTTGCCTACTTTTTTCCCTAATCCACAAAACAATGGGGAACGAATACTGCACACTCTGGACATGCACAGACAACTTGGATTTTATTTGGACAGGACTAAGCCTCTCCGAAAATCTGAACAGCTGCTAGTTGGTTTTGCTGCTGGGGCAGAGGAGAAGACCATTTCAAAGCAAACCATTTCCAAATGGATAGCCCATTGCATTCATTTCTGCTACAAGCACCATGGAAAACCTACTAGTCAGGGGGTAAGATCACTTTCCACCAGAGGTGCATCTACCTCTGCAGCCTTTCTCAGTGGAGTCCCAACCAGGGACATCCTAGAAGCTGCTTCCTGGAGCTCTGTACATACCTTCACCAAGCATTACCACATGTCTAATTTTTCTGAATCCAGGGCTGGTTTTGCCACTGCAGTCCTGCAGGGCTTAATAGCTGGCCCTAATGCTCTCTAACTTCCTTAGCTTTGGGAATCAACCCAAATGTGATGACTGCAACAGTGAAACACGAAGATCGTAGTACAGTTGTGTGCACCTACCATAAATGTAGATGTTCGAGTGTATTCACTGTTGCAGTCCTGGTTACCCTCCCTCCAGCCCCCTGACTTCTCTTGGCTCTGCCTTTCCTTCTTGTTTGGTATACTTAAGTTTCTGGTGTATTTGCTTTTTGATGGAGGTGTAACATAAAATCTAATTGCTTCCCTTTGTGGGGGCACCTGACATTTGGGGCAAGAAAAACTGATGTAATAGCGTTGGCTGCATGTTTCATAACCCCTGACGTCATGGAAGAAGAGACAGCATCCGATGCAGGAATCCCAAGACTCTGGTATTCAGGCTGGCTGAAGGCTACCTGCAGGCAGATAACCCAAATGTGATGACTGAAACAGTGAATACACTAGAACATCTACTTTTATGGTAAGTGTACACAACTGTACTTTCTGGTCAGTGCTATTCCTTTCTCATCTGTGCATTTGATGGATTTGGACCATTCTGATAACTTTAATGGGGTGATGCTCAGCAAGGCCGAATTTTTTATGTTATTCCCATCCTTGTCGGACAAGGAAACTGCCAATAGATTTCTTAGATTTCTCTGCTATCCCTCTTCATTCCTCCTGCATTCTGCACCATGTACTGAGAGACCCCAATTTGGGAGACAGCATTTGAAACCTAACAAGCAGGTGAAAAGGTGCATTTGCAACTAGTATTCAAGACAGATGGTCAAACTTTGGCTACAGTTTGTAGAACAAGCCAATACTATAATACAGATACAGATATAGTTCAGATTGACAACAAAATCACACCAAAAGGATCAAAGATTTATTGCTGCAACCACTGCAATACAGCACTCGGGAAGGGTGGTTACTGCAATAAAACTTTGGTTACAGCCAATTCAGGGACATCAGTTTAGTTTCTTTTAAGGCATTTTTTCTTCACTGGAAACCATTAAAGATTTTGTTAGAGGTGCAAGTTTACTTTTCATTTTTTTTCTATACCTTGAAGGGAATTAAGTGGAGGACCTGTTTTGTAACGTTCCAAGTTCAGCAAATTTTTGAAGCTGAGAAAGGTTTGAGCTGCTTGACCGTATGTTTCTTTTAATTTATTTATTTTATTTATTTATTTAACATTTGTTGACCGGGAAAGTCGACTAGGTTCCACAGAGCCTGTTTTCAGCGGAGGCCCAGGGAGAAATGCTCCAGATGCATGTCTTTGGAATGTGGGAGGAAACAGAGTACCTGGAGGAAACCCACGCGAACACAGTGAGAACATGCAAACTCCACACAGAAGGCACCCCAGCCGAGAATCGAACCAGAGAACCTCTTGCTGTGAGGCGACAATGTTAAACGCTGCACCACCCACCATTCTTACCGTATGTTGTTGCTTAACACTCTTGCAGTATCCTTATATCTGGGATATCCTGCCAGCATACCAAAGCTTTTATACCTTCCATGTGCTGTACCTCGTAACGTTCCAAGTTCAGCAAATTTCTGAAGCTGAGAAAGGTTTGAGCTGCTGACTGTATGTCTCTTACCGTATGTTCTTGCTTATCACTCTTAGTATCCGGCCAGCATACCAAAACCTTTATACCTTCCAGGTGCTGTACCTCATAACGTTCCAAGTTCAGCAAATTTCTGATGCTGAGAAAGGTTTGGGCTGCTGACTTCAGTCTCTTGCCATATGTTCTTGCTTATCACTCTTGTAGTATCCTTATATCTGGGATATCCTGCCGAGGATAGCCAAATATCCAAGCATACCAAAACCTTTATACCTTCCAGGTGCTGTACCTCAGACGTATGTCCTACATCCAAGGTTTAAGGTACATATGTGATGTATGAGTGCCTAATCCTTGGAACTTCTTCGTTGCTAATCTGATCGCTACCGTGAATGTGGTCTGCTTAGACGTTTGTTGAGTTGGTTCAGATGTCCTTCAAGGATGCATCTGCAGTCATAACATATGGGTTGTCCTGCCTCAGGCAGCCCTTCGGTCGGCCGGATTCCAAAGTCTGGGTCTGGCCTCGGCTGATGTCACACTTTCCCCGATGTCAGAGCGTCTGGGGTATAAAAGCATCAGCCGACGCCATTTTCCTCAGTCTTTCTTGCCGCGTGGTGCCCGAAGCAGAAGCAATTCGCAAGTGCCGGTCGGCCAGCTCCTGTGGTTCAGCTACCGAAGACTTCGAAAAAGCTAAGTACCCCGTTGGGGACTCTTTCTTGCCTCAGCCGATGTCAGATAAAGTAAATAATTGTTTAACTTGTGGGAAACAAATACCTCATAAGGATTTCCACTCTTACTGCCTCCCTTGCTTAGGCCCAGACCACGACGTCTCGACCTGCTCTGTCTATGCTTCCTTCAACCGACGAACTCTTAGACGTCGGTCGGAGTTTGCAGAGGAATTTTTTGGGGCTAACTTTGCGTATAAGATGCCGTCGGAGACTCCGACTTCGCATGTGGTTAAAAAACGGAAGGACAAGGACCGACCCTCATGGCCCGCGGTTTCGGCTGAAACCACGGTCAGGCCTACCGTGAGTGTCTCGGTTTTGGCTGAAACCGAGTCCTCGGTGCTTCCTTTCACCGAATCCACTCAACCGACTACCTCGGTCCTGGAGGCTCCGGCCGAGTCCGTTATTGAATTACCTACGGAAACCGGTGTCCAGGACATGTCCGACACCATTCCTTTAGACAAGTCTACTCCTGCACGTGGTGCAGCCAGACCCCCTGCATCCATGTCCATTAAGGCCTTTTCTAGGGCTAAAGCTGCCAAACTTGCTAAAGCTTTGCCTCCCAGGACTACCTCTCAGAGGCCTTCTACTGGCACTCAGATTCTCAGCCTAGCAGAGGATCTTATCTCTTTAATTAGAGGTTCTCAACCTCACCCGGACAGGGGCTCTCTTCCACCACCAGATAAAAGGCACAGGGTTGAGCTCTCTGACCCCCACTCTTCTGATGAGTCTACAGATGAATCTGTGTTGTCAGAGCACCAGCAGGAGGCTTATTCGGCCTACGAGGATTCTGATGCTGAAGAATCTATTCCTTCGGCCTCCCCTCCTGAAGAGTTTTCTTTTGGTGAGACATTGCACTCTATGAGAGAACATTTTCAATGGCAGGGCCAGGAGTTTTCTGATTCCAGAAAGAGATTAAGGACCTTTTTACATTTACCTCAGCATAGGCCTTTAGCTATTCCTCCTGTTTTGAATGTTATTGATGATGTGTACTCTGATGCTAGTACAGCCCCTGATTCTCTCCCTCCGCCTCCTGCCAAACCTGATAGGTACTACAGGGTCCCGGATTCTCATCTACACCTGTACAAGGCCCACACTGCAGACCCAGAAACTATTTCCCAGGGCCCAAAAGGGGTTGCAGCTGCCACTGCTAAAAATCCTCTACCTTCTGAAAGGGAGTCTAGAGCTTTAGAGAGATGGGGAAAGAAAGTCAATACTTCTCCAACTCTTTCCATGAGGGCATTAAATTGTCAATTTTATATGATTCAGTACCAAGAATATTTGTTAGATGAATTGTATAAGAAGCTTTCCTCCTCTGAACCCCTTGACCGTAAATCACTTCAGGATCTGGTACATAACTCACAGCAGGTTAGCAACCATTTTTTGCAGTGTGGTTATGATGCACTGGAAGCTTCATGTAGGTCAGCTATGACAGGGGCAGTTATACGAAGGCATGCATGGTTGAAGGAACAATCTCTACTGGACCATGTTAAAGCTAAGCTCCTGGATGCTCCAATGGAAAAACAGAAACTATTTGGTTCCACGGCTCAGGAGGTCTTAAAGAAGTTTGAAGAAAAGGCAAAAACTGTGCAAACAGTCAAGGACTTTCTGCAGGTACAACCACCGAGATTCAGCAGAAATTGGCCTTCTAAGAATTGGTCCTTTCCGGACTCAGACAGATCCCAGAGAGGCAGGAACAGGCGTGCCAGAGGTAGAGGGCAAGCTAGAGGCTCCTACAGAGGCCGTCAGTGGCAACCTCCCAACCAGAGAGGTAGTGCAGGAACAACAACAACAACTGCTACACCAGGACAGACTCAATGACTTTATTTTGACTCCGCCGACCAGGACTCAATTAGAAGCACCATTGGGCGGAAAGCTTTCTTTATTTTCAAACAATTGGCATTATATTACAAGGGACTCATGGACACTACAAATAATAGACAAAGGATACAGGTTCCATTTCCACACATTGCCAAAAAGAAAAGGAATGCCAGACCTGCCACCAAATCAGAGGGCAGAGGCTTTGCAGCAAATCACCAAACTAATACAAATGAAAGCCATAGAAAAGGTACCTCTTTCAGAACAAGGCCAAGGATTTTATTCCAGATTATTCCTTGTTCCAAGAAAAGAAAATCAATGGAGGCCTATTCTCGACCTGTCCGCACTGAAGACTTACCTCATTGTGCCAAAATTCAAGATGCTGACCCTACAGCAGCTTCTTCCCATGCTAGGCAAGGAGTCTTGGCTGGTGACTCTAGATCTCAAGGAGGCATACCTGCATGTCCCTATCAGACAAAGCTGCAGAAGACACCTCAGATTTCTTGCAGGTTCAGAGCATTATCAATTCTCAGCATTGCCCTTTGGCTTATCTACTGCGCCCAGAGTATTCACGAAATGCCTGGCATCAGTAATTGCACACTGCAGACTTCAGGGGATTCAAATCTACCCATATCTGGACGACTGCCTGATACAAGCGGACAACAAGAAAAATTTGTTAAAGGACTTGGACTATGCCATCCAACTATTACAGGCCTTGGGATACACAGTCAACATCCAAAAATCAAGACTTGTTCCATCCCAAAGAATAACCTTTTTGGGTGCAGATCTAGGCACAACCACCCAAATGGCCTTTCTCACAGGAGAAAAACAAAAACAACTCCCAGAGTACTTCAAGAATCTGACAAGACAAACTCAGCTGACTGCAAGGAAAATCCTGCAGGCCCTGGGTTACATGGCATCCTGCATAATTCTAATTCCACAAGCCAGGCTGCATATGAGAAAATTGCAATGGTACCTAAGGAGTGTATGGACTCAGCACAGTCACAGCTTAGAAACTTTGATTCCACTTATCCCTTGCCTTCAAAAGGAATTCCTGTGGTGGGCTCAAGCCTGCCAGTCCAACAGCGGGTTGCCTTTCAACAAACCAAAAGCAAACCAAACCATCACCACGGACGCTTCAGACTGAGGTTGGGGAGCACACATGGAGGACAAATGTATGCAAGGGCTATGGTCTCAAGGACAGCTACACATGCACATAAACCAAAAGGAGATGCTGGCAGTGATACACGCAATCGAGGCTTTCAAACCTTTCCTTCAACAGGGCCACCTGCTAATAAGGACAGACAACACCACAGTTATGTGGTACATAAACAAGCAAGGAGGCACGCATTCCTACCCTCTATGCAGACTGGCTATAAATCTATGGGAACTTTGCTTGAAACTCAATATACAACTACAATCCCAGTTTGTGCCAGGGAAAGACAATACTCTGGCAGACAGCTTAAGCAGAACTACCATGGATGCACACGAATGGATGCTGCACCCAGACATCTTCTTACTCATAACACAAACATGGGGAAGGCCGGAGATAGATCTGTTCGCCTCACCCCACAGTCATCAACTGAAAATGTTTTGCTCAAGGACATACACCCACAAGCATGGAAGGTGGACTCTCTTTCTTTCAGCTGGAAAGCTCGAAAAGTCTATGCTTTCCCACCACTCCCATTAATGTCCAAGGTTTTACTGAAGATCAGGGCAGAACAGCCAAGAGTGATTCTGATAGCTCCAGACTGGCCAAGACAGCACTGGTACCCATTGTTGAAAAGCTCGTCAGAGACGAAACCGTGGCCTCTCCCCCTATGGCCGCTTCTTCTGACGCAGAACAATTTCAAGATCCTGCATCCCAACCTAAAAACCTTGCAGCTAACTGCCTGGAGAATACCATGACTCCTACTCAGGACAACTTATCCCAGAGGGTAAAGGACATTATTATGGAAGCTCGCTGTCCTCCCACAAGGAAGGCATACTCAGCAAAATGGAAAAGATTTCTCATTTGGAACACAACAAAAGGCCTAGATGTGACAGTGATGAGCATGGCACATATACTGGAATACTTAGCAGAATTGTTCCACAATGGCCTGTCTTATTCTTCCATTAAGATACATGCCTCAGCAGTTTCAGCAGAATACAATGTAAATCCACCTGTCTTCTTGCATCCTCTCTTAAGACAATTTCTCAGAGGAATCAAAAACATCAATCCTCCAAGGAGACCACCTTTACCTACTTGGGACCTTAACTTTGTACTGGAAAAACTAACACTTCCTCCCTTTGAACCAGCAGCATCCGCAGATCCACAGTTTCTGTCTTGGAAGACTGCATTCCTTCTGGCCATAACTTCAGCAAGAAGAGTATCTGAGTTACAAGCTTTAATGGCAGTGCAGCCATTTCTTATTTTTCATCAAGACAGAGTTTCATTAAGAACCAATCCTACTTTTATGCCAAAGGTGGTATCTAGGGTATCCATGAACCAAGCAATTCACTTGCCTACATTCTTCCCAAACCCACAAAATAAAGGGGAGAAACTTCTACACACTCTGGATATACACAGACAATTACGCAACTATTTGGACAGAACTAAAAGTTACAGAAAGACTGACCAACTGTTTGTAGCATATGCTGCTGGGGCACAAGGAAAAGCAATTTCCAAACAGACAATTTCAAAATGGATAGGAAATTGCATTCGCTTTTGCTACTCCTTTCATGGAAAGACTGTTCCTGTGAATATTAGGCCTCATTCCACGAGAGCCACAGCCACCACTACAGCCTTCCTAAGAGGGGTGGCTACCAAGGACATTCTAGAAGCTGCTACATGGAGCTCCATGCATACATTTGCCAAGCATTACAATTTACCTTTATACTCCAGATCCAGAGCAGGTTTTGCTACAGCAGTCCTGCAGGGTATCTTAACTACACCATCTTTTTCTTAGTACCGCCACCCCCAGATTGGCTATGGTATTCTACCCATATGTTATGACTGCAGATGCATCCTTGAAGGACATAGTACAGTTTTGTACCTACCATAAATGTAGATGTCCGATAGGTATGCATCTGCAGTCAGGTTTACCCTCCCTCCTTCCCCTCTGTGGTATTCCTAGGGTGCTTACCCCTCCATTAGCTAACTGGGGAATCTGTTATGGTGTATTTGTTTGTATATTTATATATATGTATATATTTTTGCATTATGTTTGGAATCTTTGACATTTTTTATCTAAATTTAGCCTTCATAGAGGGCACCTGGCATCTGGGGCAAGAAAAACTGAGGAAAATGGCGTTGGCTGATGTTTTTATACCCCAGACGCTCTGACGTCAGGGAAAGTGCGACATCAGCCGAGGCCAGACCCAGACTTTGGAATCCGGCCGACCGAAGAGCTGCCTGAGGCAGGACAACCCATATGTTATGACTGCAGATGCATACCTATCGGACATCTACATTTATGGTAGGTACAAAACTGTACTTTACAGAGCCTACTAAAGTTAGTGACCTGACCTGTTGTGATTTCTTCCTTCCTTTTTACTCATTTATGTTTGCCTTTTACTTGTCATCCAAGAAGGGGAAATATGACTGTGGGAGGCAGAGTCCCCATAAAGATAGACGCAAAAAGTGCCTTTTTTTGTTTGGGTGCAGCACACAACCATACTCAGTGTGGGATCTGCCTGGCATTTGTCCCTAAGACTGTCCACAGTCGTCTATTATCTCTTTGTAGTTACTTGGAGAACCACCTCTTAAAACTTTTGATGCAGAGTACTATGGCATTCAAATCCACTGGCCCCAACATTCACCCGTCGCTGAAAAAGAAAGCCAAAAAGGTGCGTTCTGAATCTGTTGCTGTCCAGCCTTCTGTGGGCGTCTCCATTGCATTGGATGAAGAACCTGAGGACCATCTGGTGTGCATGTCATCTCCCTCTGTCACTACTGGGTTGGAGGCTGACGCAGGGCTACTTACCCACACATCCACTGTGGCTGTACCTACATTTTCTATAGACATAGAGAGGGAACCACATATGATTATATCAGAGGGACCTAGGAGGATTCTTCAGATACTTGTGAAAGAAGAGGTGCCCTGGTACCTTTATTAAATCTAGAGAGGGCTGTCTACTTCCTAGACTGGTTAAAACTGATGTTTGTTTTAAAAAGAAAGACAAGATATATGTGGCCCCCTGTAGCTAATGATCCTCCCCAAGAATGGCAGGATTTTACCGTAGGAATTTTCAGTGCTCGCGTGGCTTTGAAGCTCCACTCAGGGCTTATCTGTTTCTACTCCCTGGTCCTCTACCCATTTAAAGCATCCCAGGGAATCTGATTCTTCTGAGGATGAGGGGGATTTAGATTCTGGTTAGCAGTCATTGGCCTACTCCTGTCTGGTCCATTGTCCTTTTGCCCTAGGTCTGAAGAGGAAGATTTGGTATCTCCTGATTTCTTATGGAAGAGTTAACCTTTTGTGTCCCTGTGGTTCTTATGATGGAACATTTTAAGTGGGATTGTTCGCAAGTATCTGACATTTAAAAAAGGTACTATGAACTCTTTCAAATAGATTGTCCCAGACCTTCTGCAGTCTTTGCAGTACTGGGTGCCTTTCCGGACATTTTTTCTTCAACTTCTCAAGCCCCTGATTCTCACTCTCCTGCTCCCAGAGAGCCTGACAGGTTCTATAACATTCTTGAATATAATATTTTTGTATAAGAGTCCTTCCTATGACCAAACTTTTATTTCTCTGGCTACAGATAAATCATCTAAGCTTTTCCTTTCGAACAAGGGCAGTAATGCAGTGGGGAGGTATGGAGAAAGTGTTTACTTCTGTTGCCTTAGCTTTCCAAGATATTAACTACCAGACTCATATGACCAGGTATTTACTCTGTCTTCTGACTAAGCTTCAGGGCATTCTGATTACTATGCTTGATTCTGAGGCTAAGACTTTTGCTGTTTTCCTTTTAGAATATTGCTTTCCAGGTGGCTTGCTTCTATTAAGAACAGCTTGTGACACTGCTAATGCTCCTCCTAGGACTGCTGCATTGGGTTCTCTGATGAGGAGGCAACCTTGGCAGCACCTCCAGGCACTCCCTGATGACATCAATGCTCCATTGCTTGATTCCCCCTTCGACAATCAAAATATTTTTTGCACTGCAGCTACTGAAGTTTTTAATGCTCTACAGGATAAGGTTAAAGATGTTCATCATGTTACCCTGCTGCAGTCATCACACTTGGGTTATCCTGCCATCAGGCGGTCCCGCAGTCAGCCAGAGTTCCAAAGTCTTGGTCCGGCGTCAGTTGCTGTTGCTTCTTCCCTGACATCAGTGCGCCAGGGGTATATAAGAGGCATCCGACGCCATTTTCTTCAGTCTTTCTTGCTGCTCGGTGCCCGAAGCAGAAGCAGTTCGCAAGTGCCGGTCGGCCGACACCTGAGATTTTTGAATCGAATTTCAGTCTGAAGTCTTAAATAAAGCTGAGTACCCCGTTGGGGAACCTTTTCTAGCCTCAGTCCGATGTCAGAAAAAGTTAACAATTGCATTTCTTGTGGGAAGCAAATACCTCATAAGGACTTCCATTCTTATTGTATTCCTTGCCTAGGCCCAGACCACGACATCACAGGTTGTCATGTTTGTGCTAGGTTTAATAAACGAACTATCAAACGCCGTTTTGACTTCGCACGACATTACTTTGGAAGGAAATTTAATTATATCATGCCGTTGGAGCAGCCGACGACCGGCATGCATAAAAAACGTAAGGATAAGGACAGGCAGCCTAGGACCAAGCCAGACTCCGAGGCCTCTGCTGGGCCTGTCGCCGGTTCTCCGATTTTCAGTGAGGCGGCTACGCAGCCCCTGACGACCACAGAATTGGAACCCCAGACAGCTGTGGATTCTCAAGCGGAGTGTACTAGGCCATCACAGCCATCTTCATTAGGCCCTTCCGACACCGGACCAGAAGGAGATCCCGGTGCAGTAGAAACACCTTCGGTTGCAGAAGGTGTCTTCAGACCGACTACACTCACCATTAAATCTTATGCTAAGCTGAAAACTCCATTAAAACCAAAAAAGACTGCACATCAGTGTCCAGTTCAAGGTCCCATGCCTACGAAACAGATGTTTAAGATGACTGAAGATTTGATTACCCTAATCAGGGGTTCCCATCCCCCTCCAGATAAAAGACCAAGACAAGAGGAGGATTATGCTTCCTCTGACCAGGTTTCAATTTCCTCAGATTATTCTGAGGAACAGGATTACGCTTTTCCCCCTTATGAAGACTCTGATGCTGAAGACTCCATTCCCTCAGCATCTCCCCCTGAAGACTACTCCTTTGGGGAAACTTTACATACCATGAGGGAACATTTCCACTGGGAAGGCCAGGACTACTCTGATTCTAAGAAAAGGCTCGGAGAGTTCCTTTTACTACCCCAGCACAGACCACTTGCTATCCCTCCAGTTTTAAACATTGTAGATGATGTTTACTTGGAGTCTAGTCTATATCCAGATGGTCTACCTCCTGCTCCAGTCAAACCAGACAGATACGACAGAGTACCTGACTCACACAAATTCCTTTATAAAAGCCCTGTGGCTGACCCAGAAACAATTTCCCAGGGTCCCAAAGGGGCTAAAGCTTCTATGGCTAAAAATCCTGTACCCTCTGAAAGGGATTCCAGAGCCCTAGATAGATGGGGAAAGAAGATATACACCCTGGCTACTCAGTTTCACATGCTGAAATATCAGCAATTCATAATGTCTCAAAACAAAAAATGAGCACACATTCTGAACAGTCTGATTTCAAGGAAATGCAGGATCTGTTGCATGCAGCTGAACAGGTGGGCAAACATACTTTACAATGTGGATTTGATTCATTGGAAGCTTCCTGTAGAGCAGCTGTTACTGGGTCTGTCATACATAGACATGCTTGGTTAAAAGAACAAACCCTACCTGATCATGTTAAAGCAAAATTACTGGATGCACCTTTACAGCAGAATGTATTATTTGGTGTCAAAGCAGAAGAGGTTTTAAAGAAAATGGAGGCTAAGGTAAAGTCTGTGCAGACGGTCAAGGATTTTTTACAGGTACAACCCGCTTGTTTCAGCAGAAATTGGCCAACAAAAAACTGGTCCTTTCCACCTTCTGACAGATCACAGAGGGGCAAATACAGATGCCCAAGGGGCAGAGGTCAGTCACAAGGCCCTTACAAACCTCGCCAATGGGGTACTGCTACCCAGAAAGGAGAAGACAGGCCCCAAGCTAGCAGAAGACAAACACAATGACTCAACCCTCAAACTACCAAGCAAATCTCTCTTGGCAGCTCCCTTGGGAGGAAAATTAGCACTTTTTGCAGACAAACTGGCACATCATAACAAAAGACAAATGGGTCCTAAACGTCTCACAAGGATACGGATTCCACTTTCATACCTTGCGAAGGATAAAAGGAATGCCAAACCTGCCACCAAATCAATGGGCAGAGGCACAAAAACAAATTACAGCTCATGGACATGAGAGCCATTCAGCAGGTACCTACACAGGAGCAAGGACAAGGATTTTACTCAAGACTCTTTCTAGTCCCCAGAAAGGACAAAGCATGGAGACCCATTCTGGATCTTTCAATTCTGAACACCTATCTGCAAGTACCAAAATTCAAGATGCTGACAGTACAGCAGCTTCTGCCCATGCTGGGCAAGAAGGCTTGGCTAGTAACGTTGGATCTCCAGGAGGCATACCTGCATGTCCCTATCAGACAAAATTGCAGAAGATACCACTGCTTCATTGCAGGTTCAACCCATTATCAATTCTCTGCACTGCCCTTTGGCTTATCTACTGTGCCCAGGATCTTCACAAAATGCCTGGCACCAGTAATTGCATACTGCAGACAGAGGAATTCAAATATACCCATACCTGGATGGCTGCCTTATTCAAGCAGAAAGCAAGGACACTCTTTTAAAGCATCTGGCATTTGTCAAACACCTTCTAAGTTGCCTAGGGTACACAGTAAACGAAAAGAAATCAAAACTAGTGCCCTCACAAAACATAATATTCCTGGGTGACAGCTTGAATACAACTGCCCAGATGGCTTATCTCATGCCAGACAAGCAACAACAGCTGACTCAATACTTCAAAATAATGGCAACAAAGACCCAACTCCCTGCAAGAAAAATTCTGCAGGCCTTGGGATTCATGGCATCTTGCATATTACCAGTTGCAAAACTACATATGAGGAAATTACAGTGGTACCTGAAAAGCGTATGGACTCAGCACAGCCACAGCTTGGAAACAATAATACCACTCATTCCCTGCCTTCAGCAGGAGTTTCTATGGAGGGCACAGGCATGTCACCTCAACAAGGGTCAGCGTTTCACCTTACCCACAGCCAGGCAAACTATAACAGATGCATCGGACTATGCCTAGGGAGCACACATGGCAGGACAGTGCATTCAGGGCAAATGGACTACAGATCAAAGGCATCTGCATATCAATCAAAAAGAAATGCTAGCAGTGCAGAATGCCCTAACAGCTTTCAAGGACCACTTACACCCAGGAAAACTAATAAGACGGACAACACCGCAGTAATGTGGTACATAAACAAGTAAGGGGGCACACATTTCCACCCTCTATGCAGGCAAGCAATGACCTTGTGGAACACAGCACTGTCTTACCAAGTTCAACTACAAGCACAATTCCTGCCAGGAAAGAAAAACACATTGGCAGATGCCCTAAGCAGAAACATCATGGAGCCCCACGAGTGGAAACTAGATCCACAAGTATTTGCAATGGTAACTCAAAAATGGGGGCGCCCAGACATAGATCTGTTTGCCAACCCCCAAAACTACCAACTTCAAAAATTTTGCTCAAGGACATTCCACCCACAAGCTTGGAAAGTGGACGCCCTCTCATTCAGTTGGAAAACATTAACAGGCTATGCCTTTCCTCCACTGCCTCTTCTAGCAAAGGTACTGCTGAAAGTCAGATTAGAGAGGCCACAAATGATACTCATTGCACCAGACTGGCCACGCCAGCACTGGTATCCAATTCTAAGGAACATAGCCCATGGCCCACCATGGATTTTACCACAAATTCCTCACCTGCTCACCCAGCGAGACAATCAGATTCTACACAGCCAGCTCAAGACTTTAAACCTGGCTGCATGGCAAGTTACCTAAACAACCAGCCAACACCTCTATCCAAAGCTGTTATGGATGTCTTTCTGGAGGCCAGGAGGCCCAGCAACAGGAAAACCTTTTCAGACAAATGGAAAAGATTTTGGGCCTGGAACCAGGCTAAAGGCCAAAATCCCCTTGATCCAAACATTCCTCAGATTCTACAATATTTAACTGAGAATGTTGCACAAAGGACTTTCCTTTTCATCTATTAAGATCCACGCCTCGGCAATTTCAGCTCATTACAACACGGATCCTCCTTTATTTTCACATCCACTCCTAAGACAGTACCTCAGAGGGGCTAAGAACATAAGACCGCCCAGGAGAGCACCACCACCTACTTGGGATCTCAACTTTGTTCCGGAAAAGCTTACACTGTCGCCCTTTGAACCAGCTTTTTCAGCTGATTTAAAATTTCTTTCATGGAAAACTGCCCTGCTACAAGCAATAACTTCAGCTAGAAGAGTCTCAGAGCTACAGGCACTAATGGCAGTGGAGCCTTTCCTAATTTTTCATCAAGACAGAGTCTCGCTTCGAACTAACCCTTCCTTTATGCCAAAGGTGGTATCCAGTGTGGCCCTAAACCAAACCATTCATTTGCCCACCTTTTTTCCAAATCCCCAGAGCAAAGGAGAAAGTCTCTAGAACTCTTTGGACATTCACAGGCAATTACGTTACTACTTGGATAAAACTAAGGCTTTCAGAAAATCTGACCAGCTCTTTGTAACATATGCTGCAGGATCACAAGGAAAATCAATCTCAAAACAGACCATTTCAAAATGGATATGACATTGCATACGTTTCTGGTCTTTTCTGGTTTGGCAACTGATTTCCTCAGACTCTTTGGTTCTTTCCCTTATCCATAGAGGTTGTTATATGTTTTGGAAGTCCCTTCCTCTCTTTTCAGGGCTTCTCCAGCCCCCTTCTTGAAAACTCCCTCATTTTTCTTTGGTCTTTCAGGATATTTTGACACAGGAGGAGACCATCCAACCTGTCCCCCTTTCTCAGCAGGGCACATGGTTTTAATCTGGATGTTTCTGCTTTCCAGGAAGGAGGGGTTTTGAAGGCTCAGTCTAAATCTTTCCTTTCTCAATACCTTTGTAAAGGTTCTCTTCTTCATTATGTGGATTCTACAGATGCCATTTCCTCCTCATTTTCTGGTGTCCATAGATTTGCATGATGCTTACCTCCACATACTGTTCAACTTCTCTTAGGAATTTTTTTTTTTTTTTTTTTTTTTTTTTTTTTTTTTTTTTTTTTTACATCTCTCTATTTCTTCCCCTCATTTTCAGTTTTGTGCTTTGCTTTTGGTCTTTGTATGGCCCCAGGTGTCTTTACCACATATCTGACCCCCGTGGTAGCCGTCTGTAGACTTCAAAGGATTCATATTTTCTCCTGTTTAGATTACCTTTTGATTCAGGTCCCTTCCCAGCAGCTTCTACTTCAGAATCTTGACTTCGCTATGGGTCTTATTCGCAGTCTAAGGTTCAACCTAAACCTCAAGGTCTTTCTGGGTTGCAGAATTCAGACTGTACCTATGCTGCATGCTTCCTGCCTGCCAAGGTTCTGTTTTCTCCCTTTTCCAGTCCTTCCTGCCAGAGAATTTCTGTGAGCTCTGGGGTACATGGCATCCTCTATTCCCATGGTTCCCTTGGGCCAAGCTCCATATGAGAAAGTTTCAGTGGTAACTAAAGACTGGCTTCAGCACTCTCTCTTCTGGATTTTCCACTGCTTCTCTTGCCATGTCTGAAGCTCAAGCTCCACTGGTGAATGCATGACATCTTGCTGAATCCAGACCTGTCTTTTCTGGTAGTTCTTCCCACTCTGAAGCTGTACATGGATGCTTCCGACCAAGGTTGAGTTTCTTCCAACAACTTCCAGGTTTGGGTTCTCTGGTCCCCTTAACTAACAGACAATATCAAATCAACATAAGTCAGATGAAATCTCTGTTTCTGGCCCTTCTTACTATTCACTCTGTTTGGATTCCAGGTATTCTTCACAGACAATACCATGGTTATGGGGTACATCAACAAGCAAGGGGGGCACAAAGTCTTACCTTCTTGGCGGACAGGCAGAGGAAGGCTCTTCAGGGTTCGGATTTTGCTGTCTGCCGTCACTTGTTTCTTCAGGCAGTTTACATCCCCTGCAAAGCACAGTCTTGTGGCAGATACCTTAAGCAGGTCCAGGACAGATCCTCAGCAATGGATGCTTCACAGGGAGGTGTTCCTGGACATGTGCATCAGTGGGGTATTCTTCAAGTAGATATTTTTGCACCCCCCCTTAACAGACAAGTTGCCCAGTTCTGTTCCAGAGTGCCAAGTCCTCTGGCTTGGTAGGTGGACATTATGCTTTTTTCCTGTAAGGGTATGATTTCTGTATGCCTATCCCCCCTCTTCCTTTGCTGCTAAAAGTCTTGCAGAAAATCATGTGGGACAGGCCCAAAATCTTGCTGGGTACTCCCCTTTGGCCCAGACAGCATTGGTTTCACCATCCATTTCATCTGGCCAAGGGCAGTCATTACAAGTAAACTCACAGGATGGATCTACTCGCACAGGAGAAGGGAACTCTCATCCACCCTCACTTTAGCCACTCTTCAGTTGACTCTCTGGGTGACACTTTTTTTGATTCCTTCACCTGTTTTCTGAAGTGCTTCGGGTTTTGCCAGAGACCATAAAACCCACTACTCGAAAGTCATACGTGGTTAAATGGAAGAGATTTTCTGTTTGGTGTTTCAAGTGTGACCTGGATCCTTTTTCTGTGGGTATTCCTACAATCCTTTCCTCTTTGTGAGTTGCTCACTTCTCATCTCGCATATTCACCTGTTAAACATCATTTGTCACCCATTTCTGTTTGTCTGCCTTTGAAATCCATCCCTTGCTTCTTGTTTTGCCATAAAACAATTTTTGAAAGGCATCATTCATATTAGGCCCCCAAGAAAAACTTTTCCTCATCCTTGGGACCTTAATTTTCTTGTGCAGAGATTAACTCAGTTTGTCTGAGCCTGCAATTTCCTCCTCTTTGGTGCACTGTATTTGAAAAAATGGTAGTGTTGATGGCTCTTCTGTCAAGAGGGTCTCTGAACTTCAGGAACTCATGACAATACCACCTTTTGTGGTTTTTCACAAAGACGGGTTTTCTCTTCGTACTAATCCTTCCTTTATGCCTATGGTGGTTAATGAATTGTCTTTGAATCACTCAATTCATCTGCCTTCTTTTTTCCCCTCTCCAAATAATACTAGTGAGACGATTTCCACACCTTGGATTTAGATACAGCTCAGGTATTACCCAGGTAAGACTAAAGATATCAGGAAATTGAAACGGCTCTTCATTTCTTTTCATCCCAGGAAATTGTGTTTGGCTGTTTCCAAGCAAAACTTCTCTTCCTGGATCTCAAAGACCATTTCCTTTTGTTCTTTTTATGGTTTCCTGTTCTGTTTGTGCTTATTCTACCGGGGCAGGGTTCTCTTTAGGAGTTTTTTTGAAGGGTCTGGGTATTCGATCCATTTTTTGAAGCTGCTACTTGATTTTCTGTACATACATTTGCCAAACATTACAAGTTTGATGTAATTTCTAGGTCCAAGGCAGGTTTTGCCAGGGCCATCCTCCTCAGATTCTTGAAGGGCTCCTCTGTGACTTCCTCCTCCCATCCTCTCTAGTACTTTTGTATTCTCCCATATGTAACAAAAAAAAAAAAATACTGCAATGGTGATGAGGAAAAACAGTACATTTGTGGAAGAACTTACCATAACAATAGATGTCCTACTTTTCACTATTTTAGTATTGTATCCCACCCTCCTTTTCCCCCTGTTCTTCTCAGTTGTTTAACATTAGGTCACGGGGGTCTTCTTATTCTCCTCCTCAGTTGCCTTATGCCTCTTCCCTTCCTGGATTTATCCTTTTGTTTCTCCTCATGGGTTGCTCTGGTTTTTCTGGGTAAATTAATTTCCGAAGATTAGGTGCTTATATGTCACTTATGTACTTCATGCCTTGGACGTAGAACATATATCTGATATATGGCTCCTAGAAGGTATAAAGGCTTTGGTATGCTGGCTGGATGTTCAGCTATCCTTGGCATGATATCCCAGATATAAAGAATACTACAGCAGTGAAAAGTAGTTCTGTTATGGAATATTTTTGCACAGCTGTACTTTTTCTCCAGAAGGTCTAGATGGTTATTTTGGATTTAAAGGATGATTTTTTTTATTACCTCTTTCAGTATTCAAATCCCACAGTCTGGTTCATAGTGGAAAGTAATTTCATGTGGAAAAGCCTTGCCTTTGGCCTTACGACACTCCTGGTGTCTATTGCACTTGCATTTTTGGCCCTCAAACTGGCATGGAGCTGACTTTAGACTTCTTCAAATGATTGCTCCATGTTATTCACTTAGCTATAGAGATCCCTGTTCTATGGTCTCTTGATCCTGTGATGAAAAACAAAAAGGGCCATAACCCTCACATAAGGAATGGAGTTCAAGAAAATGTCTTTTAATGCAGAAATAACACAGCATGGTATCTATTTTTTCAAGAAGTGCAGTATGTCACTTGGACTGTTCCTATTTTGAATCTCATTTTAGATGGCATAATGATAATGCAGTATACTAGAGTTAACTAAGAAGTGTCAGCATCAGTAAAGGACTGCTTGAGGTCATTTGGAGGATTACTTTTTTTTCCCCTTGTATGTGATTTTTTTTTCCCTTTGTCTTCTGTTCATCAAGCCCTCTTTCCATGGGTCTTGAACCTGTTTGCTATCAGATGCAAGGTGTCCTGTCTCCATCTGCACTGAGAAGAGGGGATGTCAGCAAAACATCCTTGGAGGAGTTTGTGCCCCTGATGCTGCCCTCTCTTTTGTTTGGTTGCTGTGGGAGAATACCCTGATCTTTACAGCCTGAGAGTTTGGCTTCACCCCCTCCAAGACTTCACTATGGGATGGACTGTAATTGTCCCCAAGCCAGAGAGCTACTTGCACCATTTCCTCCATCATTTAGGGCAGCAGTTTGTAGCTAAACCCTAACCATGACTCCTCAGTAACATAATATACAGTTCATCACTGTGGGTATGAGATACTATTCCACTGATGTATGCATTCTCCCACACACATGCTCTTTTAGACCACTCTTATTAGCTTGAGATACCAAGTTTGCATCTTCCTGGTTTACAGCCAGTTATTGCACTGGAGCAACAGACATCTAGGTACTACCTTACCCTCCCTGGAATGGGCTAGCAGTTATTGATTACTTGTTCCCTTCCACTCTCTTGTATGGCTTTTCTAGCATCCAAGTTACGATTCAGATTCTGGTCATGGCCAGGGTTTCATCCCGCTGATCCACAAGACTGAGCTGTTTTGGAAGATCAGTTTGACCAGCGCATCTGTTGATTCAGACATTGTTCAAGGAATTCTGCTGGTGGGTGACTTCTTCACAGTTGGGCTCTTGTATATTTATCCTCCTCCATTTCACATTGATGGCTGACTAGCATCTCAAATGTGCATTAGTGTTGGGGAGTGCACCCAGAAACTTGATTATCATATTAGATTTGATCTGCATTTTAAGTGGTTTGTACATCCTTTGAAAAAAGATGTTGGTTGTGGTTTTTCTGTCCAGGTCTGCAAGAGTTGTGTTTACAGGGAGTTCCATAAGTGGTACAGACCTAATGATTGTAATGTGGTACATGAACGAGCAAGGTAGTATGAGAACTTAAGACTTTGCAAGCTGATCTTGTGCCTTTAGAATTTGCTGTGTTTCTAAAAACTTCTAGTAAACATTCTCCTTTTAAAATAAGGTAGTGTTGTCGAAAAGCAGCTACATTTTTAATGTACATCTAAATCAATGGCAGTTATTTTTGGAGGTCAGGCATTTAATGCAGGGAGCTGTTAAAGATCTGCTTCCATTAGTTCATGTTTTGAAACTCTCAGCTTCCATTTGCCTAATATTTTATGACAGAGCAAGTCATTTAATCAGACATTTCTTCCAGGTTGCTCTTGAAAAAGGGCACTCTTGCCTAGTGGAATTGCCCGTTTAACAAATTATTTAAAACAGTCTTCAGCCTCCTGATATCCATGAGAGCTGTGTGCACCTCACTTCACTGCCCAGCTTCCAGAATTTTGGACAAGAAGGCAGTATGGTCTGTCAAGAATATGGAGAGAAACATGTTATCTGAAGTTGTTTTCATTTGGTCTTCACCTTATGGGACCCAGATCCAGCATGGATCTGAATTGGCCGCATACTCCAGCATTGGATCCAAGCTTCTCCCCGACACATAATGCCCCTGTTTCCCTCCTTCCCTCAGATCTCGATTGTTACTCACGAGAGGAGTGTGGTTACAGCTTCAAGTGCCCTTTAAAGTAAGAGTAGTCCTTTTTGGTAAGAATTTTCTATCTTTCTTCTTTCTTCATGTCTTGTGTCTTTGCTATCACCTTCCCTACCCTATCCCTGTGCGCTTCGCGTTGGTCTCATTTTTAAAAAAAAAACACACTGTTTCTTCTCTTTCCTGCCTCTTGATTTTCTCTGTTGTGCTGTTGTGTGTGTGTGTGTGTATGTGTGTGTGGTGGAGTGTAGCTTTCCTCTAGCCATGGCTGAACCTCTTAAGCCAGGCTTTAGTAAATGTGCAGTGTTGGCCATAAGCTTTCCCCTTCTGATGGACCACACTCTGTGCATTTTGTCTGGGTGTAGAGCACCTATTTCTTCCTGTTTGATCTTTGTGGGGTTCAATCCCTGCACCTTGATTGACAGGAGGAATAAGCTGATTCTGAAGGGCCTCCTCCCTTTGGAGGCTTCTACTTCTTCCTCCGCCCCGGCTTCTGGGACTCAGTCTCCCACCAAGAAGTCCAGGGACGAGGAAAAGACATGTCCTAAGGAATGAGACCGGTCCAGGAAGTGGTTCCCTGACCGCTCTTCTGTGGTCAAGCCCCCAGCCAAGTCTCTGCCAGATCCAACCTGGGGCTGTCCTCACCTCCAGTCTCCCTGCTTTTCTTTGGAGCCAGAAATTCCCTGGGCTCATTCTCCCCTCCCCCGGGTCGGTGGCTTCTTCCATTTGGTCATCTCGCAGCCTTTTTGAAGCTGAGATGGACAGGATGATGCTGTGGTTTATTCGGACCCAGATTCAGATGGGAGTCTTGCCTGCTCCTTCCCCCTCCAGGGCTGGGAGCATGCAGTCCATTTTCCTTCCCATTGCTGCTCATCCAATCTGACCTTTTGTTTGAGTCATCGGGTCCGAGATTTCCTGGCGTCAAGGGGTCGAAGCTGGTGGTCCCAGGTACCTCGACTCCGACCATTGCCCTGAGTAGTTCGGCTCCGATGTTCTCTGAGCCATAGCCTCAACGTCGGATCTGAAGGGATGGTATTGACTTTGAGGTTTTTGGAATTGACCCTTCCAATTGGAGTCTCAGCGCCGGCTCCCCCCCCCCCCCCCTCAGCGGCAGAGGGTGGTGGAATCTGGTCATGCTCACCCCTGCTTTGGGGATTCGTTCACCTTCAGCTTTTGATGTGGTGGACAGGGTCCTCTCGGCTCCCTTGAGACCCTTCACATTGTCATCCTTGGAGTCAATTCTAGCTCCCTTTCTCTCTTGGCCAGAGTCTGCCATCCTGCTCCCTCAGGGACAGCCTATCGCCATTATGCCCCAGCAGGTCCCCCCTCCCCACACAGAGCTCCCCGAGGTTTCTGAGTGCTCCCAGAGATCCCACCGGAGGAGCTCCCTTGGAAACACATGTGCAAGAGGAGGCAGTTGGACTCCCCACCAGAGTCCCTCACTAAAGACACTGACTTGGAGGAAGGGGAGGGTTCCCCCTGATCACCCCCAGAAGATGTCTCCTTTGGAGAAATCATGGAAATCCTGCACCAGCAAGGAGGATCATCTACCCAAAAGCCCAACCCAGGTGAATCCGTGTTCATGGAGGCGTTTGGCACAGGACCCTCTACCCTCCTGGGTGTTCCCTCCAGCAGATCCCCTTGTGGATTTAATTTCATTCATGGCATGGAAGGAACTGGACACGGTTGAGCCTATCCCCAAGTGCCTAGATGAAATACTCAGAGCCCCATTGGATAGTCAACATTGGTTGAAGGGATCACCAGTCGATGTCATGGTGGTTGCAATAGGTACCAAAAAAGAGCTCACTCAGGAGAGCTCCACATTCAATCCTCCAGACTGAGAGTCGTGGACTGTGGACCATTTCGGGAAACGGGCTTATGCTTCAGCTACATTTGCATTGCGTGCACTGAACTACATGGCACGCTTTATCAGACTGCAGCGAGACCTGGTCAGAGAGGTCACTGAGACTGCTCTAGGGTCCATGTCATCAGAGGAGAAAAAGATGGTGTTCTCCTGCATTGCCACCCTTACTTCAGTATGTAATACTTCCATGAGGCTCCTGTCACACAGTACAGAAGGTGCCTCTAGGGCTGCCAGAACAGGCGTAGCCATCAGGCGTCATGCCTGGCAACGGTGTTGTGCTTTCTCTGAGCCTTTCAAGACGTTGTTTACAAATGCCCCCTATGACAATTCCACTTTTTTTTGGTAAGACTGTTCGAGACACCTTAGTCCAGAGCAAGAAAGACTGGAAGACCTTGTCTGCCATAGGGATTCACTTCTCAACCCTGCAATGATCTTTCTGTAGGAATCAGCATGGGGTGAAGATGATGTGGTTCCAGAGATCTCAAGGCTCTTCTCACAATGCGCAGGACTCAACTTCCCCCAGAGGCAGAGGGGACCCAAGGAACCAAGGGTCTCGGGATTCTTTCCCGGACAGACCCTTGAAGCAGCCGTGAAGGGTTACCCAACTGCTCATCTCTGGAGGCAGTCGGGGGACATCTTTCTCTGCACCCAACAGCCTGAGAGTCTAACACTGATGATCGTTAGGGTTTGCAGATAATATCCAGAGGATACTCAATCCCCTTTATTCAACCCACAGTCCCTTCCAAACACCTCCTTGACGTCCCACATGCGCAGTGGGTAGTAGGCAGCCATAGAAATTTCCAGGCTGCTCGAAAAGTGAGTCATTCAGCCCATCCCCCCAGACCAACCCAGATCTGGCATCTATTCTAGGGTCTTTTTAGTGCGAAGAAAACTGGGGACTTCAGACCCGTTCTGGATCTTTCAACCCTAAACCTGTCAGTTGCCAAGATGAAAGTCGGAATGGTCACCTTTCAATCCATTCTGCCCTTCCTGCAGATAAGTGACTGAATATGTGCTCTGTGGATCTTCAGGACACATACTATCACATCAAGATGAGCAGGCGCTCTTGGAGGTTCCTCCATTTCCAGGTGGGAGCCAGTCATTTTCAGTTAAGAGCACTCCCCTTTGGGCTCACCACCGCCCCCAGGGTGTTCACCAAAGTGATGGCAATAGTGGCAGCTCACCTGTGGCTGCAGGGTTTTCCGGTCTTCCCCTACCTGGACAGTTGGCTTCTTTTCCGCTCCCTCCAGGTATCAACTGTGTCAAGCCAGGGATCTTCTTCTGAAGACCGCTCACTATCTGGGCATAACCATAAACCTCAACAAGTCCCAATTTGCACCAGTGCAGGTTCTAGACTTCATTGGGGCTCATATAGACACTATTCAAGTCAAGGTGTTTCTTTCTGCAGACAGACTGTTATCTCTTCAGCATTTTGTCTCTTACATCTTTCAAGCCAAACGTCCCCCAGTGGATTCAATTCTTCGGGTGTTGGGGTCTGTGGCAGCCACAATCACTGTTGTTCCAACCGCACGCCTTCAAATGAGAGTCCTCCAATGGACTCTGGCAGTTCAGTTGTCCTTGATAGACCTTCCCTTATCACATCCACTTCGATTATCTTGGGTTTGCAAGGATTCTCCTCTTTGGTGGCTTCAATCCCTGGACCTTCTTCTGGGTCGTCCGTTCATTCTTCCCTCCCCTGTGGTCAATGTGACCACGGATGCTTCCCTGTTGGGCTGGGTGGGGGACATTGCATGGGAAGGATGATCCAAGGCACGTGGTCTTCCCTGGAGACCCATCTGCTTGTCAGTGTCCTGGAGATGAGGGCAGTGCTTTTGGCTTTGCAAGCTCTACATGCCTATCTTCCTCAAGGAACTATTGCCATCCAGACGGACAGTATGTCAGTAGTCTGGTACATAAACTGGGGGGGAGGGGGGCAGGTCTTATCCCTTTTTTCGCAAAGCAATGACATTGTGAGAGTGGGCGATTTCCTCCGGATGTTTTCTGGTGGCAATGCACATTCCGGGGAGGTCCAACATACTAGTGGACAGGCTCAGCAGATCTGTTTTGATGCCTTACGAGTGGTCTCTGAATCATTCAGTAGTGGAACAGATCTTTCTAGAGTGAGGTCAGCCTTGCTGTGATCTCTTCACCTCTCCTTCCAGCGTGCGAAGTGCAGCAAGTATTTCGCTCTGATCCCCATGTGGGGGAGCCCCCCAGAAATGCTGTAGTCCATGCTTGGTTCTCTGGTCTACTATATGCCTATCCAAATTCATTCAGAAAGCTTGATGGCTGGCTATATATATATATATATATATAGAGAGAGAGAGAGACGGGGGGGGGCTCGGATTATTGGTTTTGGAGGTTGCCACTAAGAATTTTACTTCAAAAAGGTTGTACATTGACTGTCCAAGGCTCTGTAACCTGCTTCTAAGACCCTTTTCATTTGTTTTCCCTTCCTGATTCCCAATAAGAAAAAAGGTGTATGGCCCCTTTGGTCTTAAAGCCAGCTTCCCCTTTGTCTCATTCACCAATGAGTGACTCTGCTCTGGCCATTTCTGGTACCTCAGACTGTCCATTGCTTTCTCTCGATCTCTCTGAAGTTGCTTCCTGAGGAACTCGAGTGACAGGTACTTTGTTTAGCTGTCTTCAGACAAGGGAGAAACACATGTCAGTATCAGAGGAGGGAGCAGACAATACTCTACCTTGAAGCTGCTCTGAGTAGCTTGGTTCCTGAGGAAGAAACTGGTCTTTTTCTGGTCTCTCCCAAGAAAAGAAACTTGCTTGGGCATTTTTCTTCTCCTGTATCTCACAGGATAGAAATGGAAGATTGCCTAGGTTTTCAAAAGGGGCTGTTTCAATCCTTTTACTCTTCATTTTGAGGCTTCACTGAATTTATAAATATTTTCTTCTCTCGCAAATTCTGATTCTAAGTCTAAAGGACAGGAATTGGATATAGTGTGTGTTAAGTTCCTTCTGCTCAGGAGGGAAGACCGTAAGATTCTGAATAAAGTTTTTCTTCCAATTCACCTTGTGAAGATTTATCTTTTCTTTTACTATTGCCCAACTGAAAGAGTTTTTTTTTCAGTGGGACCAAAAAGAAAGAGAGTAAATTTATACTTATTCCACTCTATCCTTTAAAATAGTGAATTGTTTTAGGCTAACGTGTTATGTTTTTGCTGGCTTCCTTTTACAGTGTGAGAAGGTTGATTTACTGAACTCCCTTCTTCAGATACTGTTATCTTTGAATGCTTTGTCTTCTGTACGTCTGTTAACAAAACACTCAGTAAAATGTTTTTATAACACTGTTGATGTTGCTTCTAGAGCAGCTGCTACTGAGTCAGTGATGAGAAGATTTGCCTGGCTTTTGTTCTCAGAATTTGCCCAAGGATGTCAAAGCCAAGCTTTTAAATACCTGCTGAATAATGAAGTCTGCTGATGTCCTTAAAAGATCTGATGAAAGGCGAAAATTATTTCAGGGAGGTTACACAGTTTTTTCTACCTACCTTGCCAAAGTACAATAAAAAAAACTTTCTTTCCCGTTCAGGTTCCTTTTACAGGAAGCAAAATAATCTCAGCAAGGCATAAATAAACAACATTTTGACAATCGGTAGGAAGGACATTCAGAAAAAAGAGAGAATAATCCTCCCTGAACCAAAAGCAAACTTGACTTATATGCTCCTTTGTTTTTATTTCTCCACCCTAGCACTCCAGTAAAACTGTCCTTTTTGTGGCACAGATAAAATCAGGCACTAGGGATCAGAGAATCATTCTAAAAGGTTTCATCTGCATTGGATCTTCATCCCACTTTCAGGGGATTCCTCTGCAATCATCCAGTTAAACCTTGCTGTGTTCTTCTATCCTAGATCAAATGTTATTTCAGGAAGATGTAGAACCTGTCCCCAGATTAGATAGGGAAAAATGTTCTATTATTGAATTTTTTTGGTGCCAAGGAAAGAGGGAACTTTGAGACCTTTCCTTTGGAAACCTAGATATCAAAATCCTAAAATTCAGTTTGCTGTCTCTTCAGATTCCCTTACCTGTCATTCCATGTCAGCTTTCAAGTAAGTCTGAATTTAAATTTTTCTTCGCACGTTCCAGTACTCAAAGATTTCAGGTTCTTTTTATATTTGTGTCTGATTTACATTTTCAAGTTTTCTGCTTTACTCTTTGGTTTATCTACAGCTCCAATGGTGTTTACAAAATGTCTGGCCCGTGTTAAGAACCATTGCAGACTGCAGGACATATGCATTTTCCAAATTTAGATGATTACCTTATTTGTGCAGATGCTTTTACAAATTGCCAAGAATCTGTGGATTGGGTAAAGAACCTTTCTCATTGTGGGACTTCAGGTGAGCATAAAGAAATGTTCTCTCTTTCCTTCTCTCAGGGTAGTGTTTCTGAGACGTCTCCTGAATTACTTCCTCATGATGGCTTTTCTTTCTTAGAACAAAGAAATTTTCAACAAACAATTTCTGATATTCTCCAGCTAGTCTTTGGACACCTGTCAAGGAATATCTCTGGAGTCTAGATTTCATGGCCTCTACAATTTCTCATGTTTCCTTTGGCTAGACTTCGTGTAAAGGAAAATGTAGTAGTTCCTCGGATCAGTTTGGACCCAACACCAGAACCCTGTATCATTTCAAATTCCAGTACTGGCATTTGTGAAAAGGGAGTGAGTTTGATGAGTGAACCAGCTATATCTCAACCCAGGTCTTCCCTTTTCCATTCCAGCCCCTATTCAGTCTGTAACCAAAGATGACTTGGAATTTACCAGGTGGGCTGGGAGTGACTGAAACACGTAAATGTCAAATAAATGATGGCTCTAATAAATGCTCCCAAATCACTAAATCACCTTTGGGTTCCAAGCTGTCTATTGGAAATCATGGACAAAACCACAGTGATGATGTACATAAACTGGGGAAGACCAAATCCTACCCGCTTTGCAGACTAGCTGTGGTAGACTGGGAGCTAGTAACTCAGAGCACACTATGCCCTTAGACTACTTGCATTCCATCAGAGCAGAATATTGTTGCAGACAAGCTGAGCAGGACAAGATAGACCCCAAAAATTGAAGTTGAACCCAGAAAGTCTTCCAGAAATGTATCCAGCTATGGAGATATCTTCATATAAATCTATTTAATTCCATTCTCATCAGACAGTTAAAGAAATTCTTTGCACAAAATCCTGGAAGTTGTATGTCTTTTCATTCCTGTGGACTGGATTGCCTTTGTATCCTTCATATGTTCAAAAGTATATACTAAGCTAATGACCACCAGGGCCTTAAATTTGTACCATGAGTATCTTGAGTGTTTGTTAGGAGGGGGTATGTTAGTTAAGAAGTTCCTAGAGGTTATGTGAGGGGGGGTATGTTAAGTTTGGGTGTCACTGTCTGCCTCTGTCTATCACAGACTTGGGGGTTAGGGATGGATTCTGCTTCACATGGATAAGGGAGCCTGTTCCAGAGCATGGGGATCCTTAGAGCGATATCTGTCTCACCAACATGCCTTGTTTATGTCGCAAGCAAAATTTAAATCCTTGAATCCTAGTGGTCCTGATGCTGTTTGTTTTGTGGATGTACAAAAGGTCCATCAGAGCTGGAGTCAAGGATGCCTTGTGAGCCAGGCCTAGAGTGCCTCTCAGTAACCTGTAGGAGACAGACTATAGAGATAGGGCTTTAAGGTGATCCATGCAGGACAGTGTGTTTTTACCCTGGATATTTCTTGTGAGGGACCTTTAGTAGGTGTTCCGACTATTGCATATACAGGTCAGGTCAGGTACATTCCAAAGGGGGCATTATACTCAATGATAGGTTTGATAAGTGCAGAATGAAGCAGCATTATAACTTCCTTGGGTCTAGATGTCATGCCTTTACTTACAAGTTGGGCAATATAGAGTGATTTTCTTACTGTGCTGACCACATGTTGGTGAACGGCTAGATTTTTTTTCTAGATATGTTCTTCGTGTTTCACTGTTGCAGTCATTACATTTGGGTTATCTGCCTGTAAGTAGCCCTCAGCCGGCCTGAATATCAAAATCTTGGGTCCTGCATCTGATGCTGTCTCTTCTTCCATGACGTCAGGTAGTCAGAGGTATAAAACATGCAGCTGACGCTATTACACCAGTCTTTCTTGCCGTGCAGTGCCTGAAGCAGAAGCAGTTCGCAAGTGCCGGTTGGCCGACTCCTGAAATTTTCGTTTTCGAGTTTCAGAACCGAAGTCTTCAGAAAAGCTAAGTACCCCATTGGGGATCCTTTTCTTGCTCTAAACCGATGTCAGTAAAAGTTAGCAATTGTATTACCTGTGGAAAGTAAATACCTCATAAAGATTTTCATTCATACTGCATTCCTTGCTTAGGTCCAGACCACGACGTTGCTCGATTTCGGTTTTGTGTCTTATGCAGTCCTCGAACTATTCGTCGCCGGTCCATTTTTGCAGCAAACTATTTCAGTACTCTGTTAAATTATCCAGAAATGGCTTTGGTAAGCCATCCGACTACAGACATTCTGAAAAAACGTAAAGATAAAGACAGAGACAGACCACATAGGTCCAAAGGTGCCGATGACGCTTCTGTTAAGCTAGTCACCAGTTCGCCGGTACTCAGTGAGGCGCTTTCGCAGCCCCTGATGCCCGTTACTTCAGATTTGCAGGCCTCTACTGAGACCCATTCAGAGTCCGGTATGCCGCGAGATGCTTCTTCGACCATGGAACCTGCGGATGTCTCTACCTTAGATGGGTCCAGAGCCGCTGTGCAGTGTATTCAGGCCTACTGACTTGCATTTCAAACCGACGCCATCTTCTTCTTCAAGGCCTAAAATTCGACCCACGCCTAGAAAACTGACGTCCAAACTGCATGGTCAGGCCCATATGCCTAAAAAACAAATGATAGGAATGGCTAAAGACCTTATTACTTTAATTAGGGGAAGCCAGCCTTCTCCCTCTGAGACCTAGAACTGATTTCCCTTCTGATTCTTCTGATCAGAATTCTGAAATTTCTGTTTCTTCTGATGACCAGGATTTGCCCTCATCTACCTATGAGGATTCTGATGCAGAGGACTCCATTCCCTCTGCTTCTCCTCCAGAAGATTTTTTGTTTGGTGAAACCTTGCACACTCTTAGGGAGCATTTTTGCTGGGAAAGCCAGGATTACTCTGACTCCAAAAAGAGGCTTAGGGAGTTCTTACTCCTACCTCAGCACAGGCCTTTAGCTATCCCTCCTGTCCTGGACATTGTAGATGATGCCTTCTTGGAATCTAGCCTGGCCCCAGACCTGACTGGTATTACAGAGTACCTGACTCTCACAAGTTCTTCTTCAAGAATCCTACTGCGGACCCAGAGACCATTTCCCAGGGACCTAAAGGCATTAAGGCTACTGCTGCCAAAACCCTACCACCTATGATAAAGATTCCAAATGGGCCTTGGACAGATTGGGTAAGAAGGTATACACTTCTGCTACTTTGGCCATTAGGGCCTTAAACTGCCAGTTTCATATGTTAAGGTATCAGCAGCATATTATGGGACTACTTATACAGAAATAATGTTGATTCCTGACTCTGCTGAAAATAAAGAATTACAGAATTGAATGCTTTCTGCTGATGAAGATGGTAAACATACTTTGCAAAGTGGTTTTGACTCTTTAGAAGCATCTTGCAGGGCTGCTGTCACTGGGTCTGTCCTTAGAAGGCATGCTTGGCTTAAGGAGCAGAATTTGCCAGATCATGTTAAAGCTTACTGGATGCTCCCTTAAACTAAGACTGCCTGTTTGGCAGCAAAGCAGAAGTCCTTAAAAAGATGGAGGAAAAAGCTAAACATATGCAAACTGTTAAAGATTTCCTGCAAGTACAGCCTCCCAGATTCAATAGGCATTGGCCTTCTAAGAATTGGTCCTTTCCTGTCTCTTCCAGGCCTTTTCAGTCCAAACCTAGGAACAGCAGACCACCTAGGCTACAGTCTCAATGTACTCACAGGCCTAAGCAATGGGGGGCTCCCACTTACAAAGCTGGAAGTAGTAAGACACCCCCCTATGGAAAATTGTCACAATGACTTAACCTTAAACCTTCCAAGCCCTGCTCTACTCCCTGCTCCCTTAGGGGGAAAGATTGCCCTGCATGCAAAAAACTGGGAACTCATTACCCAGGACAAATGGGTTTTAAATACAGTTTCCCAAGGATACAGATTCCACTTCTACACCTTACCAACCCCAAACGGTTGGCCAGACCTACCCCCAAATCAGTGGGCTGAGGCTCAACAGCAGGCTCTCTCTCTTCTAAGTATCGGGGCTATTCAGCCTGTCCTAGCAGCAAAAATGGGACAAGGGTTTTACTCAAGACTTTTCATGGTACCCAGAAAAGACAGCTCCTGGCATCCAATCCTGAACCTCTCTATTCTAAACACCTTTTTGGTAATCCCAAAATTCAAAATGCTAACACTTCATCAGCTGCTTCCTATGCTAGGCAAAGATGCCTGGTTGGCAACCTTTAGACTTAAAGGAAGCTTACCTGCACATTCCAGTAAGGGAATCTTCGGAAATACTGCTTCAGAGCAGGCTACTTGCACTATCAGTTCTCTACACTTCCCGTTGGTTTAGCTACTGCACCCAGGGTATTCACAAAGTGCCTAGCTCCAGTCATTGCATTTTGCAGGCAAAGAAATATTCAAGTATACCCATACCCGGACGATTGTCTAATTCAGGCAGAAAGCCAGGACATGCTACTAAACCATCTAGCATTTGTAAAGAAACTTCTAACCTCACTGGGGTACACCATAAACGAAAAGAAATCTCATCTAGAACCCTGCCAGCAAATTGTATTCCTGGGAGCAAGCTTGAACACAACTTCCCAGATGGCTTACCTCACGCCAGAGAAACAAGTTTATTTGACAGCCTACTTCAAACTACTGACCACAAAGACCCAGCTGTCTGCAAGGAAAATCCTGCAAGCCCAGGGGTTCATGGCCTCTTGCATTGTACTAATTCCATATGCAAGACTGCATATGAGGAATCTACAGTGGTATATAAAAAGCCTATGATGTCAACATTCTCACAACCTGAAGTCAGTGATTCCTATCATTCCTTGTATAAAGGCAGAGTTCCTTTGGTGGGTAGAGGCCTGCTGCCATAACGAGGGACTGCCATTCATTCTACCCCCTGCCGCCCAAACCCTAACAGACTCATCAGACTTTGCATGAGGGCTCACATGTCAGGGCAGGGCAGTGCATTCAGGGCAAATGGAACCAGAGTCAGATGCACCTGCATATCAATTAAAAAGAAATGTTAGCTGTACAGATTTCCCTGACAGCCTTCAAGGACCACATCCTACCAGGACAATTATTGGTAAAGACAGACAACACAACTGTTATGTGGTAAATAAACAAGCAGGCGGGAACCCACTCATATCCTCTCTGCAGACTAGACATGGCTCTGTGGAACACAGCCTTGAGCTACCAAGTGCACCTACAAGCTCAATTCTTGCCAGCCAAGCTAAATTCACTGGCAGATGACCTAAGCAGAAATTTCATGGACCCACACGAGTGGAAACTGGAACCAAAGATATTCAACATTTTGAGAAACAAATGGGGGAACCCAGAGGTTAGACCCGTTTGCCTCCCCTCAGAACTACCAATTGGACAAGTTTTGCACAAGGACTTCCCACAGTCAGGCTTGGAAAGTGAATGCCCTGTCCTTCACATGGGAAAACCTTTTGGTTTATGCCTTTCCCCCTCTGCCTCTCCTCTCAAAAGTTCTGCTAAAGGTTAAACATGACAAACCAAGGGCAATAATGATTGCACCAGACTGGCCACGCCAGCAATGGTGCACCCTCTTGCGCAGTATGTCACTGCTGGAACCATGGCACCTGCCTCAGACCCCTTCCCTGCTGTCCCAGCAGGAGGGCCAGATTCTGCACCCCCAGCTTTAAACCCTGAACCTTGCAGCCTGGCTAATTCCCCTGAGCTCTCCAATAGCATACCTCAGTAAGCACATGCTAGATGTCATTCTGGAGGTAAGGAGGCCTAGTACTAGAAAATCCTATGCTGAAAAGTGGAAAAGATACTGTTCCTGGACCCAGACTCTGGGTGGGCACAACAGTGCCCAGCTTACCGCATATTCTTCAATACTTGACAGAGATGCTCCACAAGGGCCTTTCCTTCTCATCAATTAAAATTCATGCCTCAGCCATTTCAGCACATTATAATACTGAGCCTCCCCTCTTCTCTCACCCCCTTTTGAAACCATTCCTCAGAGGGGCCAAAAATTTAAGACCACCCAGGAGAGCCCCTACTCCAGCCTGGGACCTTAACTTTGTATTGGAAAAGCTCACTCTACCTCCTTTTGAGATAGCTGCAACTGCAGAGTTGAAATTCCTTTCTTGGAAGACAGCCTTCCTTCTAGCCATCACTTCAGCAAGAAGTGTGTCTGAATTACAGGCCCTCATGGCAGTGGAGCCCTTCATCATCTTCCATGCTGACAGGGTGTCCGTCAGGACTAATCCTTCCTTTATGCCTAAGGTAGTATCCAGTGTGGTCCTTAACCTCCATTCATTTGCCAACCTTTCTTCCTAATCCACAGAACAAAGGAGAACGATTTCTGCACTCTTTGGATGTGCACAGCCAATTTAGATTTTATTTGGACAGGACTAAGCCTCTCAGAAAAACTGAATAGCTGCTGGTTGCCTTTGCTGCAAGGGCAGAGGGGAAGGCCATTTCAAAGCAAACCATTTCTAAGTGGATAGGCCGTTGCATTTATTTCTGCTATAAGCATCATGGAAAACTTACCCCACAGGGGATAAGATCACATTCCACCAGGGCTGATTTTACCTCTACAGCCTTTCTCAGAGGTGTCCCTGCCAGGGACATCCTAGAAGCTGCTACCTGTAGCTCTGTACATACCTTCACCAAGCATTACCACTTGCCTATATTTTCTAAAACCAGAGCTGGTTTTGCCACTGCAGTTTTGCTAATGCTCTCTAACTTCTTCCTCCCTACCTTAGCTTTGGGAATCTACCCAAATGTAATGACTGCAAAAGTGAAATATGAAGAACTTAGTACAGTTGTGTACACTTACCATAAAACTAGATGTTTGAGTGTATTCACTGTTGCAGTCCTGGTTACCCTCCCTCCAGCCCCCTGACTTCTCTTGACTATACCTTTTTTCTTGTTTAGTGTATTACAGCTTTCTAGTGTATTTGCTTTTTTGTTGAAGGTATAACCTTTATTTATATATATATATATATATATATATATATATATATATATATAAAATCAATTGCTTCCCATTATGGGGGCACCTGACATCTGGGGCAAGAAAAAGTGATGTAATGGTGTTGGCTACATGTTTTATACCCATGACTACCTGACGTCATGGAAGAAGAGAGAGCATGTGACACAGGACCCAAGACTTTGATATTCAGGCCAGCTAAGGGCTACCTGCAGGCAGATGACCCAATTGTAATGACTGCAACAGCGAATACACACTAACATCTGCATTTATGGTAAGTGTACACAACTGTACTTTCTCAGATCCCTGACTTCCGGGTCAACTCTCTAGAAGTGTCTTATTGATGGAGAAATTAGCCTGGGTGGCAGTTTTCCCAAAAGGCACTTGAATGCATTTCTTGGCATTGAGTTTTAATCCGTGACTTTGGCACCAGTCATTTGTCTGTGTTAGAACCTCTTGGAAGATGTTTGTGTCATGGGGAAGGAATCTCCGATATTTCCCAGTTTGCAGTCTTCTGTGAACTTGGTCAGCCCTAAGCCCCTTGACATTAACCCTTACATAAGAGAAGTGGATGCAAAGTAGGAGAAGTTCTAGCATGGAGCTCAGAGGTACCCTGCTGTTGATTGTTCTCTTAGTGGAAGTGGTGTCCCCAGTCCTGACTTCTAGGTCCTTACTCTGAGCTAGCTGGTAATCCAGTGAGTTATGATGGGGTATATCCCAAGTTCAGTGAGTTTGATAACTCAAACGGAGCAATATTAAACTCCTTAGCCAGGTCTAGGTAGATGGTATACACTGTTTTCCCCTCATCAATTGGCTTTCATGACCTTCTCAAAGAAGTCAACCATGTTTAGTGGGCATGAGCTTCTCTTGACGAAACCAAACTGGGTCGAGTCCAGTGTCTGAAGGTTGCCTGTGTCTTTTTTGATCATTTCCTTAATTTATTCCATGGCTTTGAATATTAGACTAATCAGACTAATGCATCTGTAGTTTCCAGGGTTGGTTGATGCCCTACCATTGACGTGGAATAACCATTGTAGACCTCCATTCTCATGGTACAAAGCCTGTTTTGAGGCTATAGTTGAGAAGTGACTCAAGTGGTCCTGATAGGTCATGTTTCAAGCTATTAGGGAAGCATCCTGGGATATTGTCAGGGCTCAATGAGGCTGTTTTTTTGGCCTTAGCAAGTACTGCCAGGACCTGCTTCCTTTTAATAGTTAAATTGGTTATGCTAATAAGGTACTTTATGTGGGGAGGCATGGAGGAGTGGGGATGAAAGTTTGAGATGAATTAGTCAGCAAATTCACTATGTCACACTTGTCAGTGAAGGTGGCAGTATTGACCACCAGTTCAGCACACTGATGTGTACTGCCTTTGAGGTTTTGGACATAGCTATAAAAAGCCTTTTAGTTGTCTTTGGCCTGTGAGGCTATCTTGTCCTCATAATTGGCATTGTTGGACTTAATTAGTCCTCTTAGTTTTCCGTTTAGTTTAATTATCATTATGGGAGTTCTTTTCCTGATTTTGGTCATAACTTGTTTTTTTTTTCATTTTTTTATGTAGCCTATTAAGGTTAGGATTCCACCGATGTGGTTTGCTTTTAGTTTGTTTTGTGCTTATTTTTTTAGTAGGTACAGCACCCTGTATACAGCCACTTGCATGGCTGCACAGAGTCTGTGTGAAGAGTTCTGCATAGGTTGCTGTAAACTCAGGGTTTGGAAAGGCATTGAATTTTGACAGGCTTTCACTTTATTGGATGTAGTTTGCTATGAAAATCATATTCAACATTTCCAACTTTTCCTCTGATAACCAGGGTTGTTCCTAAGATTCAAAAGGTCTCTTTCAGAATAATTGCGCTGACCACGATTTGGCCCAGGCAGCAATAGTTTTCCCTCATTTTGAAAGTGACCAAGGGCAATTGCCACAGTTTTCCTCACAGGATGGACTTCTTCAGAACTGCGGTTGTTAGATATAGATCAACCTTCAGTTTGTTCAGCTCACTTGCCCGAATGATCAAATTTTAATACCTTTTATACACCTTTTTTCTGTGAATGTGCAGCAGGTGTTAAAGGAAACTAAGAAGCCTGCTAGTAGAAAGTCATATTTGGCTAAGTGGAAATGATTTTCTAATTGGTGCCAAAGTAAGAACCAGAACCCTTACCAGGCCCAGACACCTGTCATTCAATAGTATTTGTGTGATTTGTTATCCCCTGGCCTTTCTTAGACTTCTGTCAATATTCACCTCTCAACCACATCTGCTTGTCTGCCCATGAGTGCCTATTTTCTGCCCTACTTTAAGTAAGCAGTTCTTGAAAGTCGTTTTACATTGGGTTTGGCATAGTGGTTAAGAACTTCATTTCATAAACGCAAGGTACAGGGTTTGATTCTGATATCAGGATATTGGCTAGGCTTAAAAATGCCCTTCAGGGCAGTAACGTAGTATTTGCCTATGACCCTACATATCAGCCCAGTTTGAAGTTTGGTTGCTACTTCTTGAGGTCTTCATTTTGTACTGGAGAAACAAAAGTTTTCATTTTGAAACCGCTCATGAGGCTTATTTGAAGTTTCTGTTTTGGACTCATTGCTCTGACTTCTGTAAGAAGAGTATCTAAGTTTTATATGATACACATGCTGTAGGACTACTGCTGGAGTATGATTGCATTGGATTTTGGATTGGTTTTCTTCATTCAAGGTTTAGATATTCCCGTTATGTTTTGATTTTGTGCTGTTCTTATTTTAAAGTAAACATTTTTGTTTTTTTGGAGATTTTAAAGTTCTTGATTAGGTTTAGTTTGAAGAAAATTTCTTTTCAATTCACTGATTGAAAAGGATTTAAGTCTAGCTAATTCATGGGAAGAGCTGAGAAGTAGGATTTCTTATTTATGGTATTTAGCTGCAAGTGCTGTGAGACTGCTGCTGCTGTGTGACCGTATTGGATTTTTGCTGCCCACCTGCCTAGTCCCTGTCGTTCTTTTAAACTTGTAGCTTTTGAGTTGCCCACTCCTGCTGTAAGTTTAACTTTGGCAACTCCTCTCAGTCTCATCTGCTGTTTCCACAGGGCACTGAAAGATCAGAATGGGGAGGCCTTTCCCCTTAGAGGCTTTAAGCTTGAGTTAACCTCTTGTTTCGTGTCATCCCAGTCACCTAGTGCTTACTGTAGTGTTCAGAGTATTTAATCCCTTTTTCAGTCTTGCTTTTAAAATCTGTCATGTGGGAATAGACTTCTAATTACTGGAGAGCCTAGGAATTGCTTCTTGGGAATCAGATTGGGATTAATACTTCTGGTGAGAGAAGTAGCAGAGTGACATTATTTCCAAGTCTTCCTATCTTCCTAGAGATTACTAGTTACTGGAAAACATGAACATTTGTTTCTCAGGAGCCTGCATGAGATTGCTTTGATCCTGGTGAGAGGAGCTGAAGATTTCCACTGGTCGCTGACGGGTCAGTGTATATGGGACTTCACTGATTGGTGTGGTTTAAGTTTTTGTGAATGCCAAGGGCTCTTGTGCACCTTAGTGTTCTGTTGTGGCCAGCTGCTGTAGGTTCTGTCTAGGGTATCTACCAAGAGAAGACTATATCAAGTGATCTCAATACAGCAACTTTTAAGTTAATATTACTTTACAGAAAAGAGATTGGTATTAGTGCTACTGTCTTGCTTCTGCTGAGAGAAGGAGTAAAGAATCCCTGATTCCTAGTTTCATGCAGCTGTTTCGAGAGCAGCTTTAACTCCACTATCAGACAGAGAGAACACACCTAATAGTCACTTCTAAACCTCATAGGTGATACTTCTCCTTCTGCTCACATTAGTTTGCAGTGTGGAGGGTGTGATGTTCACTTACTAAATTGATATGCACTTAGTTCACTTAATAAAATCGAACTGTAAAATATAACTATAAAATGTGCTCCAAAATAGTCAAATAGAAAATAGTAGGTAGTCCACAGTTGACTTAAAAATGGAATATCCTTTATTGACTTGATACAAAAGTAATCTTTATTATTTGATACAAAAGCATTCTTTGTTAAAAGTTGTATATTTATAAATATCCTATGTTGCAGTATTCTTATTGTGGGATTTCCCACCTCAGGTGACCCGACGTTGGCTCCTATACAAAACCTTAAGCCTGGTTGCTGTAGGTGCATGGGACGTCACACGTAGGGCTGTAAACCAGAGACCTTAAATGTGACGTCTGCATGCACAGACCTGAGGTACTTTTCAGCCGCAGACTACATCATATCGTTTGCTTCGCTCCTACTCTTGAAGACTTCTAAAAGCTAAGTACCCCGTTGGGGAAACCTTTTAGTTCTTTTTACTTGAGCTTGGTTAGCTGTATTTAATATTAGCCAATGTCAGCTAAGAAGGGCAAATGCCATTGCAGGTCTCAGATACTGCATAAGGATACCTGCAACCGTTGTGTCTTTTGTCTTCGGAAGGAACATGATCATACCACTGGTTCCATTTGCCAATCCTTTGTACCGAAGACTCTACGCAGCCGTCTGGCTGCAGTAAATTTATATTTAGAGAACCAACGTCTCCAAAAGCTTGCACCTAGAATTGACCCCTAATCAGCCGCTTCAATTGACCCACCATGGAAATAAGCCAAAGTTTCCAGGCCTACTTCCATTGCCTCTCCACCATCGGACATCACGCCAGCTTCCGATTTAGGAGTTGGGGGATATCCGACAGAACCGACTACTTCAATGGCTCCCACCGAGGAGGCCGCTACAGAAGTTACGCCCTGCACATCCACAGAGATAGCCCAGATGTCAGTTCCTACCAAAGTCGAGGGGGAACCAGAAACAGTCATACGACCTTCGGAGACTCCTATTCCTGAGACTCCAGCTTCTGAGCCTAGGCCTTCTCCAAAGCCAACACCTACTAAGCGAAAACAGAAAACTAAACATTTGATTCCTACTCCTGAAGGAGTCCCAGACTAGCAATCTTTCACTAACTCTCTGATGCAGGCCTTTCTAGCCCTCCGTCTCTGCTCCCTGTATTATACCTGTGCTCAGCCCTAGGCCTGCCTCTGCCATTTCTCTACCCTTGCAGACTACCCAAGGAGGAGAGGAGGGACTAGAACCTTACTACTACTCTTCTGAAGAGTCCATTTCTTATGCATCCCAGATTGCCTCTCCTTTAGATTATTATTCACCAGATGAGGAATCAGTTGAAGGGGATTTTCCACCAGAGGGCATTACCTTTGTTGAAACTATAAGATGAAAGAGTACTTTAAATGGGACACTACCCAGATGACCGACACCCAGAGGAGGTATTTTGAACTCCTTCAAGTGGAGTCACCTTCCCCATCAGCAGTACCACCAGTCTTACCTGCCTGTCTGGATGCTTTTACCTTTGCATCCAAATATTCATACTCTCAATCACCTGCTCCTGAAACACCAGACAGATTTTATAAGGTTCCTGATTAGCAAAAATTCTTAGTTAAACCCCCCTTGGCATACCCTGCAGTTATTGCGGTCTCCCCAAACGAGCAATCCGGACTTATTCCTTCTGCATCTCTTTTGCCTACTGATAAAGACAGCAAAAGCATGGACAGGATTGGTAAAAAAGTGTACACCTCTTCCACCCTGGCCTTCCATGCTATAAATTACCAGACACGCATGGTTAAATATGCACTGGACCTTGTCTTACAAGCAACTAATCTCCTGGCTACCACACCCGACTGCCCTACTAAATCAGACATCTGAATTGTCTCTGGCTTCACAGGTAGCCAGACATTCAATTAGGTGTAGTCATGACGATGCAGAGGCCTCTGCTAGGTCAGCAGCTTCTGCTTCTGTCCTTCGCAGATATTCTTGGCTGCACCTACAACCTCTTCCAGAAGACTTTACAACTAAGATTATGGATGCCCCCTTAGACCATAACCTTTTGTTTGGAAAACAGTTTGCAGAACTTTTTAAAAACCTGCAGAAGAAAAGCAAGGAAATGCAGGACATGAAGGATTTGCTTGTATCCCCTATTCCAAAGTATTACAGGGACTACACTGCTAAAACCTCATTTGTCAGGAGAATCCCTTCCTCTGCCACCTTCTCATCCACCAGGCACAGGAGGGGAACCAGAAGCCAAGCATTCTCCAGACCTGTCATCTCTCAACCAAGTCCTGTACACTCCTTTTAGGATAGAAATGCACCCAACAATGCATGACTGCCTTAGCCATCTGCCCTTGTCAGCCGGCCTATCCCACTGTTTACCTATTTGGAAAACTATCACTTCAGATCAGTTGGTACTGAGTATCATTCAAAATGGATACTTCTTTTCCTGGAGGGAAAAGCCTATCCCAAAGCCCCCCCCCCCCCCAAAAAAAAAAAATCTACTTCCTGCCACAAATTCTTCAAGACCTCCAAAAACTAGGAACAATAGAACCTGTTCCTCCAGGGAAGGAAGGAAAAGGATTTTACTCAAGACTCTTTCTGGTCCCCAAAAAGGATGGCCCCTGGAGACCTATACTGTACCCGTCTTTCCTGAACCAATTTCTAGAAGTTCCTCCTTTCAAAATGCTCTCCCTCCCAACTCTACTCCCTCTTATCCCAGACCAGGCCTTCATGGCCACTCTAGATCTAAAGGAGGCTTACCTACATATTCCCATAAAACCCTCCAACAGAATTTTTTTACGTTTTTCTGGACCATGGTCTCATTTTCAGCTTACAGCTTTGCCCTTTGGTTTGTCTACAGCACCCAGAGTATTCATAAAATGCCTAGCCCCAGCCATTGCTTACTGCTGGACTCAAGGTATCCAACTCTACCCCTACCTAGATGACATTCTCCTTCTAATAGAGACAGAAACCCATCTCAGAGACCACCTCAGGTTCACCACTACCCTTCTTCAAGACATGGGCTTCACCCTCAATATAAACAAATCCTCCTTGCTCCCTCAGCAAGACAAAGTATTTCTGGGCTGCAGAATCGGGACAGATCTAATGCTGGCCTTTCTTCCACAAGAAAAGGTCCACTCCCTTTCAAAACCTTTTACTGGAGTCTCATTTCAGGAAGACAATTCCTGCAACTCCTGGGACTTATGGCAACCATCATTCCCATGCTTCCCTTTGGAAGAATGCATATGCGGAAGTTTCAGTGGTACCTCAAGAATGTGTGGTCACAACACCTACACTCTTTAGAGAAACAAATCCCCTTTCTTCCCTGCCTCAAATCAGAGCTAAGGTGGTGGATTCAACAAATCTGTCACAATCTGATTGCCTCTCCAAATGTCCTCCCCAAACCAGTTCATTTTCACAGATGCATCAGATCAGACCTAGGGTGGGGAGCCACCTGCAAGGATTTCAGGGTTCAGGAAACTTGGAATCCTGCCCTTCAAAAGAAACATATCAATGTCAGGGAGATGACTGCAGTTCTACTAGCCCTGGAGGCTTTTCTTCCTACCCTCCATCCGGGTCCCCTTCTAATATTCACAGGCAACACCACAATCATGTTACCTCAACAAACAAGAAGGAACCAAAGCCTACCTCCTTTGCAGAATAACTCTACACATCTGGGACCTTGCCTCCAGGCACAAGCTGTCCCTGCAGGGCTCATACATCCCCTCTCAGGACAACAAACAGGCAGATGATCTTAGCAGAACATCTTCTCTACAGCACGAGTGTATGCTAAAGAGGGAAACCTTTCTAGACATTATCCACCAGTGGGGCACTCCTCAAGTAGATCTGTTTGCTTCCCCCCAGAACAGACAATTGATCAGTTTTTGCACCAAGGATCACTCTCCACTAGCCTGGAGAGTAGATGCCTTCAGCATTCCTTGGAATGGACTGTTTCTTTACGTTTTCTCCCCTTCCCTCTTATCCAAAAGGTCCTACTGAAAGTCAGGAAGGACAAACCAAAAATCTTGCTGGTGACCCCCTACTGGCCAGGGCAGCACTGGTGCCCCCTAATTCACTCACTAGCCAAGGGTAATCACCACAAGTTACCCCACAAGGTGGACCTTCACACAACAAAAGAGAACCCTAATCCATCTTCGCCTACAGATGTTAGCACTAACACTCTGGGTGATAAACTTCTAATCCCTTTTAGACACCACTATTCAGAGGATGTGCTTACAGTCCTGAGGGAGGCCAGGAAACCTGCTACTAGAAAGTCATACTTATCAAAATGGTGTCTACATAAGGGCAGGGACCCCAGCCAGGCTGACCCTTCCCTAGATGTTCTTCATGCTATACTGCTGCAGTCATCACACTTGGGTTATCCTGTCGTCAGGCGGTCCTGCAGTCAGCCGAATCCCAAAGTCCTGGTCCGGTGTCGGTTGTCGTCGCCTCTTCCCTGTCGTCAGTGCGACAGGGGTATAAAAGAGACAGCCGACGCCATTTTCTTCAGTCTTTCTTGCCACACGGTGCCCGAAGCAGAAGCAGTTTGCAAGCAACTACAATACTTGTCCTGGAAAACAGCCTTGTTACTGGCTATTACCTCAGCACGCAGGGTCTCAGAACTACAGGCACTTATGGCAGTGGAACCTTTCATCATTTTCCATCAGGACAGAGTCTCTTTATGAACTAACCCTACCTTCATGCCCAAGGTAGTATCCAGTGTGGCTTTGAATCAGACCATTCATTTACCCACCTTTTATCCTAACCCATAGAATAAAGGAGAAAGGCTCCTTCACTCTTTGGACATTCACAGACAGCTACGTTACTATTTAGATAAGACAAAGATTTTCAGAAAAACTGACCAACTCTTTGTATCAAATGCTGCAGGTTCACAAGGAAAGGCTATCTCAAAACAGACCTTCTCCAAATGGGTAGCACATTGCATCTGCTTTTGCTACTCGCACCATGGGAAGGCAGTGCCTGTCAATATTAGATCCCATTCTACCAGGGCTACTGCAACCTCAGCAGCCTTTCTCAGAGGGGTTCCAACCAAAGACATTCTGGAGGCAGCTACTTGGAGTTCAGTGCACACCTTTACCAAGCACTACCACCTTCCATTATACTCAAAAACCAGAGCTGGTTTTGCCACTGCAGTTCTGCAGGGCATCCTAGCATCACCTAACCCAGTTTAGTACCAGCCACCCTTCCATAGCTTTGGGATTCTACCTAAGTGTGATGACTGCAGCAGTATAGCACGATGAACATAGTACAGTTTTGTACCATCTTAAAAAAGCCTGGGATTGCCAGGCGAAAGCGCTCGTTGTCATTTATATATATGTATTTGCTAACAGCTAGTACTATTGTTTATCTACTAAGGTATTGTTGCATAGCTATTGTATTGCCTTCCTAGTTGGGGGCACCTGACATCTGGAGCAAGAAAAACTGAAGAAAATGGCGTCTGCTGTCTCTTTTATACCCCTTTGAACTGGGTAGCAATGCTACTTTACAACTATGTACATGGAAAACTGTACTGTTGGTGGCCATCAGTTCTGCTAGGAGAGTGTCAGAGTTACAAGCACTCATGGCCTGCCCCCATGCCCTCGTGGCCTGTTTTCCACAAGGACAGGGTGACCTTGCACACTAAACCCTCCTTCATGCCTGAAGTAGTAAATGAGCTGTCCTTAAATCAATCTATTCACCTGCCTACCTTCTTCCCCTCTCCAGCTAACTAGAGTGTAAGGATGCTCCATTCCCTGGATGTGCATAGACAACTTAGATTTTACGTAGACAAAACTAAGCTCTTCAGAAAATCTGATCAACTTTTTGTCTCCTTCCACCCCAGGGCTATGGACCCTATGGGCTATGGGCAAGGCAGTTTCCAAGCAAATTATTTCAGGTTGGATCAGAAAATCCATTGCGTTCTTCTGCTCACACCATGGCATAGCTTTACTCAATGGAATGAGAGCTCATTCCACCAGAGGTGTGGCTACTTCCAAAGCCTTCCTCAAAGGATTAGACACAGCTTCCATTTTAGAAGCTGCCACCTAGTCCACTATCCACACCTTCATCAAACACTACAAACTAGATCAAGTCTCCAGAGCCAGGGCAGGCTTTGCTAGAACAATCCTGCAGGGGTTTCTGGAATCTTCCACATGTTCTTCGTGTTTCACTGTTGCAGTCATTACATTTGGGTAATCTGCTTGGCAGGTTGCCCACAGTCAGCCTGATTAACAAAGTCATCGGTAATGCGTCGGTTGCTGTCCCTTCTTCCATGACATCAGGTTGTTAGGGGTATAAAACATGCAGCCGATGCCATTACATCAGTCTTTCTTGCCGTGCGGTGCCCGAAGCAGTTCGCAAGTGCCGATCGGCTGACTCCTGAAATTTTCGTTTTCGAGTTTCAGAACCGAAGTCTTCATCTAAAAAGCTAAGTACCCTGTTGGGGAAACTTTTTCTTGCTCCTTACCGATGTCAGTAAAAGTTAATAATTGTATTACTTGTGGGAAGCAAATACCTCATAAGGATTTTCATTTATACTGTATTCCTTGCCTTGGCCCTGACCACAACGTACCTTGCTGTCGGTTTTGTGCTAAATTTAATCAACGCACTATTAAACATCTGTATATTTTTGCTTCTAAATATTTTGGCTCACGATTTAATTATCCAGAAATGTCGTCGGTTAGCAATCCGACTACTGGAGTACCTAAAAAAAGCAAAGAAAAAGACAGAGACAGGCAGTCGAGGTCCAAAACTGACTATGACGCTTCTCCTAAGCCAGTCGCCAGTTCGCCGGTACTCAGTGAGGCGCTTTTGCAGCCCCTGATACCCGCTACTTCTGATTCGCAGGCCTCTACTGAGACCCATTCAGAGTCCGGTATGCCGTGAGATGCTTCAGTTATGGAACCTGCGGATGTCTCTATCGTAGATGGGTCCGGAGCCGCTGTGCAGGCACCAGCTTCTGAAGGTGTTTTCAGGCCTACAGATTTGTATGTTCGACCAACGCCATCTTCAAAACTAAGGCAAAACTCAAAATCTATGTCTAAAAAACCGACGCCTGGGCCACATGTGCAGGCCCCTATGCCTAAAAATGAGATGATCAAAATGGCTGAAGATTTAATTACTCTGATCAGGGGTAGCTACCCCCCTCCTAACAGGCCTTGGCAAGACATTGATTATGAATCTTCTGAACAGGATTCTCGTCGTTCTGACTCTTTGAATGAACAGGATTTGTCTATACAAACTTATGAGGACTCTGATGCAGAAAATTCCATTCCTTCTGCTTCTCCCCCGGAGGATTTTTCTTTTGGGGAAACTTTACATACTTTAAGGGAACATTTCCACTGGGAAAGTCAGGATTTCTCTGAATCTAAAAAGAGACTTAGGGATTTTCTTCTTCTTCCTCAGCTTAGGCCTTTGGCTATACCTCCTTTTCTAGACATTGTTGATGATGTTTTTTCTGAATCTAGTATGGCTCCTGATTCTCTGCCTCCGGCTCCTTTTAAGCCATACAGGTACTACAGGGTTCCTGACTCCCACAAATTCCTTTTCAAAAATCCTATTGCAGATCCTGAAACCATTTCTCAGGGTCCCAAGGGCATTAAGGCCTCTACTGCTAAAAATCCTACTCCTCCTGATAGAGATTCCAGGGCGCTGGATAGATGGGGTAAGAAGGTTTACACTTTTGCAGCCTTGGCAATCAGGCCTTTAAACTGTCAATTTCATATGCTTAAATATCAACAGCATATCATGGGACTGCTTAAACAGAAAATGATGTTAATTTCTGACTGTGTGGAAAATAAAGATTTACAGGATTTTTTGCATTCAGCTGAACAAGTTGGAAAACATACTTTGCAATGTGGTTTTGATTCTTTGGAGGCCTCTTGCAGGGCTGCTGTAACTGGATCAGAAGGCATGCTTGGCTCAAAGAGCAAACTTTGCCTAATCATGTTAAAGCAAAATTGTTGGATGCTCCTGTACAACAGGACTCTCTCTTTTGTAATAAGGCTGAAGAAGTTTTAAAAAAGGTGAAAGATTTCTTACAAGTGCAACCCCCAAGATTTAGTAGGCACTGGCCTACTAAGAACTGGTCCTTTTCAGTTCCTTCGAGAGCCACTCACGTCAAACCCAGACATTCCAAAGGCTCCAGGTTTCAGTCACAAGGGACTTTTAGAACAAAACAATGGGGTGCCTCCTTCTCCAAATCTGGAAACAACAAGGCATCTCCCTAGGTTAAGCAGTCTTAATTACTTCCCTTTACACTTAGCAAGCACTTACCTTTTGGCCGCCCCTTTGGGGGGGGGGCACTGGCACTTCATTCAATAAACTGGCAACTTATAACCCAGGACAAATGGGATTTAAATATTGTATCCCAGGGATACAGATTTTATTTCCACACGTTGCCAATCCCAAACGGATGGCCAGACCTGCCCCCAAATCATTGGGCAGAGGCCCAGAAACAAGTACTGTCCTCCATGAACAAGTACTTTCCCTCTTAAACATGGGGGCTATTCAGAAGAGGAAAAGGGACAAGGTTTGTATTCAAGACATTTCCTGGTACCCAGAAAAGACAAATCATGGCGTCCAATTGTGGACTTATCTACTTTAAACACATTCCTGGACATTCCAAAATTCAAGATGCTGTATCTTCAACAGTTACTTACTATGCTAGGCAAAGATGCCTGGTTGGTAACTCTAGACTTAAAAGAGGCTTACCTGCATATCCCAATCAGGGAATCTTGCAGAAGATACCTCCGCTTTAAAGCAGGCTACTTTCATTACCAGATGTTCATCGTGTTTCACTATTGCAGTCATTACTCTTGGGTTATCCTGCTGGCAGGCTACCCTCAGTCGGCCAGAATTCCAAAGTCTAGGTCCGGCTTCGGTTGCGGTCACCTCTTCCCTGACATCAGTGCGCCAGGGGTATAAAAGATGCAGCCGACGCCATTTTCTTCAGTCTTTTTTGCCTTGCTGTGCCCGAAGCAAAAGCAGTTCGCAAGTGCCGGTCGGTCGACTCCTGAGATTTTCAAATCCGAATTTCAGAACAGAAGTCTTCATTAAAGCTAAGTACCCCTTTGGGGAAACTTTTTTTCTTGCTCCAGACCGATGTCAGAAAAAGTTAACAATTGTATTTCTTGTGGGAAGCAAGTACCTCATAAGGATTTTCACTCTTACTGTATTCCTTGCTTAGGCCCTGATCACAACGTTGCTAGTTGTCAGTTTTGTGCTTGATTTAACCAACACACTATTAAGCATCGGTTCGATTTTGCATTTCATTACTTTGGCCGAAGATTTAATTATATAATGCCGTCGGAACAGCTGACCTGAGTTTACAAAAAACGCAAGGACAAGGAAAAGGATAGGCATCCGAGGTCCAAAACCGACGAGGCCTCCGCTAGGCCAGTCGCCGGTTTGTCGGTTCTCAGTGAGGAGCTTTCACAGCCCCTGGCGCCTACTACCTCAGAGCCACAGGCCGCTTCCGACTCCCACGTGGAGCCGACTGGGCCTCTGGATAATCAAGGTGTTGGACAGTCGGAAATCATTCCCTCAGATGGGTCCGGAGCCGCTGAGCAGGCATCAGTTTCTGATGGTGTCTTCAGACCTACACAACTATATGTTAAGCCATCTTCAGCTTCAACGACTAAAGCAGCTCTAAAGACAAAGAAACAAGTACAGCATTCTCCTACTCAGACTTCCATGCCTAAAAAAACAGATGCTCAAAATGGCCGAAGACCTAATTACTTTGATCAGGGGTTCCCATCCCCCTCCTGATAAGAGGCCTAGGCAAGAGACAGAGTATGATTCTTCTGATCAGATTTCTGTTTCCTCTGATTCCTCTTCTGAACAGGATTATTTCATGCTTCCCTATGAGGATTCTGATGCTGAAGAATCCATTCCTTCAGCCTGTCCTCCTGAGGACTATTCTTTTGGGGAAACCCTGCATACCATGAGGGAGCATTTCCACTGGGAGAGCCAAGATTATTATGAATCTAAGAAAAGGCTCAGAGACTTTCTGCTACTTCCTCAGCACAGACCCCTTGCTAATTCCACCTGTTCTAGACATTGTAGATGATGTATTTTCAGAGTCCGGCCTGTCCCTTGACTCTCTACCCCCTGCACCTGCTAAGCCAGACAGATACTACAGGGTCCCGGATTCTCATAAATTCCTATATAAAAACCCCGCTGCTGACCCAGAAACTATATCTCAGGGTCCCAAAGGGGTTAAAGTTTCCACTGCAAAAAACCCTGTCCCCTCTGATAGGGATTCTAGGGCTCTAGACAGATGGGGCAACAAGTTTACACTTATGCTACCTTGGCTGTAAGGGCTTTAAATTGTCAGTTTCCTATGCTTAAATATCAGCAATATTTAATGTCACTGCTTAAACAGAAAATGTTGACAGATACTGAATGTTCAGAGAACAAGGAAGTGCAGGATTTATTGCATGCAGCTGAACAAGTGGGAAAGCATACTTTGCAATGTGGTTATGATTCACTGGAGGCCTCTTGCAGGGCAGCTGTTACAGGTTCTGTTATTAGAAGGCCTGCTTGGTTAAAGGAACAGAATCTGCCTGATCATGTTAAAGCAAAATTATTAGATGATCCATTACAGCATAATACTTTGTTTGGTACTAAAGCAGAAGAGGTGCTGAAAAAAATGGAGGATAAAGCAAAATCCATGCAGACAGTCAAGGATTTCTTACAGGTACAGCCACCCAGGTTTAGCAGGAACTGGCCTTCTAAAAATTGGTCCTTTCCAGTGTCAGACAGACCACAAAGAAGCAGATACAGGCGTCCTAGAGGTATATCTGAGCCCCAAGGCTCATACAGGCCTAAACAATGGGGTGCTCCTACCTCCAAAAGCAGAGAAGACAAATCACAACCTTACAGGAAACAGTCCCAATGACTTTCCTCTGCCAGATCCAAGCACTTTTCTTTTGGCAGCCCCCTTAGGGGGAAAACTAGCACTTTTTTCATCAAACTGGTTACCAAAGACAAATGGGTCCTGAACATAGTGTCCCAAGGCTACAGGTTCCATTTTCACACCCTACCAAGGTCAAAAGGTATGCCAGACCTGCCACACATTCAATGGGCAGAGACACAAAAACAAATTACAGACCTCATGGACATGAGGGCCATTCAACAAGTACCACAACAACAGCAGGGGCAAGGATTTTACTCCAGACTTTTCCTAGTGCCCAGAAAGGACAAAACCTGGAGACAAATACTCGACCTGTCTATACTAAATACGTTTCTGGAAGTTCCAAAATTCAAGATGTTGACTCTACAGCAGCTACTGCCCATGCTGGGCAAGAAGGCTTGGCTCGTAACTTTGGACCTAAAAGAGGCATATGTGCATGTCCCAATCAGACAATCTTGCAGAAGATACCTCAGCTTCATAGCTGGCTCAATGCAGTACCAATTCTCTGCACTGCCCTTTGGCTTATCTACTGTGCCCAGGGTATTCCCGAAATGCCTGGCACCAGTAATTGCATTTTGCAGACAAAGAGGAATTCAAATATATCCCTACTTGGACGACTGCCTAATTCAAGTAGAGAACAAAGACATTCTTCTGAAGCATCTGGCGTTTGCAAAAAGATTACTAATTGGCCTAGGGTACACAGTAAACGAAAAGAAATCAAAACTAGTGCCCTCTCAAGAGATAATATTCCTGGGTGCATGCTTAAATACAACTACCCAGATGGCTTATTTCACGCCAGACAAGCAAAAGCAACTGACTTCTTACTTCAAGAATTTGGCAACAAAAACCCACTCATCTGCAAGGAAAATCCTGCAGGTCTTGGGTTTCATGGCATCCTGCATTCTACTAATTCCATATGCCAGACTGCATATGAGGAAACTACAATGGTATATAAAAAGTGTTTGGACTCAGCATTACCACAGCCTGGAGACAGTAATTGCACTCATTCCCTGCCTACAACAGGAGTTTTGATGGTGGGCAGAGGCCTGTCACCACAACAAGGGTCTGCCATTCAGTTTACCCACAGCCTGACAGACACTGACAACGGATGCATCAGATTATGCTTGGGGGGGGTCCATATGGTAAGAAAATGTGTTCAGGGACATGGCCTGCAAACCAGATGCATCTTCACATCGATCAAAAAGAGATGCTAGCTGTTCAAAATGCCCTGACAGCTTTCAAGGACCTGCTTCATCCAGGACAGCTACTGATAGACAATACTACGGTCATGTGGTACATAAACAAGCAGGGAGGTACACATTCCTACCCCCTCTGCAGACAAGCAATGACCTTATGGGACACAGCATTGACTTATCAAGTTCACCTGCAAGCACAATTCCTGCCAGGAAAAACAAATACTCTGGCAGACGATCTAAGCAAAAACGTCATGGATCCCCACGAATGGAAACTGGATCCACAAGTCTTCAGCGTGATAACAAGGAAATGGGGATGCCCAGACATAGATCTATTTGCTTCCCCTCACAACTGCCAATTGCAGAGATTTTGCACAAGGATTTATCACACACAAGCATGGAAAGTGGACGCCCTATCCTTCAGCTGGAAAAATCTAACAGTATATGCCTTTCCTCCACTGCCTCTACTTCCCAGGGTACTCCTGAAGGTCAGACAAGAGAAGCCAAAAATGATACTGATTGCACCAGACTGGCCACGCCAGCACTGGTACCCAATCCTAAAGAGCTTGTCCCAAGGTCCAGCATGGATATTGCCTCAAACTTCTCACTTGCTGACCAAACAAAACAATCGGATTCTGCACAGCCAGCTCAGAGCCTTAAATCTGGCAGCATGGCGGATAATGTAGCCATTCAGAACACTCCTTTTTCAAAAGCTGTTATGGATGTTATCTTTGAGGCCAGGAGGCCCAGTACCTGAAAGTCTTGTGCAGAAAAATGGAAGAGATTCTGTGCTTGGAACCAGGAACGAGGCATTGACACGTGTACGAAATATCCCTCAGATTTTACAATACCTAACTGAGATGCAGAACTAAGGCCTTTCTTTCTCATCAATTAAGATTCATGCCTCTGCCATTTCAGCCCATTATAATACGGAACCACCTATCTTTTCTCATCCTTTAATAAGGCAGTACCTCAGATGGGCCAAAAACATTAGGTCTCCAAGGAGAGCACCAATTCCGGCCTGGGACCTCAATTATGTTTTGGAAAAACTCGTACTGCCTCCTTTCGAGCCAGCCTCAACAGCGGATATAAAATTCTTATCCTGGAAAACAGCTCTGCTCCTAGCAATAACCTCTGTAAGACAAGTCTCGGAGTTACAAGCACTCATGGCTGTGGAGCCTTTTATCATTTTTCATCCAGACAGGGTTTCTCTGAGGACAAACCCAACATTTATTCCTAAGGTGGTGTCCAGTGTGGCCCTCAACCAAGATCAAGATCAAGTACTTTCAACCCACCCCTTCATCCAGTAGTGAAAATCTTTGAAGATATGTTGGAAACTGAAATTAGAAGTTTATCTAAGAATAGTAATGTTTCCAAACAGAACATACATCAAGATTGTCTTAAACTCATTAGACAACTCAGGAATGAGCAGATAAGGGTGATGGGTAGTTTTAATGTATAAAGCAGAATACAAGTTATTCACAACATGCTTCAGGACACAGAGCAGTACAGTACCCTCTCAATTAATGAGTTGAACATAGCTTATGCAAGGATCAAACACATACTATATGACATGCTTCTACAGGGAGCTATCAATGAGAAACTTCACAATTATTTACTAGTTAATAAACCTCTTACACCAGTAATATTTGGTATACCCAAGATTCACAAGGGACTGGAACCACTCAAGTTTAGACCAATTGTCGCAGGGTTCAGGCAGCATCACAGAACCCTTGGTAAATTTGTTGATGCAACCATAGCATCAATTCAACACATTTGTAAAGATTCTTGGGAGTTTCTTAAAAGTATTAAGGATTGTTTCTACACTAAAACAGACTTTTTAATTCTGATCGATGTTGTTGATCTTTTTCCTAGCATTCCGCATGACATTGGTACACAATGGTTCAACGAAATATTAATTAAAACATCAAATTTTAGTAACAACACCATAAATTTATTAGATTTTATGTTGATGATTTTAAAGAATAATTTTATCTATTTTAATGGGGAGTTTTTTAAGCAAAACAAAGGGGTGGCTATGGGTTCACCATGTGCCTCAGCATATGTTAATTTAGTTTTATATCACTGGGAGAATGAATACATTTTGAAACAACATGGAAGAAGAATATTCTACACTACAGAAGATACCTAGATGATATTAGTATTTTATGGGAAGGAAGTATAACAAGTTTAGAAGCCTTCTTAGAGTATATAAATGAGACAACAAATTTCTTAAAATTTACATCCAATGTTAGCAATACACACATGAATTATTTGGATGTGTTATTGGTTAAAACACAGAATTACAAATCTTTGAATCCTCTGTATATAGAAACCAACCTTCTCTAACTCACAGAAAAAAGGCATTGTTAGTGTAACACAGATGAAAAATTCTAGAGGTTACCCACAGTCACTAATAGAAAATGTTTCAAGAAGTATTAGAAGGAAGAACAACTAAGTACAGCCCACTAGTAGGCACAGTTTTGGAACCATTACTTTCTGTGAACCCCACATCAGAAGTTAAAGTTGATTCCCCTAATTTCCAGACTAGTTTTTGTTGTACTTACAATAATGAAACTGAAAAACTAAAGAAAATGATAAATAAATTCTGGCCCATTTTAACTACTAATGAAGAAACAAAAAAATGGGTACCAGATAGACCATTGTTTGTGAATATAAGGAATGCTAACTTAAAAATATGTTAGAATCAACTTCCAATACAACCTGATAATTTGGAACATATAAATGTAACAGCTGCAAACAATGTTGTCATATTCTTGAAGGAAATGGTTATTACATTAAATCAAGAAAATTTTTTATTAAACCAACAAGCTATTATAACTGTGGATCTTTATATAGGTAAATCAGAAAGAACATTTTGTTAAACATCTTAATGCATGCCCAAATATGACCTTAAAATTTATGGTTATAGAGCAAGTGCCCCTAAACCGAGAGGCGAGATTGAGAAGCTACCACATTGAATTCAAGGAGTTGAATTGGCAACTTAGATTAAATGCCTCAAAACACCCAATGATTTACTATATACACCAGATCCTTTATGATGAAACAGTTCTTCATATTATTCAGTAAAATATTGGTTAGTTATGAATATATTAATATATTCATTTTATTTCAATTCTAGGAAGAATTTGTAATATATTTTTTCCATTAAAAAATATATTAATAAAATTAATGAAATTATATTCCAAATGAATTGATAATTATAGATATAATAGCATAAGAGATAAAAAATAAAAAATATGCACAGTTTCACATTACATAAAGAACTTCAAAATATTAAAATTTAAAACATTAATTTATTTAATTATTTAATTATTTATATTTATTTATTTATTTATTTGTATATTTGAATATATCCAGTTACATATTTATTAAATATTTATTCATTTATATTTAACTAATAACAATATATTTTATGACTTTGGAAATTGAACGACATAACAAGAAAGTAACAAAATGGAATTTATATATTGGTTTAGTAATATGTAAACTATATGTTACAAAAAGAATATTATTACAATAATTTCATATAACAATTTTTTATAATACTTTTTTATAATAAAAAATTTTTTAACATAAATATTAATAACATATATATATATATTTTCAAATATGGTGTTGTTTACTATCATAATTAATAATACTGAAGCATTATGTGGTCAGGACAATTAGTGATTGAACAACTGAGAAACATAATAAAACAAAAGGACTTCACTTTGAATTTGTATAGTCAGAGATACGTTATAGAAGCTATCACAAAATCAAAATATAAAATTTTTATCTAAGAGGTTTGATTAAAAATAAAAATAAAGCGGACGTATTTGTAGTGATTTAAATTCAATCATAAAATGAATATTACATCTAAAACACGTTCACATTGCATAAAAGGTTATACATTGTAGGAATATGTAGCACGAGATCAACACTTTCCAATAAATCATTGCATTTAACATATACACTTTTTATTAATGATTTATATTTTACAATTTATGTAGAGAATGAATTAAGAAGTAAAAATTTTCATATTTTTATTTTTATATTTATTAGTTTTAACAAATGGTTAATAGATGGTTATATTGTTGAATGCATACGCCAGTTATCAGAAACAGCAAGTTTTATATTCAGTTGTGAATTATATTTTAATATGGACATTGTTTAGAAAGGAACAAGTTTGGTAATTACAGTGTAAAGCACTATAAAGTGTTTCACAAACATAATCAAGAACACATTATGATAAAAATGTTTCAATAGCAGTAAGAAAGATATTTAATTCTAAATGAACACAGTTATCAGTTGCTTTTAATAACATTTGCGCCAGATATAAGAAACAGCGCAAAAAATTTTTTGAAGACAACCAGTTGGGATTTACATTTCAAAATGGATAATGGGCTTAGGAACACTCTTTGTTCAAACACTACAAAATAGTGTTTATTAAATATAACCAGCAGAGTTTTAAAACAAACCAAAAGGTTTCTGCAGCACAGCTTGTTTGACAACACATTTTAATTGAGCATGGTTAGTAGTTGCCTTTTAATAATAAAAAAAGCTAAAGCAATGCTATGTATAAACTGATCTACTTTGATTGTTAAACAAATTTGTTTAATTGTTTAATTGGATTACCAGCATTGTATATAAGCAAGCAATGGAATGGTTACAAGTTATCTTGAGAAAGTTTTTAACTTTGGCTTGTCATTAAAAGCATTTACTGAAGGAGAAGTTCTCGATGACTACTACAAAGAAGTTTATTGGTTACTTGTGCTTCTGCTAACTTTTTTCCTAGCTGTTTTCTTGGGACATTGTTCGTGTTTTGTGTTTGGCCCTCAACCAAACCATTCACTTGCCTACCTTTTATCCAAACCCACAGAACAAGGGTGAGAAAATTCTGCATTCTTTGGACATACACAGGCAGTTACGCTTTTACTTGGACAGAAATAAAGCTTTCAGAAAGGCTGAGCAACTTTTTGTCATATGGTGCAGGATCACAAGGGAAGGCTATCTCAAAACAGACTATTTCTAAGTGGATAGGCCATTACATCCGCTTCTGCTATTTTCAGCATGGCAAATCAGTGCCTAAGGGCATTAGGCCTCATTCTACCAGAGCAACAGCCACTTCAGCAGCCTTCCTCAGAGGAGTACCAACCAAAGATATCTTAGAGGCTGCAACTTGGAGTTCAGTGCACACTTTCACAAAGCACTACCACTTACCTCTTTACTCTAAATCCAGAGCAGGCTTTGCCACTGCAGTTCTGCAGGGCCTCATAGCCTCTCCTAATCCTATTTAGCCCAGCCACCCATCCTCAGCTTTGGGATTCAACCCAAGCGTAATGACTGCAACAGTGAAACATGAACATAGTACAGTTGTGTACCTACCATAAATGTAGATGTTAGAGTGTATTCACTGTTGCAGTCCAGGTTACCCACCCACCATCCCCCTTTTCTTTGCTGGGACTTATCTGCACTTCTCTATCCTATACAACCTATGTGGTGTATTTGCTTGTAGATGAAGGAAATGTTATTTTTATGCATGCATATTTATTGGCATATTTTTTCAGCCTACCAATTTGGGGGCACCTGACATCTGGGGCAAGAAAAACTGAAGAAAATAGCGTCGGCTGCATCTTTTATACCCCTGGTGCACTGACATCAGGGAAGAGGCGACAGCAACCGATGCTAGACCTAGACTTTGGAATTCTGGCCGACTGAGGCTAGCCTGCCAGCAGGATAACCCACGAGTAATGACTGCAACAGTGAATACATTCGAACATCTACATTTATGGTAGGTACACAACTGTACTTTCTCTGCACTGCCCTTTGGCTTATCTGCTGTGCCCAGGGTCCTCTCAAAGTGCCTGGCTCCAGTAATTGCATTTTGCAGACAAAGAAATATTCAAATATATCCATACCTGGACAATTGTCTAATTCAGGTAGAAAACAAGGACGTTATTCTAAAACATCTGGCATTTGTAAAAAGGGTTCTAACTTGTCTAGGGTACACTATAAACGAAAAGAAATCACAACTGGTACTCTCTCAAAAAATTACATTCCTGGGTGCAAGCTTGAATACAACTGCCCAGATGGCTTACCTTATGCCAGAAAAGCAATATCACTTGGTAACTTACTTCAAACAGGTGGCCACAAAAACCCTGCTATCTGCAAGACAAATTCTGCAAACCTTGGGGTTCATGGCCTCCTGCATTCTTCTAATTCCATATGCAAGACTGCATATGAGGAAACTTCAGTGGTACTTAAAAAGGTTATGAAGTCAACATTCACAGCCTGGAAACAAGGATTCCTATCATACCTTGCCTGCAACTAGAGTTCCTATGGTGGGCAGAGGCCTGCCACCAAAACAAGGGACTACCATTCACTCTACCCCCTGCCGTCCAAACCCTAACTGCAGACGCATCAGGCTATGCTTGGGGGGCTCATCTGGCAGGGAAGTGCATTCAGGACAACTAGAACCCAAATCAAATGCACCTTCATGTCAATCAAAAAGAGATGCTAGCTGTACAGAATGCACTGACAGCCTTTAAGGACTACCTTCATCCAGGACAATTAATGATAAAGACAGACAGCATCACAGTTATGTGGTACATAAGCAAGGGGGGGTACACACTCCTACCGCGTTTGCAGCCTAGCCATGGCATTGTGGAACACGGCCTTGACCTATCAGATACAACTACAAGCTGAATTCCTGCCAGGAAAGCTGAATACTCTGGCAGACGAACTAAGCAGAAATCTCATGGACCCACACGAATGGAAACTGGAACCACGGATTTTCAACATGTTGGCATGCAAATCGAGGACTCCAGACATAGATCTTTTTGCCTCACCCCTGAACTATCAGTTGGACTAATTCTGCACAAGATTTCATCACAAAAAAACCTAGAAAGTGGATGCTCTATCATTCAGCTGGAAAAAAACAGTCAGTCTATGCTTTTCCCCCTCTGCCTCTGCTCTCCAAAGTTCTACTAAAAGTCAAACAGGACAAACCAAAAATGATTTTGCTTGCTCCAGACTGGCCTCGCCAACACTGCTACCCAGTCCTGCGCAATGTGTCACACCTTCCACCGTGGCACCTGCCTCAGACACCTTACTTACTGTCTCATCATAACCAAATTCTGTCCACTCAGCTCCAAACTTTGAACCTTGCAGCGTGGCTAATCACCTAAATTCACCCTTAGCATCCCTCCGCAAACCTGTGATGGATGTCATTTTGGAGGCAAGAAGGCCTAATACTAGAAAATCTTATGCTGACAAATGGAAAAGATTTTGTGCCTGGAATCAGTCACAAGGGATAAACACAGCAGTGCCTAATATTCGTCAGATTTTACAGTAATTAACTTGAGATGCTTCACGAAGGCCTGTCTTTTTCTTCCATACAAATCCATGCCTCAGCCATTTTAGCTCATTATAACACAGAGCCTCCCCTCTTCCCTCCTCTGCTAAAGCAGTATCTCAAAGGGGCCAAAAACTTAAGACCACTCAGGAGAGCTCCAACCCCTGCCTGGGACCTCAACTTTGTATTGGAAAAGTTTGCTCTTCCTCTTTTCGAGCCAGCTGCTGCAGACTTAAAATTTCTCTCTTGGAAAACAGCTTTCCTTTTAGCAGTCACTTCAGCTAGAAGGATTTCCGAGTTACAGGCTCTTATGGCAGTGGAGCCTTTCATTATTTTTCATGCGGACAGGGTGTCTCTCAGGACCAATCCATCCTTCATGCCTAAAGTGGTATCCAGTGTGGCTCTTAATCAAGCCATTCATTTGCCAACTTTCGTTCCCAATCCACAGAACAAGGGGGAGCAAATTCTGCATTCATTGGATGTACACAGCTTAGATTTTACTTAAACAGGACAAAATCTCCTAAGAAAATCTGATCAACTACTGGCGGCATTTGCTGCAGGGGCAGAGGGAAAGGCTATGTCAAAGCAGACCATTTCCAAATGGATAAGCCATTGTATTCATTTCTGCTATATGCCCCATGGTAAAACAATCCCCCAGGGGATCAGATCTCCTTCCACCAGGGCTGCATCTGCTTCTACAGCCTTTCTCAGTGGTGTTCCTACCAGAGACATTCCAGAAGCTGCTACCTGGAGCTCAGTTCATACGTTCACCAAACATTACCATTTACCTTTCTTCTCTAAATCCAGAGCTGGCTTTGCCACTGCTGTCATGCAGGGCCTTATAGCTGGTCTTAATGCTGTATAAATCCATCTTCCCAACCATAATTTTGGGAATCTACCCAAATGTAATGACTGCAACAGTGAAACACGAAGAACATAGTACAGTTGTGTACACTTACCATAAATGTAGATGTTCGAGTGTATTCATTGTTGCATTCCTGGTTACCCTCCCTTCAACCCCCTGTTTTTTCTCTTACTGTACTTATACTTTCCTTAAAAGCCTTTTTGGTGTATTTGCTTGTGTTTTTAATTACTTAAATATTTGGCTCCCCATTTGGGGGGCACCTGATATCTGGGGCAAGAAAAACTGATGTAATGGCATCGACTGCAAGTTTTATACCCCTGATGACCTGACTTCATGGAAGAAGGGACAGCAACCAACGCAGAACCCTAGACTTTGTTAATCAGGCCGACTGAGGGCAACCTGACAGCAGATTACCCAAATGTAATGACTGCAGCAGTGAATACACTCGAACATCTACATTTATGGTAAGTGTACACAACTGTACTTTTTACTACCACCCTTCCCTCTAACTAGCTGTGGTACTCTCCCACAGTAAGAATACTGCAGCATAGGAATAGGACATAGAATAGTTGTGTAAAATCTTATCATAACGATAGATGTTCTTGTTTCACTGTTGCAGTCATCACACTTGGGTTATCTGCCTGCAGGTAGCCCTCATTCAGCCTGAATACCTGAGTCTAATATTTCTGCTTCGGTTGCTGTCACTCCCAAGACTGACATCAGGTCGTCGGGTATAAAAACAGGCAGCCGATGCCATTACATCAGTCTTTCTTGCCGAGGAGCCCGAAGCAGAAGCAATTTGCAGAAGTGCGGTTGACCGCTACCCGAGTTTTTTGTTTTACGTATTGAATCATCCTGAAGTCTTCTAAAGCGAATTACCCCGTTGGCGATCCTTTTTTCTTGCTCTAACCGGTGTCAGAAAAAGTTAACAATTGTCTTGCCTGTGGAAAGCAAATACCATACCGAGATTTTCATCCTTATTGCATCACCTGTTTAGGCCCAGACCACGACGTACCTCGCTGTCGGTTTTGTGCCTTCTTCAATGCCCAAACCATTCGTCATCGGGCCCTTATTGTAGCTAAATACTTTCGTTCTCAATCTCTGTGTTCTGAAATGGCTTCGGTAAGCCATGTGACTACCGATATTCCGAAAAAATGTAAGGATAAAGACAGAGACAGACTGCACAGGTCCAAAACTGCCGAAGCTTCCGTTAAGCTAGTTGCCACTTTGCTGGTACTCAATGGCTTTCGCAGCCCCTGATGGCCGCTTCTATGGATTCGCAGGCCTCTACCGAGACCCGTTCAGAGTCCTGTATGCTGCGAGACTCTTCTTCGACCATGGAAACTGCAGATGTCTCTACCTTGGATGGGTCCGGAGCCACTGAGTAGGCACCGGTTTCTGAGGAAGTTCTTCGCACTACTGATGTTAGACACAAACCGATGACCTCTTTCACGTTTTCAGTTCTGTCTAAAACTACCGAGTTTCTAAGGCCAAGTGTATGTGTTATGCCTAGAAAACTGACGACCAAAGAGCATGCACCTGCTTACTTGCCACAACATCAAATGCCAGAAGATCTTATTATGCTGATTAGGGGAAGCCAGCCTTCCCCTGCTAAGAGAAAAAGAGACCAGTGCCCTGCAGCGTCAACAGACTAAGAGTCTGACGACTCTGAGATATCTGATTATGAAGACATGTCCTTATCTGCTTATGAGGATTTTGATGCAGAGGAATCCGTTCCCTCTGCCTCTACTCCAGAGGATTTTTCTTTTGGTGAAACCTTACATAACTTAAGAGAGCATTTCCATTGGGAATGCCAAGACTATCCTCAGTCCAAATAGAAACTCAGAGAATTTCTAGATTTGCCACAACATAGGCCTTTAGCAATATCCCCAGTCTTGGAAGTTGTTGCTGTCTTTATGGAATCCAGCCTTACCCTGATACTTTACCCCCTGCTCCTAGGAAACCAGACAAGTACTACAGAGTACCTGATTCTCACAAATTCCTTTTCAAAAATCCTACTGCTGATCCAGAGATAATTTCCCAGGGGCCTAAAGGTATCAAAGCTACTACAGCTAAGAATCCCACCCCTTCAGACAGGGATTCCAGAGCTTTGGACAGATGGGGTAAGAAAGTATATACCTCTGCAACTCTCGCCATCAGGGCTCTGAATTGTCTGTTTCATATGCTGAAGTACCAACAACATATTATGGAACTTATTAAGCAAAAAATATCAACTTTACAGACTGTGCAGAAAACAAAGAATTGCAAGAGCTTATGCATTCTGCAAGCCAAGTCAGCAAGCATACATTGCAATGTGGTTTTGACACCCTAGAAGCATCTTGCAGGGCAACAGTCACTGGTTCTGTACTGAGAAGGCATGCTCAGCCAGACCATGTCAAATCAAAGTTATTAGACGCTCCTTTGCACAAGGACAGTCTGTTTATCACCAAAGCAGAAGAGGTTATTAAAAAGATGGAAGAACAAGCTAAATCTATGCAAACAGTTAAAGAATTCTTGCAAGTATAGCCTCCTAGGCATTGCCCCTTGAAACATTGGTCCTTTCCAGCCCCCTCAAGGCCATCTCAAACCAGACCCAGGGGTAACAAGCCACCCAGACTACAGTCTCAGGGTATGCAGAGAGCTAAGCAATGGAGTGCCTCCACCTCCAAAGCAGGGAGTGCTAGGTCACCTCGTTATGGAAAGATTTCCCAATGACTTCTCAACTCCACTCCCCACATCTGCCCAACTACTTGTGCCCTTAGGAAGAAAACTTGCCCTTCATGCAAAAAACTGGATTTCCATCACCAAAGACTGATGGGTCCTCAACATTGTATCCCAGGGGTACAAAGTTTACTTCCACTCACTGCCAACCCCAAAAGGGTTCCCAGACCTTCCTCCAAACCAGTGGGCAGAGGCACAAAATCAAGTTCAGTCCCTGATGTCCTTCAAGGATGCATCTGCAGTCCTAACATATGGGTTGTCCTGCCTCAGGCAGCCCTTCGGTCGGCCGGATTCCAAAGTCTGGGTCTGGCCTCTGTTGATGTCGCACTTCACCCGACGTCATAGCTGCTAGGGTATAAAGGCATCAGCCGACGCCATTTTCCCCAGTCTTTCTTGTCGCGCGGTGCCCGAAGCAGAAGCTGTTCGCAAGTGCCGGTCGGTCAGATCCAGAGATTTCTACTACCGAAGACTTCTAAAAAAAGCTAAGTACCCCGTTGGGGACTCTTTCTTGCCTCAGCCGATGGTCAGACAAAGTAAATAATTGTTTAAATTGTGGGAAACAAATACCTCATAAGGATTTCCACTCTTACTGCCTTCCTTAGGCCCAGACCACAACGTATCAGCTTGTCTACCCTGTGCTTCCTTCAACCGACGGACGCTTAGACGTCGGTCGGAGTTTGCCGAAGAGTTTTTTGGTCCCGCTTTTGCATATAAAATGCCGTCGGAGACTCCGACTACACAATTAGCTAAAAAGCGCAAGGAAAAGGACCGACACTCGCGGCCCGCGGTTTCGGCTGAAACCACGGTTAGGCCAACCGCGAGTGTCTCGGTTTCGGCTGAAACAGAGTCCTCGGTTCTCCCTTTGGCCGAAAGCAGGCCACCGATAACCGAGGCCACACAGGCCATGGCTGAATCGGCTACAGAAATCACTGTTACAGAAGCAGGCACCCAGGATTTGTCAGATACTATTCCCTTAGACATCTCTACTCCTGCACGTGGGGCTGCTAGACCCCCTGCCTCTATGTCTATCAAGGCCTTTGCCAGGGCTAAAGCAGCCAAAATTTCTAAGACTTTGCCTACAAAAGCTCCCTCTCACAGGCCTACCTCTAGTTCCCAGATACTCAGCCTGGCTGAGGATCTTATTTCTTTGATCAGGGGATCCCAACCTCACCCAGACAGGGCCTCTCAACCTCCTCCAGATAAGAGGCCTAGGACTGAACCCCCTGAACCTCTCTCTACAGACTATTCCTCGGATGGCTCAGATATTTCTGACCATCAGAAAGGCCCATATTTTCCTTATCAGGATTCTGATGCAGAAGACTCCATTCCTTCTGCTTCCCCTCCTGAAGAATTTTCTTTTGGGGAAACCCTACACTCTGAGGGAACATTTCCAATGGCATGGCCAGGATTTTTCAGATTCAAGGAAAAGGCTAAGGACCTTTTTACATTTACCACAACATAGGCCTTTAGCCATACCCCCTGTACTGTCAGTTGTTGATGATGCATATAATGATGCCAGTACTGCCCCTGATTCTCTTCCTCCGGCCCCTGCCAAACCTGACAGATATTACAGGGTCTCGGACACTCACTACCGCTTGTATAAGGCTCATGTTGCAGACCCAGAAACCATTTCTCAGGGCCCTAAAGGTGTTGCAGCTGCCTCTGCCAAAAACCCTCTTCCCTCTGATAGGGAATCTAGAGCATTAGAGAGATGGGGTAAAAAGGTTTATACATCTGCTACTCTTTCGGCCAGGACTTTAAACTGTCAATTTCACATGATTCAGTACCAGGAATTTCTGTTAGACCAGCTAAATAAAAAACTGTCCTCTCCTGAACCTATAGACCGTAAGTCCCTTCAGGATTTGGTACATAACTCTCAGCAGGTCAGTAATCATTTTTTAAAATGTGGCTGTGATGCACTGGAGGCTTCTTTTAGATCAGCTATGACTGGAGCAGTAATTCGAAGGCATGCCTGGTTGAAAGAGCAATCATTACCAGACCATGTTAAGTCAAAACTCCTAGATGCTCCTATGGAGAAACAAAGTTTGTTTGGCTCCCTGCACAGGAGGTTCTAAAGAAAGTGGAAGAAAAAGCAAAATCTGTCCAAACAGTCAAGGATTTTTTGCAGGTCCAACCACCGAGGTTTAGCAGAAATTGGCCTTCGAAGAATTGGTCCTTTCCAGACACCTCCGGAGCACAGAGAGGCAGAAATAGACGCCCAAGAGGCAGAGGTCAATCTAGGGGTGCCTACAGGGGTCGTCAGTGGCAATCTGCCAACCAGAGAAGTGCTGCCACAGCTACGACTACAACCACTTCCACACGACAGACACAATGACTTGGCTCTGATTCCGCCTACCAGGGAACAACTGGAAGCACCCTTGGGCGGAAAGCTAGCCTTATTTTCAGACAACTGGCATTGCATTACAGGAGACAAATGGACTTTACAAACAATAGACAAAGGCTACAGTTTTCACTTCCACACTCTACCAAAAAAGAGAGGAATGCCAAACCTTCCACCAAGCCAAAAAACAGAGGCTCTAAAACAAATCATCAATTTACTAAGGATGAGAGCAATAGAAAAGGTACCATGTATGGAACAAGGCCAAGGATTTTACTCCAGACTATTCCTTGTACCAAGAAAAGAAAATCAATGGAGGCCTATTCTCGACTTGTCCGCATTGAACACATACCTCATTGTTCCAAAATTCAAAATGCTGACCCTCCAGCAACTTCTTCCCATGTTGGGCAAGGAGTCTTGGCTGGTGACTCTAGATCTCAAGGAGGCATACCTGCACGTCCCTATATGACCAGATTACAGAAGACACCTCAGATTTCTTGCAGGATCAGAGCATTATCAATTCTCAGCATTGCCCTTTGGCTTATCTACTGCGCCCAGAGTATTCACGAAATGCCTGGCATCAGTAATTGCTCATTGCAGGCTTCAGGGAATTCAAATTTACCCGTACCTGGACGACTGCCTAATACAAGCGGACAACAAGACAAAATTAACAAAGGATTTGGCCAATGTCATACAACTGCTGCAAGCCTTGGCATACACAGTCAACATTCAAAAGTCAAGGCTAGTACCATCCCAAAGGATAACATTTTTGGGTGCAGAACTGGATACAACAACTCAGATGGCCTTTCTCACAGAGGAAAAACAAAAGCAACTACCAGTCTATTTCATGGCATTAACAACACAAATTCAGCTTACTGCAAGGAAAGTCCTGCAAGCCCTGGGTTACATGGCATCCTGCATAATATTGATCCCACATGCCAGGCTGCATATGAGGAAGTTGCAATGGTACCTAAGGAATGTATGGTCTCAACAGAAGCACAGTCTAGAAGCCCAGATTCCAATTATTCCATGCCTGAAAAAAGAATTCCTGTGGTGGGCTCAGGCCTGTCAGATAAACAGAGGATTACCTTTCCACAAACCACACCCAAGCCAGACCATCACCACGGACGCCTCAGACCTAGGCTGGGGGGCACACATGGAAGACAGGTATATACAAGGCCTATGGTCCAAAACCCAGCTGAATCTACACATAAATCTAAAGGAGATGCTGGCAGTGAAACATGCAATCCAGGCATTCAGGCCATTCCTCCAACAAGGTCACCTGCTGATAAGGACGGACAATACCACAGTGATGTGGTACATCAACAAACAGGGAGGTACACACTCGTACCCTCTATGCCGGATGGCAGTGGACCTGTGGAATTTGGCCCTGAATCTCAACATTCAACTGCAGGCCAGATTTGTACCAGGAAAAGAAAATTCACTAGCAGACACCTTAAGCAGAACAACCACGGATGCTCACGAATGGATGCTGCATCCAGATATCTTCAAAACCATAACAAAGAAATGGGGAATGCCAGAGATAGACCTGTTCGCCTCCCCACACAATCACCAATTGAAGAAATTCTGCTCAAGAGTATACCACCCACTTGCCTGGAGGGTGGACTCCCTCTCCTTCAGCTGGAAAAACCTGACAGCATATGCATTTCCACCTCTTCCTTTGATGTACAAAGTTCTACTGAAGATCAGAGAGGAGCAACCAAAGGTAATCCTGATAGCTCCAGACTGGCCAAGACAACATTGGAACCCGCTACTGAGAAGCATGTCTCGGGCAAGCTCATGGCCTCTACCGCTATGCCCATTACTTCTAACACAGAACAACTACAAGACCCTGCATCCAAACTTGAAAACACTGCAGCTAACTGCTTGGAATATTGCATGAAGCAAAATCAACCAGATTTGTCTCAGAGGGTTAAGGACATTATCCTGGAGGCTCGCAAACCCTCCACAAGGAAAACATATTCAGCCAAATGGAAAAGATTCCTCATTTGGAGTGCAGCAAAGGGAGAACATGTCTCATTGGTAAACATAGCACACATCCTGGAATACTTAGCAGAACTGTTCCACAATGGCCTGTCCTACTCCTCCATTAAGATTCATGCATCAGCAATTTCAGCAGAGTACAACATGGATCCTCCTGTCTTCTCTCATCCTCTACTCAGGCAGTTCTTGAGAGGAATCAAAAACGTAAAGCCTCCAAGGAAACCACCTCTACCCGCATGGGATCTCAACTTTGTGCTGGAAAAATTAACACTTCCCCCTTTTGAACCAGCAGCAACAGCAGACTTACAGTACTTATCTTGGAAAACTGCATTCCTGCTAGCAATCACTTCAGCAAGAAGGGTATCTGAGTTACAGGCATTAATGGCAATCCAGCCTTTCCTTATCTTCCATCAGGATAGAGTGTCTCTGAGAACTAATCCTACTTTTATGCCAAAGGTGGTCTTCAGGGTATCATTGAACCAGGCTATTCATTTACCTACATTCTTCCCCAACCCACAGAACAGGGGGGAAAGACTACTACACACCTTGGATGTGCACAGACAATTGCGCTACTATCTGGACAGAACTAAGCTCAGCAGAAAAACTGACCAGCTTCTGGTAGCATATGCAACAGGAGTGCAAGGAAAAGCAATTTCAAAACAGACAATCTCAAAATGGATAGGAAATTGCATTAGATTCTGCTACTCTTTTCATGGAAAGACTACTCCTGAAAATATCAGGCCTCACTCCACAAGAGCAACAGCCACAACTACAGCTTTCCTACGAGGCGTGGCTACCAAAGACATTTTAGAAGCTGCTACTTGGAGCTCCGTGCATACATTTGCCAAGCATTATAATCTTCCTTTATACTCCAGATCCCGAGCAGGTTTTGCAACTGCTGTTTTGCAAGGGATCTTAACTACACCATCATTATCTTAGTGCCTCCTCTCCCAGTTTGGCTATGTTATTCTACCCATATGTTAGGACTGCAGATGCATCCTTGAAGGACATATTACAGTTTTGTACCTACCATAAATGTAGATGTCCGATAGGTATGCATCTGCAGTCAGGATTACCCACCCTCCTTCCCCTCTGTGGTATTCCTAGGGTACTTACCCCTCTTTTAGCTAGCTGGGGGAATCTATTATGGTGTATTTGTTTGTATGTATATATATGTATATATTTTTTGCTCTCTACTGTTTGGAATTATCTGCATTTATCCAAATTTAGCCTTCCTTGAGGGCACCTGGCATCTGGGGCAAGAAACACTGAGGAAAATGGCGTCGGCTGATGCCTTTATACCCTAGCAGCTATGACGTCGGGTGAAGTGCGACATCAGCCGAGGCCAGACCCAGACTTTGGAATCCGGCCGACCGAAGGGCTGCCTGAGGCAGGACAACCCATATGTTAGGACTGCAGATGCATACCTATCGGACATCTACATTTATGGTAGGTACAAAACTGTACTCTCTCTATAAAGGCAATTCAGTCTGTTCCTGCGGAACAGACAGGCCAAAGATTCTATTAAGACTCTTCCTGGTACCCAAAAAAGAGGGCACTCTGCGCCCAATCTTAGATCTGTCAGTTCTCAACACCTTCCTGGTGGTACCAAAATTCAAAATGCTCACCCTGCCGCAGTTTCTACCTTTGCTAGTCAAGGATGCCTGGTTAGTCACCCTATACATAAAAGAAACCTATTTGCACATCCCTAGAAGGGACTCATGCAGGAAATATCTGTGCTTCAGGGCAGGATCTATGCATTATCAGTTCTCTGCACTTCCCTTTGGCTTATCCACTGTTCCCAGAGTATTCACAAAATGTCTGGCTCCAGCCATTTTTTACTACAGAGAAATATCCAAATATCCAAATTTACCCATACTTGGACGACTGCCTTATTCAGGCAGACAATCAGGAAATGCTGTTGTAGCACCTGACATTTCAGAAATGGGGGACCCCAGAGGTGGATCTGTTTGCCTCCCCCTGCAATCACCAGCTCAGCAAATTCTGCATCAGGACTCCTCACAGCAAGGCCTGGAAAGTGGATGCCCTAACCTTCCAGTGGGTAAATCTCAAAATCTATGCCTTTCCCTTTCTGCCCCTTCTCTCAAGATGAAACAGGACAGACCAAGGACAATTGCCCTGGACTGACCTCACCAGCACTGGTACACACTCCTGCGCAGCCTGTCACTGGTGCCACCCTGGCACCTACACCAGAACCCAACCCTGCTCTCTCAGCAGGGGGAACAGATCTTGCATCCTCAACTGCAAACCCTAAATCTTGCAGCCTGGCTTATTCCGGGATTTCTCCCCCAGTAACCAGCAAGCAGATGCTGGACATCATTCTTGAAGCCAGAAAACCCAGTACAAGGAAATCTTATGCTGATAAGTGGAAAAGGTACTGCTCCTGGACTCAGTCTAAAGGAGAGGAGACAAACCTGCCCTCCCTGCCTTTAATCCTGGATTACTTAGCAGATCTACTCCACAGAGGCCTATCCTTCTCCTCCATTAAGATCCATGCCTCTGCCATTTCAGCTCATTACTACACTGAGCCACCTCTCTTCTTTCACCCTCTTATCAAACAGTTCCTGAGAGGGGCAAACAACTTAAGGCTGCCAAGGAGGGCACCCACCCCTGCTTGAGACCTTAACTTTGTACTGGAAAAGCTCATGCTCCCCCCCCCCCCCTTTGAGCCTGCAGTGTCAGCAGAGTTAAAATTCCTCTCTTGGAAAACAGCCTTGCTTCTGGCCATCACTTCAGCTAGAAGAGTGTTTGAGCTACAAGCACTCATGACTGTGGAACTCTTCATTATTTTCCATGCTGACATGGTTTTCCTTAGGACTAACCCTTTCTTTATGCCTAAAGTGGTATCCAGTGTGGCTCTCAACCAATTTATCCATTTGCCAACATTCTTCCCTAATCCTCAAAATAAAGGGGAAAGGATCCTGCACTCCTTGGATGTGCACAGACAGCTCAGATTCTACCTTGATAAGACTAAGCCCTTCAGGAAATCTGACCATTTATTAGTCAGCTTTGCACCAGGGGCAGAGGGCAAGGCCATTTCTAAATAAACAATTTCCAAATGGATAGCACACTGCATCCATTTCTGCTGTAAGCACCATGGGAAACCAACCCCGCAGGGGGTCAGAACACATTCCACTTGGGCAACTTCTACCTGTCCAGCATTCCTCGGAGGAGTCACTGCCAGGGACTTCCGGGAAGCTGCTACCTGGAGTTCTGTACACACCTTCACCATGCATTACCACCTGCCTATCTTTTCCAAGTTCAGGGTGGGTTTTGCAATGGCAGTCCTGCAAAGCATACTAGCCAGCCCCAACTCTTCTTTACTGTCTCCACCCTTTTCAGCTTTGTGAATCCACCCAAGTGTGATGACTGCAACAGTGAAACACAAAGAACACGGTACAGATGTTCTTCGTGTTTTACTGTTGCAGTCATCACATTTGGGTTATCTGCCTGCAGGTAGCCCTCAGTCAGCCTGAATACCAGAGTCTTGGGATTTTTGTGTCAGATGCTGCTGCCTCTTCCAGGACGTCATTGGTAAAAACATACAGCCGATGCCATTACATCAGTCTTTCTTGCCGTGCGGTGCCCGGAGCAGAAGCAGCTTGCAAGTGCCGGTCGTCCAACTCCTGAAATTTTCATTTTTCGAGTTTCAGACCTGAAGTCTTCTAAAAGATAAGTACCCCGTTGGGGATCCTTTTTTCTTGCTCTAAAACGATCTCAAAAAGTTAATAATTGTCTTGCCTGTGGAAAGCAAATACCTCACAGAGATTTTCATTCTTACTGCGTCATCTGTTTAGGCCCAGACCACGATGTTCCTAGCTGTCGGTTCTGTGCCTTATTCAACGCCCGAACTATTCATTGGGCTATTTTTGTCACTAAATTCTTTTGCTCTCGTTCTCCGTTTTCCAAAATGGCTTCGATAAGTCATCTGGCTACCAATCTTCCGAAAAAAACATAAGGATAAAGACAGGCCACTTAGGCCGGTATTCAGTGAGTCACCTTCGCAACTCCTGATATCCTTCTCTACAGATTTGTAGGCCTCTGCTGAGACTTTTTTGGAGTCCGGTATGCTGTGAGTTTCTTCTTCGACTTTGGAACCTGCGGATGTCTCTACCTTGGATGGGTCCGGAACTGCTGTGCAGGCACCGGCTTCAGAGGATGTATTCCAACCTTCTGATGGTCGTATGAAACAGACATCTTCGTTTCTAACTAAAACTACTGAGTTTCTCAGGCCCAGAGTTCACACTTCGCCTAGAAAACTGGTGACCAATGCGCATCCTCTAGCTCCCATGCCACGGAAACAAATGCTTAGAAATAGCTGAAGACCTCCTAACTTTAATTAGGAGAAGACAGCCTTCCCCCTGTATAAGACAAAGGATTGATTTTCCTTTAGATTCTACAGACTGAGAGCCTGATGACTGTGATCCCTCTGATTACCCGGACATTCCCTTATCTTCCTATGAGGATTTAGATGCAGAGGATTCCCTCCCCTCTGCCTCCCCTACAAAGGACTTTTCTTTTGGTGAAACCTTGCATACCTTAAGAGAGCATTTCTGCTGGGAATGCCAGGACTACCCACAGTCCAAAAAGAGACTCAAGAGAATGTTTAGACTTGCATCAGCACAGGCCTCTAGCTATACCCCCTGTTCTGGTGATTGTAGATGATGTCTTTTTGGAAACCATTATTACCCCCGATACCTTGCCTCCAGCGGCCATGAAACCTGACAGGTACTACAGAGTACCTGACTCCCGCAAGTTTCTCTTCAAGAATCCTACTGTGGATCCAGAGACCATTTCCCAGCGACCTAAAGGCATTAGGGCTGCAATAGCCAAAAACCCTACCCCTTCAGACAGGGACTCTAGGGCTTTAGACAGATGGGGTAAGAAGATGCACACCTCTGCTACTCTGACCGTCAGGGCTTTAAATTGCCAGTTTCATATGTTAAAGTATCATCAGCATATTATGGAGCTAATTAAACAGAAAATTATGTTGATTCCTGATTGTGCAGAACATAAAGATTTGCAAGAATTAATGCATTCTGCTAACCAAGTTGGAAAACATACTTTGCAATGTGGTTTTGATGCCTTAGAAGCATCTTGCAGGGCTGCTGTCACTGGGTCTGTCCTTAGACGGCTTGCTTGGCTTAAGGAACTTATCTTGCCAGACTATGTCAAAGCAAAATTACTAGATGCACCACTGAATCAAGAACATCTGTTTGGCAATAAAGCAGATGTCGTCCTCAAAAAGATGGAGGAAAAAGCTAAACCTATGCAAACTGTTAAGCATTTCCTACAGGTACAGCCACCTAGATTCAGTAGGCATTAGCCTAAAAACTGGTCCTTTCTAGTCCTTCCCAGACGTTGTCCTAACCTTGGGGCAGCATACCACCACAATTACAATCTCAGGGTATGTACAGATCTAAGCAATGCAGTGCTTCTATTTCTAAAACAGGGAGTAGTAAGCCAACATCTTATGGTGAAATCTCACAATGATTTATCCTTAATTCTTCCAAGCCTTGCCCAAGTACGTGCACCCTTAAGAGGAAAACTTGTCCTACATGCAAAAAGTGGGTAGTACATCACCCAGGAGAAGATGGGTCTTGAAAATGGTGTCCCTGGGATACAGATTCTACTTCCGCTCACTGCCAACCCCAAGCGGATGGCCAGACCTCCCCCCACACCAGTGGTCAGAGGCCCAAAAGCAAGTACTTTCTCTTCGCAGTATCAAGGCTTTTTGACCTGTCCCAGAAGAGCATAGGGGACAAGGTTTTTACTCCAGACTGATGTTCGTGTTTCAACGTTGCAGTCATTACTCTTGGGTTATCCTGCTGGCAGGCTACCCGCAGTCGACCCGAGTTCCAAAGTCTAGGTCCGGCGTCGGTTGCTGTCGCCTCTTCCCTGATGTCAGTGCGCCAGGGGTATAAAAGATGCAGCCGACCCCATTTTCCTCCGTCTTTCTTGCCACGCGGTGCCCGAAGCAAAAGCAGTTCGCAAGTGCTGGTTGGCAGACTCCTGAGATTTTTTAAAGCTGAATTTCAGAACCGAAGTCTTCATTAAAGCTAAGTACCCCGTTGGGGAAACATTTTTTTCTTGCTCCAGACCGATGTCAGAAAAAGTTAACAAGTGTATTTCTTGTGGGAAGCAAATACCTCATAAGGATTTTCACTCTTACTGTATTCCTTGCCTAGGCCCTGATCACAACGTTGCTAGCTGTCGGTTTTGTGCTAGATTCAACCAACGCACTATCAAGCGTCGTTTCGATTTTACATTTCATTATTTTGGCCGAAGATTTAATTATATAATGCCGGCAGAACAGCCGACAACCGGAGTTTACAAAAAACGCAAGGACAAAGACAAGGATAGGCATCCAAGGTCCAAAACCGATGAAGCCTCTTCTAGGCCAGTCGCCGGTTCTCAGTGAGGTACTTTCGCAGCCGCTGGCGCCCGCTACCTCAGAGCCACAGGCCGCTTCCGACTCCCACGTGGAGCCGACTGGGCCTCTGGAAACTCAAGGTATTGGACACTCGAAATCAGTCCCTCAGATGGGTCCGGAGCCGCTGAGCAGGCACCGGCTTTTGAGAGTGTCTTCAGACCTACAGAACTATATATTAAGCCATCCTCAGCTTCAAAGACTAAGACTAAAGCAGCTCTAAAGACAAAGAAACAACTACAGCATTCTCCTACTCAGACTTCCTTGCCTAAAAAACAGATGCTCAAAATGGCTGAAGACCTAATTACTTTGATCAGGGGCTCCCATCCCCCTCCTGATAAGAGGCCTAGGCAAGAGACAGAGTATGACTGTTCTGATCAGGTATCTATTTCCTCTGATTCCTCTTCTGAACAGGATTTTTTCATGCTTTTCTATGAGGATTCTGATGCTGAAGAATCCATTCCTTCAGCCTTTCCTCCTGAGGACTATTCCTTTGGGGAAACACTGCATACTATGAGGGAGCATTTCCACTGGGAGAGCCAAGATTATTCAGAGTCTAAGAAAAGGCTCAGAGACTTCCTGCTACTTCCTCAGCATAGACCCCTTGCCATTCCTCCTGTTTTAGACATTGTAGATGATGTATTTTCAGAGTCCGGACTATCCCCGGACTCTTTACCCCCTGCCCCTGCTAAACCAGACAGATACTACAGGGTCCCGGATTCTCATAAATTCCTATATAAAAATCCCACTGCTGACCCAGAAACTATATCCCAGGATCCCAAGGGGGTTAAGGCCGCTACTGCGAAAAACCCTGTCCCCTCTGATAGGGATTCTAGGGCTTTAGACAGATGGGGGAAAAAAGTATACACTTCTGCCACCCTGGCTATAAGGGCTTTAAAATGTCAATTTCATATGCTTAAATATTAGCAGTATTTACTGTCACTGCTTAAACAGAAAATGTTGACAAATACTGAATGTTCTGAGAAAAAGGAATTGCAGAATTTATTGCACGCAACTGAAAAAGTGGGAAAGCATACTTTGCAGTGTGGTTATGATTCACTGGAGGCCTCTTGCAGGGCCGCTGTTACAGGTTCTGTTATTAGAAGGCATGCTTGGTTAAAGGAACAAAATCTGCCTGATCATGTTAAAGCAAAATTATTAGATGCACCATTACAGCATGATACTTTGTTTGGTACTAAAGCAGAAGATGTGTTGAAAAAAATGGAGGATAAAGCAAAATCTATACCGACAGTCAAGGATTTCTTACAGGTACAGCCACCCAGGTTTAGCAGGAACTGGCCTTCTAAAAATTGGTCCTTTCCAGTGTCAGACAGACCACAAAGAAGCAGATACAGGCGTCCTAGAGGCAGATCTCAGCCCCAAGGCTCATACAGGCCTAAACAATGGGGTGCTCCTACCTCCAAAAGCGAAGAAGACAAATCACAACCTTACAGGAAACGGTCACAATGACTTTCCTCTTCCAGTTCCAAGCAGTTTCCTTTTGACAGCTCCCTTAGGGGGAAAACTAGCACTTTTTTCATCAAATTGGCAAATAGTTACCCAAGACAAATGGGTTCTCGACAGTGTCCCAAGGCTACAGGTTCCATTTCCACACCCTACCAAGGTCAAAGGGCATGCCAGACCTGCCGCACAATCAATGGGCAGAGGCACAAAAACAAATTTCAGCTCTCATGGATGAGGGCCATTCAGCAAGTACCACAAGAGCAGGGGCAAGGATTTTACTCCAGACTTTTTGTAGTGCTCAGGAAGGACAAAACCTGGTGACCAGTTCTGGACCTATCTATGCTAATTACATTTCTGGAAGTTCCAAAATTCAAGATGTTGACTCTTCAGCAGCTACTGCCCATGCTGGGCAAAAGGGCTTGGCTAGTAACTTTGGACCTAAAAGAGGCATACCTGCATGTCCCAATCAGACAATATTGCAGACAATACCTCAGATTCATAGCTGGCTCAATGCATTACCAATTCTCTGCACTGCCCTTTGGCTTATCTACTGCGCCCAGGGTCTTTACAAAATGCCTGGCACCAGTAATTGCGTTTTGCAGACAAAAAGGAGTTGAAATTTATCCCTACTTGGACGAGCAGAGAACAAGGACACTCTTCTAAAGCATCTGGTGGTTGTAAAAAGATTACTAATGTGCCTAGGGTACACAGTAAACAAAAAGAAATCAAAACTAGTGCCCTCTCAAGAGATAATATTCCTGGGCGCAAGCTTAAATACAACTGTCCAGATGGCTTATCTCACGCCAGACAAACAAAAACAACTGACTTTTTACTTCAAGAAATTGGCAACAGTCTGCAAGGAAAATCCTGCAGGCCTTGGGTTTCATGGCATCCTACATTTTACTAATTCCATATGCCAGACCGCATACGAGGAAACTACAGTGGTATCTGAAAAGTGATTGGACTCAGCATTGCCACAGCCTGGAGAACCGTAATTGCACTCATTCCCTGCCTACAACAGGAGTTTCGATGGTGGGCAGAAGCCTGTCACCACAGCAAGGGTCTGCCATTCAGATTACCCACAGCCAGACAGACACTGACGACAGATGCATCAGATTATGCTTGGGGGCCCATATGGCAGGAAAATGTATTCAGGGCACATGGCCTGCAAACCAGATGCATCTTCACATCAATCAAAAAAAGATGCTAGCTGTTCAAAATGCCCTGACAGCTTTCAAGGACCTGCTTCATCCAGGACAATTACTAATAAAGACAGACAACACTACGGTCATGTGGTACATAAACAAGCAGGGAGATACTCATTCCTACCCCCTCTGCAAACAAGCAATGACCTTATGGGACACAGCATTGGCCTTTCAACTTCACCTGCAAGCTCAATTCCTGCCAGGAAAAAAATACTCTGGCAGATGAACTAAGCAGAAACCTCGTGGATCCCCACGAATGGAAACTGGATCCACAAGTCTTCAGGATGATAACAAGGAAATGGGGATGCCCAGACATAGATCTATTTGCCTCCCCTCACAACTGTCAGTTGCAGAGATTTTGCACAAGGATTTACCACAAGAAAGCATGGAAAGTGGACGCCCTATCATTCAGCTGGAAAAATCTAACCGTATATGCCTTTCCCCCACTACCTCTCCTTCCCAGAGTACTCCTAAAGGTCAGACGAGAAGCCAAAAATTATTCTGATTGCACCAGACTGGCCACGCCAGCACTGGTACCGAGTCCTGAAGAGCTTGTCTCAAGGTCCAGCATGGATATTGCCTCAAACTTCTCACTTGCTGACCCAACAAAACAATCTGATCCTGCACAGCCAACTCAGGACCTTAAATCTGGCAGCATGGCGGGTAATGTAGCCATAATGAACACTCCCCTTTCAAAAGCAGTTATAGATGTTATCTTGGAGGCCCAGTACCAGAAAGTCTTGTGCAGAAAAATGGAAGAGATTTTGTGCTTGGAATCAGGAACAAAGCATTGACACGTCTGTACCAAGCATTCCTCAGATTTTACAATACCTGACTGAGATGCTAAACAAAGGCCTTTCTTTCTCATCAATTAAGATTCTTGCCTCTGCCATTTCTGCACATTACAATACGGAACCACCTATATTTTCTCACCCTTTAATAAGGCTGCACCTCAGAGGGGCAAAAAACATTAGGCCTCCAAGGAGAGCACCAATTCCGGCCTGGGACCTCAATTTTGGAAAAACTCACTGCCTCCTTTTGAGCCAGCATCAGCAGCGGATATTAAATTCTTATCCTGGAAAACAGCTCTGCTCCTAGCCATTACCTCTGCAAGACGAGTCTCTGAGTTAAAAGCACTCATGGCTGTGGAACCTTTCATCCAGACAGGGTTTCTCTGAGGACAAACCCTACATTTATGCCTAAGGTGGTGTCCAGTGTGGCCCTCAGTCAGACCATTCACTTGCCTACCTTTTATCCAAATCCACAGAACAAGAGGGAGAAAATTCTGCATTCTTTGGATATACACAGGCAGTTGTGCTTCTACTTAGACAGAACTAAAGCTTTCAGAAAGACTGAGCAACTTCTAGTGTCATATGCTGCAGGATCACAAGGAAAGGCTATCTCAAAACAGACTATTTCTAAATGGATAGGCCATTGCATCTGCTTCTGCTATTCTCAACATGGCAAATCAGTGCCTAAGGGCAATTAGGCCTCATTCCACCAGAGCAGCAGCCACTTCAGCAGCCTTGCTCAGGAGAGTACCAACCAAAGAAATCTTAGAGGCTACAACTTGGAGTTCAGTGCAGTGCACACCTTCACAAAGCACTACCACTTGCCTCTCTACTCTAAGTCCAGAGCAGGCTTCACCACTGCAGTTCTGCAGGGTCTCATAGCCTCTCCTAATCCTATTTAGCCCAGCCACCCTTCCTCAGCTTTGGGATTCAACCTAAGAGTAATGACTGCAACAGTGAAACACGAACGTAGTACAGTTGTGTACCTACCATAAATGTAGATGTTCGAGTGTATTCACTGTTGTAGTCCAGGTTACCCTCCCTCCATCCCCCTGCTGTTTGCTGGGCCTTATCTGCACTTCTCTATCCTATACAACCTTTTTGGTGTATTTGCTTGTAGATGAAGGAAATGTTATTTTTGTGTATGCATTTCTTTTTGATATATATTTTTCAGCCTACCAGTTTGGGGGCACCTGACATCTGGGGCAAGAAAAACTGAAGAAAATGGCGTCGGCTGCATCTTTTATACCCCTGGCGCACTAACGTCAGGGAAGAGGCGACAGCAACTGATGCCGGACCTAGACTTTGGAACTCGGGCCGACTGCAGGTAGCCTGCCAGCAGGATAACCCAAGAGTAATGACTGCAACAGTGAATACACTCGAACATCTACATTTATGGTAGGTACACAACTGTACTTTTCAGGTACCCAGGAAAGAACACTCTTGGCGCCCTATCCTGGATCTGTCTATTCTCAACCCCTTCCTGGTGGTTCCAAGGTTCAAGATGCTTACTCTCCAACAGCTGCTTCCTATGCTAGCCAAGGACTCCTGGCTAGCCACCCTAGACTGAAAAGAAGCTTATCTGCACATCCCCATAGGGGAATCTTGCATGAAATACCTACATGTCACACCAGGCTCTAAGCATTATCTGTTCTTTGCACTTCCCTTTGGCTTATCTACTCCACCCAGGGTATTCACAAAATGCCTAGCTCCAGCCATTGCATATTGCAGGCAGAGAAAAATTCTAATTCACACATACTTGCACGATTGCCTGATTCCGGCGGACAGTCAGGAATTGCTACTCCAGCACCTGACATTTGTACAGAGACTTCTAACTTCACCTGGGTACACCATCAACAAAAAGAAATCACGTCAGGTACCCAGCCAGCAGATTGTATTCCTGTGAGCAAGCTTGAACACAACTTCCCAGATGGCATTCCTCACTTCAGAAAAAACAATGTTGATGACAAACTACTTCATTCTACTGGCCACCAAAACCCAGCTATCTGCAAGAAAAAATACTGCAAGCCCTAGGGTTCATGGCCTCTTGCATTCTAATAATTCCATATGCAAGACTGCATATAAGGAAACCTCAGTGGTACTTAAAAAGTATCTGGTGTTAACTTTCTCAGGACCTGGAAACAATTATTCCTATCATTCCTTTCATAAAGGCAGAATTTCTTTGGTGGGCAGAGACCTGCTACCACAACAAAGGACTCCCTTTCACTCTACCTCTTGCCGCCCAAACCCTAACAGCAGATGCATCAGACTGTGCATGGGGGGCTCACATGGCAGGACAAGGTATTCAAGGCAGATGGAGCCCAAAGCAAAAGCACCTGCATATCAATCAAAAAGAAATGTTAGCTGTACAGAATGCTCTGATAGCCTTCAAACGCCTTATTATTCCAGGGCAACTATTGGTAAAGACAGACAACACCACAGTTATGTGGTACATAAACAAGCAGGGGGGAACCCTTTCCTACCCAGTCTGCAGGTTAGCCATGGCTCTGTGGGACACAGCCTTGAGCAACCTAGTGCACCTGCAAGCTTCTTTCCTGCCAGGCAAACTAAATTCACTGGCAGACGACTTAAGCAGAAATCTAATTGACCCGCACAAGTGGAAACTGGAACCCATATCATTCAAGCTGCTGATCCAGAGGTGGGGTGCACCAGAGGTGGACCTCTTCGCTTCCCCTCAGAACTTTCAATTGAGCAAATATTGCACCACAACTCCCCACAGCCAAGCATGGAAAGTGGATGCTCTGTCCTTTACATGGGAAAACCTATCAATCTATGCCTTTTCCCCTCTGCCCCTCCTTTTGAAGGTTCTACTAAAGATCAAACAGGACAGTCCTGATTGCAGCAGAGTGGCCACGCTAGCACTGGTACCCATATTTGCACAGTCTGACAGTACTGCCACCTTGGCACCTGCCTCAGACCCCCTCCCTGCTGTCCCAGCAGAGGGGCCAGATTTTGCATCCTCAGTTACAAGCCCAGAACCTAGCAGCCTGCTTCATCCCCTGAACCCTCAGCAAACAGGTGCTGGATGTCATCCTGGAGGCAAAAAGGCCTGCTTCTAGGAAATCCTATTCAGAAAAGTGGAAAAGATACTGTTCTTGGAGCCAGTCTCGAGGAATGGACACAAATATGCCCAGCTTACCTTGTATACTAGCTTACGTAAGAGAAATGTTCCACAAAGGGCTATCCTTCTCTTCAATTAAGATACCTGCCTCCACCATCTCAGCTCATTATAATACTGAGCCACCCCTCATCCTCTAATCAAACAGTTCTTGAGTGGAGCCAAAAAATGTAAGACCCTCCCCCCCCCAAGAGCTCCCACTTAAGCCTGGGACCTTAACTTTGTATTGGAGAAACTCACACTTCCACCCTTTGAACCTGCTGCTTCAGCAGAGTTAAAAATTCATCTCCTAGAAAACAGCTTTACTTCTAGCCATCACTTCAGCAAGAAGAGTGTCTGAATTGCGGGCCCTTATGGCCATGGAACCCTTCATTATCTTTCATGCGGACAGGGTTCCCTCAGGACTACCCCATCTTTTATGCCAACGGTGGTATCTAGTGTGGCTTTAAAACAATCCATTCATTTGCCAACTTTTTTCTCTAAGCCTCAGAATACAGGGGAAAGGATCCTGCACTCCCTGGATGTGCACAGGCAGCTTAGGTTCTATCTGGACAGGACTAAACCTTTCTGAAAATCTGACCAGCTGCTAGTCAGTTTTGTTAGAGGGGCAGAGGGCAAGCCATTTCTACATGGATAGCACACTGCGTCCATTTCTGCAAACATCATGGGAAACCTGCGCCACAGGGGATCAGAACACATTTCACTAGGGCTACGTCAACCTCTACAGCATTTCTCAGGGGAGTCCGTGTCAGAGACATCCTGGAAGCTGCAATCTGGAGCTCTGTACACACCTTCACCAAGCATTACCACTTACCAAATTTTTCTAAATCCAGAGCTGGATTTGCTACAGCAGTCTGACAGGGCCAGCTTTCCAGCCCTAATGCTTCATGACTGCCTCCACCCATCCTCAGCTTTGGGAATTAACCCAAATGTGATGACTGCAACAATGAAACACGAAGAACATAGTATAGTAGTGTACACTTACCATAAATGTAGATGTTCGAGTGTATTCACTGTTGCAGTCCTGGTTACCCTCCCTCTAGCCCCCTGACCTCTCTTCACTTCTACCTATTCTTTTTGTTTGGCATACCTTATATCATTTGTGTTTGCTTTTTGCTGGGGGTGTTCCACATCATGTAATTGCTTCCTATTTAGAGGGCTCCTGACATCTGGGACAAGAAAAACTGATGTAATGGTGTTGGCTGCATGTTTTATACCAATGACATCCTGACGTCATGGAAGAGGCGACAGCATCCGACGCAGAAATCCCAAGACTCTGGTATTCAGGCCGACTGAGGCTACCTGCAGGCAGATAACCCAAATGTGATGACTGCAACAGTAAATGCACTCTAACGTCTACACTTATGGTAAGTGTACGCAACTGTACTTTGTGTACACTTACCATAAATGTAGCTGTTCGAGTGTATTCACTGTTGCAGTCCTGGTTTCCCTCCCTCCAGCCCCCTTGTTTTTCTCTCTCTCCTCTTTGTGCCTATTCCTCACCCCCTTCAGGGGTATTGGTATTTACTTTTTACCGGTGGTGTTTTCCCCACCATAAACTAGCTCCCTTTTTGGGGGGCTCCTGACATTTGGGGCAAGTAAAACTGATGTAATGGCATCGGCTGCCTGCTTTTATACCCCTGATGACCTGACGTCAGTCCTGGAGTGACAGCAACCGATGCAGAAATACTAAGTGTCTGGTATTCAGGCCGACTGAGGGCTACTTGCAGGCAGATAACCCAAGTATGATGACTGCAACAGTGAATACACTCGAACATCTACATTTATGGTAAGTGTACACAACTGTACTGTCCGTCTCTTCCATTTTGCAGTTTTCCATCCCTCCCCTCTTCCCCCTGCATTATGTGTGGACTAACCTAGCTCCTAACTGTTAGGAAGCTCTACCCTTCACCAAGAGCAACTAGCAAGCATATGACACGACACTTCTAGCTTACAGTCACTTATTTCTCTCTCTAAGACTGTCTGGCCTTCAAGTTCTGAGGTCCATGCTTGCACACATCACATTTAAGGTCCCTGGTTTATGGCCCTACGTGTGACGTCGCATGCACCTACAGCAACCAGGCTTAAGCTTTTGTAAAGGAGCCAATGGGTCACCTGAGGCGGGAAATCCCACAGTAAGAATACTGCAACATGGTGGAGAAGGACATCTATGGTTATGTTAAGATTTTACACAACTATTCTTTCTGGTAGATGACTATTTGTAGATCTTTTTGTCAGTCATGTTTTAGTTCATTTTTTAGTTTGTTTGGTTTCTTAGTTAATGAAGTTTTGATTAGTTGATTAGCCTGTAGAAATGAGATTGTAATTTTCCTCTAGCTTTCTGGATTCAGTTTTAGTTACCACAGTCTTTGATTACACTATGGTGTTAAGGCGGAGGGGTGACTTGGCTGAAGGAATGATTTTAATGCTTTTATTGCTCTTAACAGAACCACCTTCTGTAACTACTCCGTTGCTCCAAACAACCTTATTATATATAAGGAGTGTTTTTGATATTTTTCATTATACTCAACTAAGATTGCTTGTTTGTGTGTTTCAGTAAAGGATATTCCATTTGTTAGTCAGCTGTGGACTACCTACTATTTTGTATTCGATTATTTTAGAGCATGTATTTTATAGTTATATTTGACCATTCGATTTTTATTTAAGTTAACTAAGTATGTATGTGTCTTTCGGCTTTTCCCGGTTAGGGGTTGCCACAGCGGAACTCTGGTCTGCTAATGATTGGCAGTTGATTTTTACGTGCCGAGTTGCCAGCCCTGACGCACAACCTTCAACGAAGGTACACCCATTCATGCATGTCTCCACGCAGAAGATGCTCTAGCTGAGAATCGAACCAGACAGCGTCTTACTGTGAGGCGACAACGTTTAGGAAGTGAACATCACACCCTCCACAGTGCAGAGTTTCTTCTTGTTTTGTTTTGGACCCAGTATAGGTTGCATACTGGGTTTTTCTGAGACTTTGAGGGATACCACGGATTTCTCTTTTTTGCGGGTATGGATTTGCACTTTCCAACCATCTCTGTAGCCAGCTTGGCTGAAATGAGCATCCTGTGAAAATGTAATTGGCTCATGTGTATTAACAACTACCTACTACTAAAACGGACACGACGACAGATGTACTTATATACCGTTATTGGAGGGAAAGCTCTCGGGCAAGACTACAGTGAGTAACACTCAGGTTGTTAGTACCACACAACACCATGTAAAACCAATCTCACACAGCTCAGGCTAAACATATAAGCTTACATATGCTGAAGCTCTTCAAAGTAACCTACCTAAATTACAGATGCTTCATAAGTGTAGCCTAAAAAACATATACCTTCCATAACCTCTCAAACACTCAGCATAGACAGCACTTGCAGTGAAATTTGCATGCAAGAGTCACTATGACCCAATTCAAAAGTTTATGGGGAAGATCTTCACACAACCTAATTTCCTTGCCATCGGTGACTCTGTAGTGAGACATACCAATTCACTACTACTCAGGTTGTCCAAGGAGAGGGTCACTATCAGATTGTCATTTGCCAGGATTCACTACATCATGCATGCACTGAAAATCTTCCACCATATGTATATAATACGTGTATTTGTGTGTGCATGTGTGTGTTTGTGTGCATGTGTGTTTGTGTGTGTATATATATATATATATAAATATATATATATATATATATATATATATATATATATATATATATATATGTATTTCTGTGTTTGTGTGCGTGCACATACTTTAGGGTGTAAATGACTTGACACATATCTCCCTGAACTGTGTACGATGGCTCTCTCAGAATATTTGTCTGAGGCAGGTTTGAACATAGCATAGAGCAACTTTCTACCATCACAAAGAATGGTACCGCATTACAAACAGAAGATTGACTTTAACGTTTGGTTTAGCTTCTGGTGGTGTTCTGACCTTCGCACATTTAAGTGTTCCATAAATGTTTCCATTTCTGTCTCCTCTTGGTTCCTCCATTGCTCTGCTCAGTACAGATTTTTTTCAGAATTTCCAAAATATCTCTCATACTTTTATAGGGTATGTAGAGGTTCTTTGTGTTTCACTGTTGCAGTTATTACATTTGGGTAATCTGCTGGCAGGTTGCCCTCAATCAACCTGATTAACAAAGTCTTGGGTCCTGCGTCGGTTGCTGTCCCTTCTTCCATGACGTCAGGTCGTCAGGGGTATAAAACATGTAGCCGATGCCATTACATCAGTCTTTCTTGCAGTGCGGTGCCCGAAGCAGAAGCAGTTCGCAAGTGCTGGTCGGCCGACTCCTGAAATTGTCATTTTTGACTTTCAGAACTGAACTCTTCAACTAAAAGCTAAGAACCCTGTTAAGAAAACTTTTTCTTGCTACTTACCAATGTCAGTAAAAGTTAATAATTGCATTACTTACAGGAAGCAAATACCTCATAAGGATTTTCATTTGTACTATATTCCTTGCCTAGGTCCCGACCACAATGTGCCTTGCTGTCAGTTTAGTGCTAAATTTAATCAACGCACAATTAAACGTCTGTATATTTTTGCGTCTAAATATTTTGGCTCAAGATTTAATTATCCAGAAATGTCGTCGGTTAGCAGTCCAACTACCAGAATACCTAAAAAATGCAAAGAAAAAGACGGACCGTCGAGGTCCAAAACCGATGACGCTTCTCCTAAGCCAGTCGCCGGTACTCGGTGAGGTGCTTTCGCAGCCCCTGATACCTGCTATTTCTGATTCGCAGGCCTCTACTGAGACCCATTCGGAGTCTAGTATGCCGCGAGATGCTTCAATTATGGAACCTGCGGATGTCTCTGCCTTAGATGGGTCCGGAGCTGCTGTGCAGGCACTAGCTTCTGAGGGTGTTTTCAGGCCTACAGATTTGTATATTAGACTGACGCCATCTTCAAAACTAAGGCCAAAATCTAAATCTATGTCTAAAAAACCGACGCCTGGGCCACATGTGCAGGCCCCTATGCCTAAAAAGCAAATGATCAAAATGGCTGAAGATTTAATTACTCTGATCAGGGGTAGCCAACCCCCTCTTTCTAAGAGGCCTAGGCAAGACATTGATTATGAATCTTCTGAACAGTATTCTTTTTCTTCTGACTCTTCTAATGAACAGGATTTGTCTATTCCTACATGTTCATCATGTTACACTGCTGCAGTCATTACACTTGGGTTATCCTGCCATCAGGCGGTTCCCGAGTCGGCCTGAGTTCCAAAGTCTTGGTCTGGCGTCGGTTGCTGTCGCCTCCTCCCTGACGTCAGTGAGACAGGGGTATATAAGATGCAGCCGACGCCATTTTCTTCAGTCTTAATTACTGCGCGGTGCCTGAAGCAGAAGCAGTTCGCAAGTGCCGGTCGGCTGACTCCTGAGATTTTCATTCCGAATACAGAAACAAAGTCTTCTACAAAGCTAAGTACCCCATTGGGGAAACTTTTTCTTGCCTCAGACCGATGTCAGTAAAAGTTAATAACTGTATTTCTTGTGGGAAGCAAATACCTCATAAGGATTTCCACTCCTATTGTATTCCATGCCTAGGCCCAGACCACGACATCACTGGTTGTCGGTTTTGTGCTAGGTTTAACAAGCGCACTATTAAACGTCAGTTTGATTTTGCCTAACATTATTTTGGCAGAAAATTCAATTACACCATGCCGTCGGAACTTCCGACGACCGGAATACATAAAAAGCGCAAAGACAAGGACAGGCATCTGAGGCCCAAAACTGATGATGAGGCCTCTTCCAGGCCGGTCGCCGGTTCTCCGGTTTTCAGCAAGGCGCCTACGCAGCCCCTGCCGACCACTTCCACAGACCGCCTCCGACTCCCACGTGGAGCTGGCTGGGCCTTTGGACGCTCTAGGTTTTCAGTCTACCGAAACTAACCCTTCAGAGGGAACCGAAGTAGCTGAGCAACCCACAGCTTCAGAGGGTATTTTCAGACCTACCCAGTTAACCATTAAACCCTCTGCTAAGTCTAAGGCCCCCTTAAAAAAAAAAAAAAAGAAACAGATACAGCATTCTTCAGGACAGGCTTCCATGCCTAAGAAACAAATGCTCAAAATGGCCGAAGACCTAATCACCCTTATCAGGGGGTCCCATCCCCCTCCTGATAAAAGGCCCAGACAGGATACAGACTATGAATCTTCAGATCAGGTGTCCATTTCTTCAGATTCATCCTCAGACCTAGGATATTCTTTACCCCCTTACTGAAATTGGTACACCTTGTTTGCTGTAGCATAGACTAGATCCAGGCCTGCTGAATCTAGCTTTATTTGTATGCTTGTTGTTTGTTTATTTCCCTGAAACGCTAATTCCACCTAAAACACGGCCTTTTAGCACTTCTGTGGATCCCTAGTGATATCTGCATTGCTTTACTGTACTTATTTCCTTGTTTCACTTGAAAGAAAGTTACTGTTTGTCGTTTTTGCATTTAAGTTACCTGTAACACATTGCATTTAAGTTACCTGGCACTTGCTCACTAAAGCAATTATATAAGTCAGCTCTAAAAAATTAAAAGCACTACGCCCTCACAAACTCCCCTTGAGTACCTTGTTCCCCATTGGCCCTTTTTTCAATTATAAAGGAATTCCCAATACTATTCTAGCATGTCCAAAGGTCAGTTGTCAATCTCCTCTCCGGTCCAGCTGGTGAATCTGGGAATCTTGAGGCAATGTTACAACTGCCTCATGTACACAGACAACCCTCTCCTCCTCCCAACAAATTCCAACACATGTGAGAGATGCAACCATATAGCCAAACTGGAGGCTAAGCTCTCTCAACTCAGTACTGGCGTAACCAGTCAGGAGGAGAAGGAAACCACACTCACTAGAATTCCAGTCTCACATAGACCTACCACGACAACAAACCAAACACATAAACACACAAAAACATACTTGGAGGCTCTAAATAAAAATCTGCCTAAGCAGCAGAGAGGTGTGAATGACCTGAGACGTACCTCCCTGGACTACATGAAAAGAGACATAGAGGAGCTCTCTGTGCATGTAGCCCAGGCCGGTATGACCCTGACCTTTAGTAGCATCTTACCCTCACCAAGAATGATGCCACAATATGAAGACAAGATGATCAATTTCAACAATTGGCTTAAGTGTTGGTGTCATTCAAAGGGGATCCAATGCCTGTCAGCCTGGGATGACATGCTCGACAAGCCACGATGCTTCGCTAGGGATGGCTTGCACCAGTCACCCCTGGGCTTTCGGATATTGGCAAAGGCTCTTGCTACCCCCATAGTGCCTTTTTTAGGCAAGGCTCAAAAGACAAACCCACCTCCATAGGTATCACAAGGGATAAGAAACTAAGAGTAATGCTACTCAACGCCAGAAGTCTAAACCTCAAGATGCATGCACTTGAAACTCTCCTTAGCATGGAGAAAATCGATATCTGTGCAGTAACAGAAACCTGGTTCAAGGCTCCCGAGAGCACCCCAGCACTACCAGGTTATACCTCATACCATGCTTTTCGGCCCCAAAACTTGGGCAGAACTACAAAAGGAGGGGGGAGTATCAATATTCGTCAAAGATACCCACACCTCCAGGTTGGTGGCACAGCATGAAGCATCAGAGACTATCCATGTGCAACTAACTGTGGGTAAAACTGCCTTCCAGTTTATAGCCTGCTACAGACCACCCTCCCAAACACAGGAACCCCACTTGGCCTTCCTGAGAATACTGGAAAATATGAAGGTCTCTCCAAACACCATTATATTGGGCGACTTCAACTACCCAAACATAGACTGGGAGCATTACTCTAGCACCAACACCCTAGCCCAAAGGTTCCTAGAATTTATAAACTCAAATGCTATGGAACAACTTGTTACCACTCCCACAAGAGGGGAAAACATACTGGACCTGATCATCACCAACATGGGGACACTATGCTCCAGACCAGAAGTGTATCCCTCACTGGTAAGATCAGACCATAAACTAATCTCACTGGATATTCACATCCCGAACCCACCCCCTGCCCAGAAAACCACAGTGAAAAACTTCTCTAAAGCAAATTTCACACGCCTCAAAACTGAGGCGAAAATCCTTCAAAGCCCCCGGGCCTGTGGAAAATACGGCCCAGACCGCAGAATCCTTTATAAACGCATTCTATGAACACCTTCAGGAATGCATGGATCATGCAATCCCAAATAAAACCAAGACCCAATCCTCCAAAGGCAGACGTCCTGTTTGGTGGACCCCAGCCATAAACAAACTACACAATAGAAGGAGGAAGCTACTACATGATAGAGCAAAATCCCAAAAAGGGAAGGCATCTCTGATCAGTATTGGCAAAAAACTACGGGCACTCATAGAATCATCTAAGGCCAGCTTCGAGAGAAAAAATGCACAGGACACTAAGGATAATCACAAGGCTTTCTTTAGTTATGTTAGGAACCTGGGTGGGAATTCCCAGATATGCTCAGAATTAGTCCAAAATGACAAAAAATACACTGAGCCCACAGACATTGCCAACATCCTAGCTGACAGGTTCAGTGCAAACTTCTCCCCCCTCTCCCCACCAAAAGGGCAAATATCTATCCCAACAGAGTGCTGCCCCCTTGACATCTCAGATGCTCAGGTAAGAGCCGCCCTCTCCAAAGCAAAAAACACAGCATCAATGGGACCAGATGGTGTCCCGGACTGCGTCCTACATGAACTCCAAGAAGAGCTAAACCCAAACATAAAACTACTGTTCAATCTTAGCCTTACTACAGGATATGTACCCAAAGAGTGGCGTGCAGCAACAGTGGTGCCTCAACGGATCCTGGAAACTACCGCCCCATAACCCTGACTAGCTTGGTCTGCAAAGCTATGGAAAGGATCATCATGGACCTCATAAATAAAGATATTGGGGACCTACAGACACTGGATCCTACCCAGTTTGGCTTTGTTAAGGGCAGATCCTGCCTCTTAAACCTGGTCGATTTCTTTGAAACAGTCACCAAGGCCATTGACGAGGGGAAGGTGGTCCACACAGCCTACCTGGACCTCGCAAAAGCCTTTGATACAATACCCCACTCGGGCATTATAGATAAGCTCACCAGCTTAAATATAAACCCCTATGTCACTAGGTGGGTTGCAAACTGGCTCAAGGACAGAACTGACATGGTTAGAATTGCTGGAGCCATGTCAGACTCCAAACCAGTTACAATTGGCGTCCCACAAGGCTCAGTCCTGGGACCTCTCTTGTTCGGTATATATTTCTCGGCGGTACAGGCCAACACGGAAGGACTGTGGCTGACCAAGTTCGCAGATGACTGCAAACTGGGCGCCATAATCAACTCTCCAGCCGACACAAGCATCCTCCAAAAGGGCCTCATAGAAACAGACAACTGGTGCCAGAGCCATGGCCTCAAGCTAAACGCCAAAAAGTGTATAGTCATCCCCTTTGGCAAAAACAAAGTGCCCACAAATTACCACATAGGTGGTAATCCATTAAGTACAGAAGAAGTCATTAGGGACCTGGGGACCCAAGTTGATAGCAATCTCTCATTTGACAACCACGTACAAAGTGGTTAGAAAAACATTTTATATAGCCCACCTAATCATGAAGGGATTCACATCTAGATCAGGGAGGTCATCGTGCCTCTTTACTCATACCTCATCAGGCCCATAATTGAGTACAATGCCCTTTGGGATGTACCTTACCAGACACCTGCAGCAACTGGAAAGACCCCAAAAGTACCTCACCAAGAGGATCAAAGGGCTCAAACAGATGCCATATGCTGCCCGGTTAAAGAAACTCCAGCTCTACTCAGTGGCATACCGCCTGCTCAGAGGCGATCTGTGCCTGACATATAAAGCCATGTCCAACCCGGAATTAATGGACATGCTGCACCTCAGAAAATCCAAATCCCATCGAGCTACGCGCTCAAGAGACTTGAACCTCAGCACTGAAATAAATAGGACATGCTGGAGGGACAGATTCATAACCCCAGAGGCTCCCTTCACTCTGGAATAAAATCCCAGTCCAGGTTAGGCAGAGTCCCACATTGATTCTCTTCAAGAGGAATCTTGATGAGTGGATGGGAGATCGTAGGTTTACCCCGGCTATCACTTCTGTGTCACTGTTAGACAGAGGCACAGTATACTAACCTCAAAAAAAGGCATAGCAAAATTAATTTAAAATGGGTGGCGAAAGCCAAACACACTCTGGCTAGGCTTATAAATGCCCTAGGGCAGATAGCCTAGTATGAACCTATGAGGAGACTGATGCTGAGGAATCAATTCCATCAGCCTCCCCGCCTGAGGACTACTCCTTTGGGGAGACCTTACATACCATGAGGGAGCATTTCCATTGGGAAGGCCAGGATTACTCAGAATCCAAGAAAAGGCTCAGAGACCTTCTTTTATTGCCACAACACAGAACCCTTGCTATTCTGCCAGTGTTAGATATTGTGGATGATGTGTACACTGAATCCAGCTTAAACCCTGACTCCTTACCTCCAGCCCCAGTTAAACCTGACAGATATTACAGAGTCCCTGACTCTCACAAATTTCTGTATAAAAGCCCTGTTGCTGACCCTGAAACTATTTCTCAGGGACCCAAAAGGATTAAGGCCTCTTCAGCAAAAAACCCAGTTCCCTCTGACAGAGATTCCAGAACATTAGACAGATGAGGAAAGAAAGTATATACCTCTGCAACTTTAGCAATGAGAGCTTTAAATTGCCAGTTTCACATGCTAAAATATCAGCAATTTTTGATGTCTCAGTTGAAACAAAAATGCTTCCAGATTCTGATCTTCCGAATTTTAAAGAAATGTAGGATTTGTTGCATGCAGCTGAACAAGTGGGAAAACACACTTTGCAATGTGGTTTTGATTCCTTAGAGGCCTCATGTAGAGCAGCAGTTACAGGCTCTGTCATTAGAAGGCATGCTTGGTTAAAAGCACATACGTTACCAGATCATGTTAAAGCAAAATTATTGGATGCACCTTTGCAGTGGGTTGTGTTCTTTGGAATTAAGGCAGAGGAAGTATTAAAGAAGATGGAGGATAAGGCATAATCTATGCAAACGGTGAAGGATTTCTTACAGGTTCAGCCTCCTCGTTTTAGCAGAAATTGGCCAAAAAAGAATTGGTCCTTTCCAGTCAGACAGACCTCAAAGGGGCAGATACAGATGTCCAAGAGGTAGAGGTCAAGCACAAGGTCCTTACAGGCCTCGACAATGGGGTACACCAGGCCAGAAAGAAGGGGAGGACAGGCCACAACCTTATAAAAAGCAGCCTCAATGACTTCCCACTACAGCTGCCAAACAGCTCTCTTGGCAGCCCTCTTAGGAGGAAAACTGGCACTTTTCTATCACAATTGGCATTGCATCACCAAAGACAAATGGGTTCTCAACATTGTATCTCAAGGTTACAGGTTCCACTTTCACACTCTGCCAAGGTTAAAAGGAATGCAAAATCTGCCACCAAATCAATGGGCAGAGGCTCAAAAACAAATTACATCACTCATGGACATGAGAGCTATTCAAAAGGTACCAACACAGGAGCAAGGACAAGGTTTTTACTCAAGACTCTTTCTGGTTCCCAGAAAGGACAAAGCCTGGAGACCCATTCTGGATCTTTCTTCTCTAAACACTTACCTGGATGTTCCAAAATTCAAAATGTTGACACTACCTGGATGTTCCAAAATTCAAAATGTTGACACTACAACAGCTTCTTCCCATGCTGGGCAAGAAAGCTTGGCTTGTGACTTTGGACCTCAAGGAGGCATACCTGCATGTCCCTATCAGACAAAACTGCAGAAGATGCCTCAGATTTATAGCTGGTTCAATGCACTATCAATTCTCTGCACTGCCCTTTGGCTTATCTACTGTGCCCAGGATCTTCACAAAGTTCCTGGCACCAGTAATTGCATTTTGCAGGCAAAAAGGAATTCAAATTTATCCATACCTGGACGACTGCCTGATTCAAGCAGAGAGCAAGGACATTCTTCTAAAGCATCTGGCGTTTGTAAAAAAGTTAAGTTGCCTTGGGTATACAGTAAACGAAAAGAAATCAAAACTAGTGCCCTCACAAGAGATAATATTCCTGGGTGTCAGCTTGAACACAACGGCCCAGATGGCTTATCTCACGCCAGACAAGCAAGGACAACTGACTCAATATTTTCAATTGATGGCAACAAAGACCCAACTCCCTGCAAGAAAAATTCTGCAGGCCTTGGGCTACTTGGCATCTTGCATACTACTAATTCCATATGCCAGGCTGCATATGAGGAAACTACAATGGTACCTAAAGAGTGTATGGTCTCAACACTGTCAAAGTTTGGAAACAGTTATACCACTAATTCCTTGCCTTCAACAGGAGTTTCGATGGTGGGCTCAAGCTTGTCACCTCAACAAGGGACAGCGTTTTACTCAACCCACAGCCAGGTAAACACTGACAACAGATGCATCGGATTATGCCTGGGGAGCACACATGGCAGGAAAATGTATTCAGGGCGAGTGGCCCACGGAGCAAAGACATCTTCACATCAATCAAAAAGAGGTGCTAGCTGTACAAAATGCAGTTATAGCTTTCAAGGACCTGCTACATCCAGGAGAACTACTACTATTAAGACGGACAACACTGCAGTTATGTATTACATAAACAAGCAAGGGGGCACACACTCCTACCCCCTCTGTAAACAAGCCATGACCTTGTGGAACACAGCTCTAGACTACCAAGTTCATCTGCATACACAATTCCTGCCAGGAGAGAAAAACACACTGGCAGACCTAAGCAGAAACATCATGGATCCCCACGAATGGGAATTGAATCCACAAATATTCAAAATAACACAACAATGGTGGAGCCCGGGCATAGATCTGTTTGCATCCCCAATGAACTGCCAGCTACAGAAATTCTGCAGAAGGAGTTACCGTCCACAGGCATGGAAAGTGGATGCCCTCTCATTCAGCTGGAAAAACCTGCAAGTATACGCTTTCCCTCCTTTGCCTCTCCTTCCAAAGGTGCTCATAAAAGCCAGGCAAGAAGTGCCAAAAATGATCCTGATTGCACCAGACTGGCCACGCCAGCACTGGTACCCAATCTTAAAGAACTTAGCACAAGAACCACCCTGGATTTTGCGTCAAATCCCACATTTGCTGACACAGCACAACAATCAGATACTTCACAGCCAGCTAAAGACCTTAAACCTAGCTGCATGGAAAATTCCTTAATCAAGCAAGCAATGCCTTTCTCCAAAGCTGTTATGGATGTCATTCTGGAGGCCAGAAGGCCTAGCACCAGGAAAGCCTACTCAGATAAATGGAAGAGATTCTGTGCCTGGAACCAGGGGCACAGCCTTGACCCTCTTGTCCCAAACATTCCTCAGATACTTCAATATTTAACTGAGATGCTGGACAAGGGCCTCTCCTTCTCATACATCAAGATCCACGCCTCAGCCATTTCTGCTCATTACAACACGGATCCACCATTTTTTTCTAATCCTTTGCTCAAACAGTACCTCAGAGGGGCTAAAAACATAAGACCACCCCGTAGAGCACCTAACCCAACTTGGGATCTCAACTTTGTTTTGGAAAAATTAACTTTACCTCCCTTTGAACCAGCTAACACAGCAGAATTAAAATACATCTCTTGGAAAACTGCTCTGCTACTGGCAATAACATCAGCACAAAGAGTTTCAGAATTACAGGCACTAATGGCAGTGGAACCTTTCCACATTTTCCACCAGGACAGGGTGTCTTTAAGAATTAACTCTACGTTTATGCCAAAGGTGGTATCAAGTGTGGCTCTAAACCAAACTATTCACTTGCCAACTTTTTATCCAAAACCACAGAACAAAGGGGAGAGACTACTACACTCATTGGACATTCACAGGCAGTTACGCTTCTACTTGGACAAAACCAAAGCTTTCAGAAAACTGAGCAATTATTGGTAGCATATGCTGCAGGAGCACAGGGAAAAGCCATTTCAAAACTATCTCAAAATGGATAGGACATTGTATACGTTTCTGCTATACTCACCATGGGAAACCTGTACCTAGCAGCATTAGATCTCACTCCACCAGGGCAACAGCTGCTTTAAATGCCTACCTCAGAGGAGTACCTACCAAGGAGATTTTGGAAGCAGCAACATGGAGTTCTGTGCATACCTTCATCAAGCATTACCATTTGCCTTTATACTCCAAATCCAGAGCTGGCTTCACCACTGCTGTGCTGCAGGGCCTTATACCCACCCCTAATGCCTTATAGAACCAGCCTCCCTACCTCAGCTTTGGGATTCCACCCAAGTGTAATGACTGCAGCAGTGTAACACGATGAACATAGTACAGTTTTGTACCTACCATAAATGTATATGTTCGAGTGTAAACACTGCTGCAGTCCAGGTTACCCTCCCTCCTTCCCCTCTTACTTGCTGGTACGTACCTATGCCTTCTACCCTTTATTACCTATGGGGAGTATTTGCTGGTAACTGAAAGTTGTTGTTTGCTTTTCCTATGTATGTTTTATTAGCAATTTGAATTGCCTACCTATTTGGGGGCACCTGACATCTGGGGCAAGAAAAACTGAAGAAAATGGCGTCGGCTGCATCTTCTATACCCCTGTCGCACTGACGTCAGGGAGGAGGCGACAGCAACCTACGCCGGACCAAGACTTTGGAACTCAGGCCGACTGGGGAACCGCCTGACGGCAGGATAACCCAAGTGTAATGACTGCAGCAGTGTTTACACTCAAACATCTACATTTATGGTAGGTACAAAACGGTACTTTGTGAGGACTCTGATGCAGAGGATTCCATTCCTTCTGCCTCTCCCCCAGAGGATTTTTCTTTTGGGGAAACTTTACATGCCTTAAGGGATCATTTCACCTGGGAAAGTCAGGATTTCTTTGAATCTAAAAAGAGATTTAGGGATTTTCTTCTACTTCCTCAGCATAGACCTTTGGCTATACCTCCTGTTCTAGACATTGTTGATGTTTTTTTCAGAATCTAGTATGACTCCTGATTATCTGCCTCCGGCTCCTTGTAAACCAGACAGATACTACAGAGTTTCTGACTCCCACAAATTCCTTTTCAAAAACCCTATTGCTGATCCTGAAACCATTTCTCAGGGTCCCAAGGGCATTAAGGCTTTACTGCCAAAAATCCTACCCCTTTTGATAGAGATTCCAGGGCACTGGATAGATGGGGTAAGAAGGTTTACACATCTGCAGCCTTGGCAATCAGGGTTTTAAACTGTCAATTCCATATGCTTAAATATCAACAGCATATCACGGGGCTACTTAAACAGGAAATGATGTTAATATCTGACTGTGTGGAAAATAAAGAATTGCAGGATTTATTGCATTCAGCTGAACAAGTTGGAAAACATACTTTGCAATGTGGTTTTGATTCCTTGGAGGTCTCTTCCAGGCTGCTGTAACTGGATCTTTGCTAAGAAGGCATGCTTGGCTCAAAGAGCAAACTCAGCCTGACCATGTTAAAGCAAAATTGTTGGATGCTCCTTTACAACAGGACCGTCTCTTTGGTAATAAGGCTGAAGAAGTGTTAAAAATATGGAAGATAAAGCTAAATCTATGCAAACTGTGAAAGATTTCTTACAAGTGCAACCTCCAAGATTTAGTTGACACTGGCCTACTAAGAACTGGTCCTTTCCAGTCCCCTCGAGAGCCGCTCAAGTCAAATGAAGACATTCGAAAGGCTCCAGGTTTCAGTCACAAGGAAATTTTAGAACAAACAATAGGGTGTTTCCACCTCCAAATCTGGAAGCAGCAAGGCACCTCCCTATGGTAAACAGTCTCAATGACTTCCCTCTACAATCACCAAGCACTTACCTCTTAGCCGCTCCTTTGGGGGGAAAACTAGCACTTCATGCTTGAAACTGGTGACTTATTACCCAGGACAAATGGATTTTAAATATAGTATTCCAGGGATACTGGTTTCACTTTCACACGTTGCCAATCCCAAACGGATGGCTAGATCTGCCCCCAAATCAGTGGGCAGAGGCCCAGAAACAAGTTCTGTCCCTCATGAAGATGGGAGCTATTCAACCAGTATCAGAAGAGGAAAAGGGACAAGGTTTCTATTCCAGACTTTTCCTGGTACCCAGAAAAGACATATCATGGCATCCAATTATGGACTTATCCACTCTAAACTCATTTCTGGACTTATCCACTCTAAACACATTTTTGGACATTCCAAAATTCAAGATGCTGACTCTTCAACATTTACTACCTATGCTAGCCAAAGATGCCTGGTTGGTAACTCTAGACTTTCCCAATCAGGGAATCTTGCAGAAGATACCTCCACTTCAAAGCAGGCTGCTTGCATTACTGCACCCAGGGTCTTCACAAAGTGCCTGATACCAGTAATTGCATTTTGCTGACAAAGAAATATTCAAATATATCCATACCTGGACGATTGGCTAATTAAGACAGAAAACAAGGGCATTCTTCTAAAGCATCTGACGTTTTTAAAAAGGTTTCTAACATGTCTAGGGTATACCATAAATGAAAAGAAATTACAACTGGTACCCTCTCAAAAAATTACATTCCTGGATGCAAGCTTGAATACAACTGCCCACATGACTTACCTTATGCAAGAAAAGCAAATTCAATTGATGACTTACTTCAAACAGGTGGCCACAAAAACCCTGCTATCTGCAAGACAAATTCTGTAAGCCTTGGGGTTCATGGCCTCCTGCATTCTTCTAATTTCATGTGCAAGACTGCATATGAGGAAACCTCAGTGGTACTTAAAAAGTTTATGGAGTCAGCATTGTCACAGCCTGGAAACAATGATTCCTATTATACCTTGCCTGCAACTAGAGTTCCTATGATGGGCAGAGGCCTGCCACCAAAACAAGGGACTGCCATTCACTCAACCCCCTGCCGCCCAAACCTTAACAACAGACTCATCACACTATACTTGGGGGGGCTCATCTGGCAGGGAAGTGCATTCAGGGCAAGTGGAGCCCAAATCAAATGCACCTACATATCAATCAGAAAGAGATGCTAGCTGTATAGAATGCTCTGACAGCCTTCAAGGACTACCTTCATCCAGGACAACTAATGATAAAGACAGACAACACCACAGTTATGTGGTACAGAAGCAGGGGGGTACACATTCCTACCCCCTTTGCAGACTAGCCATGGCATTATGGAACACGGCCTTGACCTATCAGATACAACTATAAGCTCAATTCCTGCCAGGAAAGCTAAATACTCTGGCAGACGAACTAAGCAGAAATCTTACGGACCCACACAAATGGAAACTGGAACCACAAGTTTTCAACATGACACGCAAATGGGGGGGGGGGGGGACCCAGGCATAGATCTTTTTGCCTCACCCCAGAACTATCAGTTGGACAAATTCTGCACAAGAATTCATCACCAAAAAAGCTTGGAAATTGGATGCTCTATCATTCAGTTGGAAAAACCTATCAGTCTATGCTTTTCCCCCTCTGCCTCTGCTCTCCACAGTTCTACTAAAAGTCAAACAGGACAAACCAAAAATGATTCTGATTGCTCCAGACTGGCCTCGCCAACACTGGTACCCACACATGCGCAGTGTCACACCTTCCTCCGTGGCACCTGCCTCTGACACCTTACCTACTGTCTCAGCAGAACCACCAAATTCTGCGCACACAGCTCCAAACTTTGAATCTTGCAGCGTGACTAATCAACTAATTTCACCCTTGGCATCCCTCAGCAAACCAGTGATGGATGTCATTTTGGAGGCTAGAAGGCCTAGTGCTAGAAAATCTTATGCTGACAAATGGAAAAGATTCTGTGCCTGGAACCAGTCACAAGGAATAAGCACAGCAATGCCCAATATTCCTCAGATTCTGCAATACTTAACTGAGATGCTTCACAAGGGCTTATCTTTTTCTTTCATAAAAATCCATGCTTCTGCCATTTCAGCTCATTACAACACAGAACCTCCCCTCTTCTCTCATCCTCTGCTAAAGCAGCATCTCAGAGGGGCCAAAAATTTAAGACCTCCCAGGAGAGCACCAACTCCTGCATGGGATCTCAGTTTTGTTTTGGAAAAGCTCATTCTCCCTCCTTTTGAGCCAGCTGCTACTGCCGACCTAAAATTTCTCTCCTGGAAAACAGCTTTCCTTTTAGCAGTCACTTCAGCTAGAAGGATTTCTGAATTACAGGCTTTTATGATAGTGGAGCCTTTCATTATTTTTCATCCGGACATGGTGGCTCTCAGGGCCAATCCATCTTTCATGCCTAAGGTGGTATCCAGTGTGGCTCTTAATCAGACCATTCATCTACCAACTTTCTTCCCCAATCTGCAGAACAAGGGTGAGCGGATTCTCCATTCATTGCATGTACACAAACAACTTAAATTCTACTTAAACAGGACAAAATCTCTAAGAAAGTCTGAACAACTATTGGTGGCATTTGCTGCAGGGGTAGAGAGAAAAGCTATTTCAAAGCAGACTATTTCCAAATGGATAAGCTATTGTATTTGTTTCTGCTATATGCACCATGGTAAACCTATCCCCAAGGGGATCAGGTCTCATTCCACCAGGGCTGCATCTACTTCTGCAGCCTTTCTCAGAGGGGTTCCTACCAGAGACATTCTAGAAGCTGCTACCTGGAGCTCAGTTCATACATTCACCAAACATTACCATTTACCTCTCTTCTCTAAATTCAGAGCTGGCTTTGCCACTGTTGCCCTGCAGGGCCTTATAGCTGCACCTAATGCTGTATAAATCCATCCTCCCAACCATAGCTTTGGGACTCTACCCAAATGTAATGACTGCAACAGTGAAACACGAAGAACGTAGTACAGTTGTGTGCACTTACCATAAATGTAGATGTTAGTGTATTCACTGTTGCATTCCTGGTTACCCACCCTCCATCCCCCTGTTTTTTTCTTACTATACCTCTCCTTTCTTTTACTATGCTTAAAACCCTTTTAGGGTGTATTTGCTTTTGTTTGGAGATATTTTTTTTGTGTTTTAAATTATATACTTATATATATATATATATATATATATATATATATATATATTTTGCACCCCATTTGGGGGGCACATGATATCTGGGGCAAGAAAAACGGATGTAATGGCGTCAGCTGCATGTTTTATACCCCTGACGACCTGACGTCATGGAAGAAGGGACAGCAACTGAAGCAAGACACAAGACTTTGTAAATCAGGCCGACTGAGGGCAACCTGCCAGCAGACTACCCAAATGTAATGACTGCAACAGTGAATACACTCTAACATCTACATTTATGGTAAGGGTACACAACTGTACTTTATTTTTATAGTCCTAGGCTCCACTACCTAGGCAGCACCCCTTTCTGATGTTCATCGTGCATACAGCTGCAGTAATCACAGATGGGTTTTCTGCCGTCAGGCAGGTCCTCGGTCGGCCGAATTCCAAAGTCTAGGTCCGGCGTCGGTTGCTGTCGCTTTCTTTCCTGACGTCAGTGAGGCAGGGGTATACAAGACACAACCGACGCCATTTTCTTCAGTCTTTTTTGCCGCGCGGTGCCCGAAGCAGAAGCAGTTCGCAAGTGCTGGTCGGCCAGCTCCTGAATTTACGAAAAATTGGTAACCGAAGTCTTCATTAAAGCTAAGTACCCCATTGGGGAAACTTTTCTTGCCTCAGACCGATGTCAGAAAAAGTTAACAAGTGTATTTCTTGTGGGAAACAAATACCGCATAAGGATTTCCATTCCCTTTGCATACCTTGTTTAGGCTCAGACCACGACGTCTCGGGCTGTCGCTTTTGCGCTACTTTCAATAAACGCACTATTAAGCGTCGGGCGGAGTTCGCCCAACACTTTTTTGGTAAAGCCTTTGATTATAAAATGTCGTCGGAGACTCTGACTACCGTTTTGTCCAAAAAACGCAAGGACAAGGACTGACACGCGAGGTCCGCGGTCCCTACCGACACCACGCCAAAACCGGCTACACGTGGTGGTCCGGTTCTCAGCGAGACGCCTATGCAGTCCCTGACTACCGACGACACTTCTTTGGCGGTGTCTTCTGTAACCGAGACCGCTGGTACCTCAGCCCATACCCAGACTACAACCTCCGAAGCCACTGTGAGTGTTGAGCCTCCTAATGTGGACAGGTCCACTTCCACCCATGGTGTCTTTAGACCCTCATCTTCCTTTTCCATTAAGGCCTTTACTAAGTCCAAATCAGCCAGGCATCCCAAGAGGCCTGTTGCACAGGGCCCATCCCCAGGCCCCATTCCTAAAAAGCAGATGCTTAAAATGGCTGAGGATTTAATTACTCTTATCAGGGGTTCCCAACCCCCTCCAGACATGAGACCCAGAGTGGAGGAAGATTCTCCCTCTTCTGATCAGGGCTCCATTTTTCAGAACATTCTGATGTAGAGGAACACTCTTACTCACTTTTGAAGATTCTGATGCAGAGCAGTCCATTCCTTCTGTATCTCCTCCTGAGGATTTTTCTTTTGGGGAAACCTTGCACACCTTGAGGGAACACTTCCATTGGGAAGGCCAAGACTTTTCTGATTCCAAGAAAAGACTTGGGGAATTTCTTTTGTTACCTCAACACAGACCTCTGGCGATACCTCCTGTCTTGGACGTACTTGATGTTTATTCGGAGGCTTGCCTTAATCCGGATTCCCTGCTTCCTGCCCCAGTCAAGCTTGATGGGTACTACAGAGTTCCTAACTCTCCCCAATTTCTTTACAAAAGCCATAATGCTGACCCTGAAACCATTTCTCAAGGCCCCAAGGGAATGAAGGCCTCTACTGCTAAGAATCCACTACCTTCCGAAAGAGAGTCAAGATCCTTAGAAAGGTGGGGGAAAAGGTATATACCTCGGCCACCCTAGCCATGAGGTCCTTAAATTGTCAGTTTCATATGCTTAAATATCAGCAGTTTCTGTTATCACAATTAAGAAATAAAATGTCTCAACCTGAACAACCAGATTTGAAGGAGTTGCAGGATATGATGCATAGTGCAGAACAAGTGGGTAAACACACCTTACAATGTGGCTATGATGCCCTAGAGGCCTCAAGTAGAGCTGCTGTTACAGGTTCAGTCATTCGTAGACATGCACGGCTTAGGGAACAAATCTTGCCTGATCATGTGAAAGCTAAACTACTAGATGCTTCTTTACAAAAGGATGTGCTATTTGGTACTAATGCTGAGGAGATACTACGGAAAATGGAAGAAAAAGCCAAATCTATGCAAACTGTCAAAGCTTTTCTACAGGTTCAACCACCACGTTTTAACAGAAATTGGCCTTCTAAAAACTGGTCCTTTCCAGCCACGGACAAGCCCCAAAGAGGTAGATACAGGCGCACAAGGGGCAGAGGGCAATCACAAGGATCATATAGAGGCAGGCAATGGCAAACTCCAGCACCAAGAGGTGGCGAAGACAGTGCACAACAATACAGGAAACAAACCCAATGACTTCCTCCTTTCTATGCCAAGCAAGTCTCAGCTGGCAGCACCCTTGGGAGGAAAGCTGACATTATTTACAAGAAATTGGCATATTGTCACAACAGACAAATGGATCCTGGACGTTATAAACAGAGGCTACAGATTTCATTTTCACACTCTCCCAAAAATGAGAGGCATGCCAAACCTGCCACACAATCAAAGGGCAGAGGCACAACTACAAATTTCAAAGCTCATAGACATGAAGGCTATTTAAGAGGTACCTACTCACGAACAAGGTCAAGGTTTTTATTCCAGGCTATTTCTGGTACCAAGCAAATGAACCGACTGGAGACCCATTTTGGACTTATCCATCCTAAACACATTCTTACTCGTACCAAAATTCAAGATGCTCACATTACAGCAGCTTCTTCCCATGCTGGGCAAGGAGTTTTGGCTGGTAACATTGGACCTCAAGGAGGCATACCTGCATGTCCCAATCAGACAAAGCTGCAGAAGATACCTCAGATTTCTTGCAGGTTCAATCCACTATCAATTCTCTGCATTGCCCTTTGGCTTATCTACTGTGCCCAGAGTATTCACGAAATGCCTGGCATCAGTAATTGCCTACTGCAGACTTCAAGGGATACAAATTTACCCTTATTTGGACGACTGCCTGATCCAAGCGGACAGCAAGGACATACTTCTGGAACATCTGGCTTATGCAACACGGTTACTGAATTCTCCGGGATACACAATCAACAAAGAGAAATCCAGGCTAACACCATCTCAGAAAATAACTTTCCTGGGTGCCAACATGGACACAAACACCCAGATGGCCTATCTTATGCCAGAAAAACAGGGGCAACTAACTCAGTACTTCAAAACACTAGCAAATTGTACCAGGCTTACTGCAAGGAAAATCCTGCAGGCTCTGGGCTTCATGGCATCTTGCATTCTTTTAATCCCATGTGCAAAGTTGCATATGAGGAAACTTCAATGGTACCTAAAAAACCTATGGTCTCAACACAGCCACAGTTTGGAAACAATAATACCAATAATTCCATGTTTGCAAAAGGAATTTCTATGGTGGGCCCAAGCATGTCAAACAAACACAGGTCTACCATTCTGCAAGCCTCAAGCAAATCAAGTCATCACAACAGACGCCTCAGATTACGCCTGGGGCGACATGACAGACAGGTGCATTCAGGGCAAATGGTCCCAAAAGGAAAAGCACCTTCACATCAATCAAAAAGAAATGCTAGCAGTGATAAATGCAATTACAGCTTTCAAGGACCTCCTGCATCCAGGACAATTATTGATAAGAACAGACAACACCACAGTAATGTGGTACATAAACAAGGAGGAACACATTCATACCCCCTGTGCAGACTAGCCATGACACTTTGGAACTTGGCTCTGGAATGGCAAATCGAACTTCAAGCACAGTACTTGCCAGGCTTGGAAAACACGCTGGCAGACAATCTAAGCAGAAATATGACAGATCCACACGAATGGAAGTTGAATCCTCAAATGTTTACAAAGATAATCCAAGCGTTGGGGAGGCCAGACATAGATCTCTTCGCCTCCCACAGGAATCATCAATTGGAAAAGTTTTGTTCAAGGACCTTTCATCCAAAGGCCTGGAGAGTGGACGCCCTTTCATTCAGTTGGACAGCATGGACAGTTTACGCTTTCCCACCTCTGCCTCTTCTGCCCAAGGTGCTCTTGAAAGCAAGAGCAGACAGACCGAAGATGATACTGATCGCTCCAGACTGGCCAAGACAACACTGGTACCCACTCCTGAGGAGCCTAACACATGCTCCTCCCTGGCCCCTACCTCTAATGCCTCTTCTGCTGACTCAGCACAGCTACAAAACTCTTCACAGTCAGCTGAAAACACTCAATCTCGCTGCATGGAAAATTCCTTAACACCACAACAGACCCTACTCCCCAAAGAGGTGCAGGATGTCATTTTGGAGGCCAGAAGGCCATCTACTAGAAAGGCTTACTCCGCAAAATGGAAACGGTTTTGCTCTTGGAATGAGAAAAAAGGCCAGGACCCTAGAAAACTGAATTTGCCTCGGGTATTACAGTATCTAGCTGAGCTGCTGAACAGTGGACTTTCATTTTCCTCCATAAAAATCCATGCCTCAGCCATTTCTGCAGAATTCAACATGGATCCACCTGTATTCTCTCACCCACTCTTAAGACAGTTCCTCAGAGGGGCTAAGAATATAAGACCACCAAGGAAACAACCAGTGCCAGCCTGGGATCTTAATTACATTCTAGAAAAATTAATATTGCCTCCCTTTGAACCAGCTGCCTCAACAGATTTGCAATATTTGTCCTGGAAAACAGCTTTCCTTCTGGCCATTACCTCAGCTCGTAGGGTTTCGGAACTACAAGCCCTCATGGCTGTGCAGCCCTTTCTCATCTTCCATCAGGACAGGGTTTCCCTTCGAACCAACCCGTCATTTATGCCTAAAGTGGTATCCAGGGTAGCTTTAAATCAAGCCATAGACTTGCCTTCCTTTTACCCCAATCCTCAAAACAAAGGGGAAAGGCTGCTACACTCCTTAGACATCCATAGACAGCTACGTTATTATTTGGACAGAACAAAGCCTTTCAGGAAATCAGAACAACTTTTTGTGTCCTATGCTGTAGGAGCTCAAGGGAAGCCAGTTACCAAACAGACAATTTCAAAATGGATAGGCCACTGCATACGGTTATGTTACTCCTATCATGGAAAATCTGTCCCTACAGGCATCAGATCCCACTCCACCAGGGCCACAGCTACCTCTACAGCCTTCCTCAGAGGAGTTCCTACCAAATTTTGGAGGCAGCCACTTGGAGTTCTGTGCATACCTTCACAAAACACTACCACCTGCCTTTATATTCCAAAACTAGAGCAGGCTTTGCCACTGCTGTGTTGCAGGGCATTCTGGCTCATCCCAGTTCCACCTAGTGCCTACCACCCTGTGCGTAGCTTTGGGATTCTACCCATCTGTGATTACTGCAGCTGTATGCGCGATGAACATAGTACAGTTTTGTACCTACCATAAATGTAGATGTTCGAGCGCTAATACAGCTGCAGTACAGCTTTCCCTCCCTCCTTCCCCTCTTGGTAAAGGCCTAGGGCCTAACCCCTCCTCATACAACCTGATTGGGTTATCCTTCTAAGGTATATTTGCTTGCAACTACTGATCTTTGATTATATTGCATTGCATGTATATAAATATAATTTATGTATTGCCTTCCTACTGGGGGCACCTGACAGCTGGGGCAAGAAAGACTGAAGAAAATGGTGTCGGCTGTGTCTTGTATACCCCTGCCTCACTGACGTCAGGAAAGAAAGCGACAGCAACCGACGCCGGACCTAGACTTTGGAATTCGGCCGACCGAGGACCCGCCTGACAGCAGAAAACCCATCTGTGATTACTGCAGCTGTATTAGCACTCGAACATCTACATTTGTGGTAGGTATAAAACTGTACTTTTTCTCTTGCCCAAGTTGTTGTGATAATAGGTTTTGTGTTTTTGGGTTAACAAAAAATACGTGCTTAACAGTGACCTTTCCTTATCTCCTGTATTTTATCCAAATGATCCCTTATTTTTCCTTTGGCATTCAACAATCGCTGCTCTTGTTCTTTAAGATTCCCTTCATCATCTGCAATAGTTTAACTTTTGATAATCCCCCGAATAATTTCTGTTATTCCTTTCCCATCTCTCTCTCTCTCTCTCTCATTTTTATACTATTTCTAAATTTCATTTTCATTTTAATCCTTCTGCTCAGATATCCATTCTGAAGAAATTGGTACATTCCGTAGCAACTCTTTAGTCATTCTCACTATCCATTTCTTAAAATCCTGTCAGAGTAGGTAGGAAACATGCAGTTGTCTCTCTTTCTTGTTTACCTTTCATCTTCCTCTTAGTCTTCATTGGTACATCACCTGAAATGGTTATGGTTGTTTTTCAAAACTGGATACCTATGCTCTTGTGAATTATAGTTTTGCTCCAGTCTAGCCCCAGGTATTATACTTTGAAGAATAATATGTAAATTATGTCAAGGTTCATGTTAGTAATTTCACATCTTCTATTCCAAATATTTTCATATATTTCTTTAGAAATCTACCCTCTTTTGGTACAGTTTCCCTTCTAGGTCCCCCAATACATTTTCACTGTTGCATATTAAGTTCTGATCCCAACCTATAAGGAATATTCACTGACTGATGCTATTTACCTCTCCCATAATTTTCTTACTATTGTTAATAGTTGTAGGTGGAATGTTAATACATGCCGATGTTATCGTCTTTCCTAGCCAGCAACTCCTTATTAACATAGTCTACCTTTGCTGTCTTTCTTCTCTTTCAGTATTGGAGCCCCTGTTGTAATCAGTGTTATTACCACTCCTCTTTTCCTTTGATGTTCTTCGTGTTTCACTGTTGCAGTCATCACATTTGGGTTATCTGCTTGCAGTAGCCCTCAGTCGTCCTGATTATTAAAGTCTTGGGTCCTGCGTCAGTTGCTGTCTCATCTTCTATGATGTCAGGTAGTCAGGGGTATAAAGCATGCAGCCGACGCCATTACATCAGTCATTCTTGCCGTGCGGTACCCGAAGCAGAAGCAGTTCGCAAGTGCCGGTCGGCTGACACCAGAAATTGTCATTTTCGAGTTTCAGAACAGAAGTCTTCAACTAAGCTAAGTACCCCATTGGGGAAACTTTTTCTTGCTTTAAACCAATGTCAGTAAAAGTTAATTGTATTTCTTGTGGAAAGCACATACCTCATAAAGATTTTCATTCGTATTGCATTCTTTGCTTAGGCCTTGACCACAACGTACCTCGAGTGTCGGTTTTGCGTCTTATTTAAACAACAAACTATTCGTCATTGGTATATTTACGCTTCTAAATATTTTGGTACTCTGTTCAATTATCCAGAATTGGCTTTGGTAAGCCACCCGACTACCGACATTCCGAATAAACGCAAAGATAAAGACAGAGACAGACCGCATAGGTCCAAAGCTGCCGATGACGCTTCTAAGTTAGTCGTCAGTTCGCCAGTACTCAGTGAGGTGCATTCACAGCCACTGATACCCACTACTTCAGATTCGTAGGCCTCTACTGAGACCCATTTGGAGTCCTGTATGCTGCGAGATGCTTCAACTGTGGACCCTACGGATGTCTCTACCTTGGATGGGTCTGGAGCCGCTGTGCAGGCACCAGCTTCTGAGGGTGTATTCAGGCCTACTGACTTGCATATTAAACCAATGCCATCTTCTTCTTCTAGGCCTAAAACTCGATCCATGACTAGAAAACCGATGCGCAGACCACCTGGTCAGGTCTCTATGCCTAAAAAAACAAATAGGAATGGCTGAAGACCTTATTACTCTAATCAGGGGAAGCCACCCTTCCCCCTCTTAAGAGACCTATGACTGAGTTTAATCATGATTCTTCTGATCAGGACTCTGAAATTTCTGTTTCCTCTGATGACCATGATTTACCCTTATCTACCTATGAGGATTCTTATGCAGAGGACTCTTCCCTCTGCTTCTTCTCCATAGGATTTCTCTTTTGGTGAAACCTTGCATACTCTTAGGGAGCATTTTCACTGGGAAAGCCAGCATTACTCTGACTCTAAAAAGATAAACTGTAACTCCACTGAAAAACGCTAACTGCATCCAACGCATGAAACTGCCACAGCGTGTAAAAACAGCAAGAAAATTTAATCCACGATAAAACGTACAAACACAAGTGGTAATGTATGTACACTGATGTTAAGCGCTTTCACTCATCACAATATGAGCTTCATCAGAACAATTTAACTACAGATGCCTTCAGTTTAAATAACAAATCTGGTGCCAAAACTTCTTAATGTTTCTTAAAGCAACATATTTTCATGTCAAGCACATCCATATGTATATATGTATATCTACTACTCTTAATACATATGACTAAAACTAAACTACAATAAAATCATATTACATGTATAAAATTGTTATTTTTATATAAAAAATGCTTTGCATATAATATCAAAATAAATATAAACCTATTAGCAACAAATTCAAGTACGTCTATCTAACAAAGGTTTAATTGATATACTTTCATTTAATCCAGGGAATGTGGTGGCATCTGTATACAACTGCCACCACAGTTCTCTGCATGCCAGTACATTCTTAACATCACACCCTCTAGGGTCAGAAATTACACTTTCCAAAATACCAAAAGTAAATTTATGCTCTATACCACATTTCTCTATATGCCTGTATAATGCATTCTTGTTGTCTTTTGACTTTATACTATATAGATGGGCATATATTCTTATTTTAAAAAATCGCTCTGTTTTACCTATGTAGTATGCATAACATTTTGTGCACTTAGCCAGGTATATCACAAATTTAGTAGAACAGTTCCCTTTTGCAAACCATATCCTAGTGCTGTTGATGTTATTTAATATCAACCCTTCACTTTCATTAATGGCAAAACACTGATTGCAGGCTCCACATCTAGTTGTGTGTTTGCCTTTGTTTTCTGTACCCTTATGTCGTGTGGCCCCCTCTAATGCAAAGCATTTTTTATATACAAATAATTTTATACATGTAATATGCTTTTATTGTAGTTTAGTTTTAGTCATATGTATTGAGTAGTAGATATACATATATACATTTGGATGTGCTTGACATGAAAATATGTTGCTTTAAGAAACATTAAGAAGTTTTGGCGCCAGATTTGTTATTTAAACTGAAGGCATCTGTAGTTAAATTGTTCTGATGAAGCTCATATTATGATGAGTGAAAGCGCTTAACATCAGTGTACATTACCACTTGTGTTTGTACGTTTTATCGTGGATTAAATTTTCTTGCTGTTTTTACACGCTGTGGCAGTTTCATGCGTTGGATGCAGTTAGCGTTTTTCAGTGGAGTTACAGTTTATCTTGTGGACTAAACGCTCATTGTTTTGTGGTTTCTGTTGTTGACTCTAAAAAGAGGGCTTAGGGATTTCTTACTCCTGTTACAACACAGGCCTTTAGCTATCCACCCCCCGTACTGGACATTATTGATGATGCCTTTTCGGAATATAGCTTGGCCCCTGACTCTCTACCTCCTGTTCCCAGAAAACCTGATCTATATTACAGGGTTCCTGACTCTCACAAGTTCCTCTTTAAAAATCCTGCTGCAGATCCTGAGGCCATTTCACAGGGACCCACGGGCATTAAGGCTACTACTGCCAAAAATCCTACCCCCCCCCGATAGAGATTCCAGGGCGCTGGATAGATGGGGTAAGAAGGTATACACTTCTGCAACCTTGGTCATTAGGGCCTTAAACTGCCAGTTTCATATGTTAAAGCATCAGCAGCATATTATTGGACTGCTTAAACAGGAAATTATATTGATTCCCGACTGTGCTGAAAGTAAAGATTTACAGGATTTAATGCATTCTACTGAACAAGATGGAAAACATTGCAGTGTGATTTTGATTCACTAGAGGCATCTTACAGGGATGTTGTCACTGGGTCTGTACTTAGAAGGCATGCTTGGCTTAAGGAGCAATCTTTGCCAGATCATGTTAAAGCTAAATTGCTCAATGCTCCCTTAAACCAAGACTGCCTGTTTGGCAACAAAGCAGAATTAGTACTTAAAAAGATGGAGGAAAAAGCTAAATATATGCAAACTGTTAAAGATTTCCTGCAAGTACAGTCTCCAAAATTTAGAAGTCACTGGCCCTCTAAAAATTGGTGTTTTCCAGTCTTTTCCAGGCCTTCAGTCCAAACCCAGAACCAGCAGAACGCCCAGGCTTCAGTCCCAAGGTACTCACAGGACTAAGCAGTGGGGGGCTCCCACTTCCAAAGCAGGGAGTGGTAAGATTCCCCTCTATGGTAAACTGTCTCAATGACTTAACTTTAAATCTTCCAAACCCTGCCCAATTGACTATTGCTTTATGGCAAAATAATGCCCTGTAGGCAAAAAATTGGGAGCTCATTACCCAGGAAAAATGGGTTTTAAATATAGTTTCCCAAGGATACATATTACTTTCACTCAATACCAACCCCAGACGGTTGGCCAGATGTACCCCCAAATCAGTGGGTAGAGGCTCAAAAGCAAATTCTCTCTCTCTCAAGCATTAGGGCTATTCAACCTGTTCCAGCAGAGGAAAGAGGACACGGTTTCTCCTCAAGACTTTTCCTGGTGCCCGGAAAAGACGACTCCTGATGTCCTATCCTGGACCTCTCTATCCTAAACACTTTTTTGGTGATCCCAAAATTGAAGATGCTAACCCTTCACCAGCCACTTCCTATGCTAGGCAAGGATGCCTGGTTGGCAACATTGGATTTAAAGGAAGTCTACCTGCACATCCAAGTAAGGGAATCTTGCAGAAGACACCTACGCTTCAAAGCAGGCTACATACACTACCAGTTCTCTACACTACCAGTTCTCTACACTGCCCTTTGGCTTATCTACTGCGCCCAGGGTATTCACAAAGTGCCTAAGTCCAATCATTGCATTTTGCAGGCAAAGAAATATTCAGATATACCCGTACCTTGACGATTGTCTAATTCAGGCAAAAATCCAGGACATAGTATTGAATCATCTGGCGTTTGTACAGAAATTGCTAACTTCTCTGGGGTACACCATAAACAAAAAGAAATCACATCTTGTACCCTGCCAATAAATTGTATTCCTGGGAGCAAGCTTGAACACAACTTCCCAGATAGCTTTCCTCATGCCAGAGAAACAAGTTCATTTGACAGCCTACTTCAAAGTACTGGCCACAAAGACTCCGCTATCTGCAAGGAAAATACTGCAAGCCCTGGGGCTCATGGCTTCCTGCATTCTCCTAATTCCATATGTAAGACTGCATATGAGGAAACTACAGTGGTATCTAGAAAGCCTATGGTGTCAGCGTTCTCAGGATCTAGAAGCAATGATTCCTATCATAACTTGTCTACATATAAAGTTCCTTTTGTGGGCAGAGGCCTGCCACCAAATCAAGGGACTGCCATTCAGTCTATCCCCTGCCACCCAAACCCTAACAACAGACTCTTCAGACTATGCATGGGGGGCTTACTTGGCAGGGAAGTGCATTCAGGGCAAATGGAGCCCAAGTCAAATGCACCTGCATATCATTCAAAAAGACATGTTAGCTGTACAGAATGCTCTGACAGCCTTTAAGGACCACATTCTTCCAGGACAAATAATGGTAAGGTCGGACACCACTGTTATGTGGTTCATAAACAAGCAAGGGGAACCCACTCTTACTCTTTGCAGACTAGCCATGGCTCTGTGGAACACAGCCTTGTGCACCTACAGGCTCAATTCCTGCCAGGAAATCTAAATACACTAGCAGACGAACTAAGCAGAAATCTCATGGACCCACACGAGTGGAAACTGGAACCAAAGATATTCAACATGTTGAGGAACAAATGAGCCCAGAGATAAGCCTGTTTGCCTCCCTCCAGAACTACCAGTTGGACAAATTCTGCACAAGGACTCCCCACAAACAAGCTTGGAAAGTGGATGCCCTGTCCTTCACCTTTAAATACCTATCAGTTTATGCCTTTCCCCCTGTGCCTCTCCTCTCCCAAGTACTACTAAAGATCAAACAGGACAAACCAAGGACGATACTGATTGCACCAGACTGGCCATGCCAACACTGATGCCCCATTCTGCGCAGTGTGTCACTGCTGGCACCTGCCTCAGACCCCTGCCCTGCTGTCCCAGCAGGAGGGCCAGATTCTGCACCCACAGTTTCAAGCACTGAACCTGGCAGCCTGGCTAATTACCTGATTGCTCCATTACCATCCCTCAGTAAGCAAGTGTTGGATGCCATTCTGGAGGCAAGGAGGCCTAATACTAGAAAATCCAATGCTGAAAAATGGAAAAGATTCTGTTCCTGGAACCAAACTCAGGGGATGGGCACAGCATCGCCCAATTTACCTCAGATTCTTCAATACTTAACTGAGATGCTTCACAAGGGCCTTTCCTTTTAATCCATCAAAATTCATGCCTCAGCCATTTCAGCTCATTACAACACAGAACCACCCCTCTTCTCTCGCTCACTGCTGAAGCAGTTCCTCAGAGGGGCCAAAACTTAAGACCACCCAGGAGAGGCCCTACTCCAGCCTGGGACCTTAACTTTGTATTGGAAAAACTCACTCTACCTCCTTTTGAGCCAGCTGCAAATGCAGAGTTGAAATTCCTTTCTTGGAGAACAGCCTTCCTTTTAGCCATCACTTCAGCAAGAAGGGTGTCTGAATGACAGGCCCTCATGTGGACAGGGTGTCCCTCAGGACCAATCCCTCCTTCATGCCTAAGGTGGTATCCAGTGTGGCCATTAATCAGTCCATTCATTTGCCAACCTTCTTTTCTAATCCACAAAACAAAGGGAGAGTGAATTCTGCACTCCTTAGATGTGCACAAACAACTTAGATTTTATTTGGACAGGACTAAACCTCTCAGGAAATCTGAACAGCTGCTGGTTGCATTTGCTGCAGGGGCAGAGGGGAAGGCCATTTCAAAGCAAACCATTTCTAAATGGTTAGGCCATTGCATTCATTTCTGCTATAAGCACCATGGAAAACCTACCCCACAGGGGATTAGACAACATTCAACCAGGGCTGCATCTACCTCTACAGCCTTTCTCAAGGGTATCCCTACCAGGGACATCTTAGAAGCTGCTACCTGGAGTTCTGTACATTCACCAAGCATTACCATTTGCCAGTTTTCTATAAATCCAGACCTGGCCTTGCCACTGCAGTCTTGCAGGGCCTTCTAGCTTGTCCTAATGCTGTCTAATTTCCTCCTCCCATACTTACCTTTAGGAATCTACCCAAATGTGATGACTGCAACAGTGAAACACGAAGAACACAGTACAGTTGTGTACACTTACCATCAATATAGATGTTCAAGTGTATTCACTGTTGCAGTCCTAGTTACTTTCCCTCCAGCTCCCCTGACTTCTGTTGGCTATACCTCTTTTCTTGCCTTCCATGCTTAAAGTTTTTTGGTGTATTTGCTTTTTTGTTGGAGGTTTAACCTTGTATATATAATTGCTTCCCATTATGGGGGCACCTGACATCTGGGGCACGAAAAACTGACGTAATGGTGTCAGCTGCATGCTTTATACATGTGACTACCTGACGTCATGGAAGATGAGACAGCAACTAACGCAGGACCCAAGACTTTGATATTCAGTCTGACTGAGGGCTACTGCAAGCAGATAACCCAAATGTGATGACTGCAATAGTAAATACACTCGAACATCAACATTTATGGTAAATGTTCACAGCTGTACTTTCCTTATACTCTGCTGAATAACCATTCTGGAATTCTTTCTTTATCAAATTCATATGCTCATTTCTAAGTGTGTCTCCTGTACCATTGTTTTTGCCCTACATTTCTTTATATGATTCATTGCCCTGTTTCATGTACATACTTACAATGCCATTCACGTTCCAAGATATAACTGATGAGGCAGTCATTCTAATAAGAAACTTACTTTGACATATTTTACATGATAGTTTTTTAAACATAGTTTTAGCGTGCGTGCATGAAGTAGTATTTGGCAGGCTAAATTTGTATGCAATTGTAGCTTCTTTGTTCCCCTTTGGACCCATGTCACATTTCCCCGAGTTTTCCTTCCAATAAAAACATCCAAAAAAGAAATTTATAGATTTTAATTTTAACCCCCATCTTCTTTTAACTCACACACACCCACAACTGTGTACCTTTTCCAGAAAGAAAAATTATGCCTCCATATGTGGGCAGATGCCTGAGATAGACAGCTGCACCCACAGACTCCACCCGTTGAAAAGGTATATTTAATCTTACAACGCATGTTAGAACCTATAATCCATTCCTCACACACACCAGCCTTTCTTGTCCCTGTTAACTTTATTTATTTATTTATTTATTTTACATTTATTTTACATTTGTTAACCAGGCTAGTCCAACTGGATACATGTCCATTTTCAGTGGAGGCCCAAGGAGAAAAGCTCCACTATCTAATGCATAATAACAAAAGTAACTTTCCTCCCAGATGTGAAAAACAGCTAGCATACTGTCAATTATACAAATTATACCCTTGAAATATGCCTTAGTTGTTATAAATTAAATAGATTTTTGCATTGTTACAATTCTTACTGAGGTGATTGTTACTAGAGGAATGTCTGTTTGTATTCCCTTCAGTGTAGCAGACTTCATTTATTTTCACTGACCTACTTGTCACTTAAGTACTAATTTTAGTATTTCTTTCATACAAACACATTAGAGTCCATGGTTCAGTTGTTTCCTGATTTATTTCCTAGGGCTCTACTTGCAGATAAGGGGGGAAACAGAGAAAAGTGCATCCCTTTTTTAACACCCCTGGCATTAGCAATCACAAGACTCCCCACCTCACATTTAGAATACTTTGCATGCTGTATGTAACTACTTTACTGTATAACCTGCAACTAACTTCAAAAACTTTGTTATACACACACATTAGTAAGAGACACAAACATTTTCATTTGAGAACTTGTTACTTTATTTCTTTTTTACTTCCTACATTATCTTTCTAAATATTAAATACCAATCAGCATGAAATAACCGCTGGTACCTTATGGCACATAATGCAAAAAACACATAGATAGATGAAACAGTCAACGTAGGAATAGTCCAGGACAATGCCCAAATGGTATAAAAGGTTCCTTTATTCACAAGTAAGCGCTTTCACCCATAGGCTTCTTCAGACTTATACATAACATAAAAGCATTCAGGATTTAAATATCCCTCATTACATTTTCATTGGTCAATTTCTCATCAAACAATGAACAAATTAACCCCAGCATATAAAGCGCAAACTCAGTGTTAAATACTCACACGTATATTAACATCTTTAAAAACATCTTATTAAATATTAAAACATATAAACACGTATAATATTACATTGTACTATGCCTAGTTTTCATCAATAAGAAATATAAAATATAAAAAATATAATATCAATGTAAAACAGTGGTAAACAACTAAAAGAGTGGACTAATAGGTGGTTAATGTGTAGCTGTACCTAAACTAAATTCCTGTTATTTGGGTTTAAGCCTCCTGCTTCTTAAAAGAGGCTTAATCTGTGCTTTATCATTCAACCCTGGTGTTTGGTCAGCTCTCCACCTGATAATCCATCTCAATTCGCATTCTAAAGTATAGTTGATAAGGTCCCCCCCTCTGGGATTAAGATCTAGCTTTTGTAAAACACTGAATTTAAAGGTATGCTTAGAACCCAAGTCCTTATGATGTTTGGCCAAAGCATTAAATTCAGAGCCTATTCTGATGTGATAGACATGCTCCCTGACACGTTCTTTCAGTGACCTATTGGTTTTGCCAATATAGAATGCGGAGCATGCCACACATCTAGCCAAATATATAACATTCTTACTATTGCAATTTGTTAAAGTGTTAAAATGAAAAGTTTGTTTCATGGTAGGATGTATGAAAATAGTTTCATCTTGGATATATACACATTGGTTAAATTTCCACATGGTACAGTGTTAATTCCAGGTGTATCCATACCTTTCCTTGCCGAGGTGTTTTTAGGTTTACATAACCTTTTGAGATTTGGTTTGTTCTTGAAAAATACATTGGGTCTCGGGCCTACAATCTTACCAATATCATTATCCAGGAGTAGAATATCCCAGTGTTTAACCAAAAATTGTTTTAACTGTACGGCATCTATCGTGAAAAACATAGGGGCCCTAAGGTCAACTGTTGTGGGTGTCTGACTAATATCAGATGCACTTATCAACTCTGAAAAATAGGGTTTCGCTGTCGTACCTCTTAATTCATTAACTTCCAATATTGTCTGTTCAACTATCTCTATGTTATAACCTCTTTGTGTGAACTTAGCTCTCAAACCATCCAGCTCTTTCTTATAGCCTTCAGCTGTCGGATTGAGTCTAGATGCCCTCATTATTTGTCCTTTCATCACATTATTAAAGACAAACTTAGGGTGCATACTGTGTCTGTGAAGTAATGTATTCCTATGGCAAAGTTTCCTATGTATAGAGGTATTGAGTAGGCCATTACTAAGCCTGTTAATGGCAACATCTAAATAAGAAATCTCACTCACTGAAAAATTCAATGTAAATTTCAAAAAATTAGTAGAATTATTCATGCTTTCAACAAGTTCCAGGAGTGTATTTACATCACTAAGCCAAATGAAAAAAAGGTCATCTACAAACCTCCGATATATGCCTACAAATTTCTGAAAAAGATCTAGCTTAAAAAGAACTTTTTCCTCCCAGCAGGCCATCACTAGGTTGGCGTAGCTATTGGCACAAGAAGTGCCCATAGCTACGCCATCCCTCTGCAGGAAAATCTCTTCTCCAAACATAAAGATATTATTCAGCAGAATAGTTTCTAAGAAAAATACTAATAAATCTATTCTCTCAGGTGAATAATCAGTGATTTCGTAGGTATTCCTGTATAAACTGTACCCCCATATCATTGGGGATAACAGTAAACAGACTAACTACGTCTAATGTGACCAATATGTATTGTGAGTTATCATCCAGTTGACTTGTATACGCATATAAGTCAAGTAAGAATTGCTTACTGTCTCTCAGAATGGTAGTATTCCCTTCGACCAAGGGTCTAAGGTGAAACTCTGTATAGATGGACAAAGGTTCCGTGATCCAACCTTGGCCTGCCACTATAGGTCTCATAGGGGGCTTCAACAAGGACTTATGGATCTTCAGTAAACCTTGTATGATGGGTATGAGGGGGTTATTAACCTTAAAATAGTCATACAACTCTTTAGTAATAATAGATGATACAAGTAGATCATCTAACATATAGTAAGTCTGAAACACTTTCTCTGTCACCGTTCTCATATCTATTTTAAGGTAAAAACTTGTGTCACTCAAAAGTTGTAACATGATCGAGTTATATTCGATTAGATCCATGAGTTCAATGGGTCCACCTTTGTCAGCAAGCCTGATGATCAACGTTTGATCATTTCTCAGGTCTATCAAAGCCCTCATCATGATTTTCATCAAAATAATTATATATTTCATTCTCTAACATTCTAGAGAAGACTTCCACTATTGGATGTAATTGTGGAACATACGTACTGTTGGGGCAGAAACGGGGGCCATTCTCCAAAACATTATTCTTGCCAAAATCAAGTTTGAGTTGAATATTTCTAACATACATTTTGGCATCAATTATGGAGTCAACCACATTACTTCTTTTAGTGGGAATAAAACTAAGTCCCTTATTCAGAACTTGTTCTTCATATGTAGTTAAAATTCTACTAGATAAATTCACCATCAGCGAGTGGTTTTCTCCCACATTTTTTTCAGTGTGGGGCCCTGATGTTCTTCGCTTGAACCCTTTCTTTTGTGCCTGCCCCTGCTGACTGAACGTCTCCTCCCCAAAAACTGTTCCTGAGCTATGGGGAAAGGGGTATGTACATTTTTATCAGCTAAAAACCGTGATGATGATGAAGTATCACTGTTAACTGTTTTGCGCCTGACTACTGCCTCTACATAAGTAGGGGCTGTGTTAATAGCACATGCAGTGCTAACAGGATGAACTGAAGGTGTAGCTGTCTCTATTATATCTTGTACATCATTCATATTATTATTTGTAGCATTATTAACATCATTCTCAAGCAGGAGGCTTAAACCCAAATAACAGGAATTTAAAGCAGGAGGCTTAAACCCAAATAACAGGAATTTAGTTTAGGTACAGCTACACATTAACCACCTATTAGTCCACTCTTTTAGTTGTTTACCACTGTTTTACATTGATATTATATTTTTTATATCTTTTATATTTTATATTTCTTATTGATGAAAACTAGGCATAGTACAATGTAATATTATACGTGTTTATATGTTTTAATATTTAATAAGATGTTTTTAAAGATGTTAATATACGTGTGAGTATTTAACATTGAGTTTGCGCTTTATATGCTGGGGTTAATTTGTTCATTGTTTGATGAGAAATTGACCAATGAAAATGTAAGGAGGGATATTTAAATCCTGAATGCTTTTATGTTATGTATAAGTCTGAAGAAGCCTACGGGTGAAAGCGCTTACTTGTGAATAAAGGAACCTTTTATACCATTTGGGCATTGTCCTGGACTATTCCTACATTGACTGCTTCATCTATCTATGTGTTTTTGGATTATGTGCCATAAGGTACCAGCGGTTATTTCATGCTGATTGGTATTTTACATTTTATTATTTCGCTGGTTCCGTGCTCTGTTGGCTGGTTGTGTACTTTTTGGACATCCTTCTAAATATTGACAAAGTGTAAAATTATACTCTACAGTCCACAACCAGGTTAAAATCCACTAATTTGTTTTTTCCCCTTCTCCCATCCACTTATTGTAGAGGTGCAGTTCTCATAGCCAAATTGTAAAGGGATTTTTGTATAAGATGTAGTTTGCATTTTTATTTCCTACTTTCAGTTTGTTGGTGTTCCTCTGTCTTCACCACCATTCTAGCTGTTCATCTGCTTTATCATCCTGTTCACTCAACACTGGTCTCCTCTTTAACTCAAATGTACCTTTTGTTTTTCTCATCAGCTCCTGTGCTTTTTTCCTGTCGCTCAGTCATTTGCCATTGGAACACTGGAAAATGTTTTCCTGGCAGGTTCTGTGCGTTGGCTTTGCTATTGTCAAATGAATGAGAAACAGAATCCCTGTCAAATTGGTGGCTCACGTTTTCCTGGATAAATGTTTATTTCCTTCTTTGCGTGTTCTGCATCCCGGGATATCTTTGCTAATTCTTAAAAATATATTTTGAAGACAGCTGGATATAACCATCTGAATCTCATCCTTGCCTCTGAATAACCTCTGATTGCAGGGATAAACTTGCTTCTGTTCTGCCTGATGTGCACTTAGTAATCATTTTGCATGAGCAATCTGGTGTCCCTTTTGATAATACTTAACCCTTCTGCTGTTACGACTACATTTTTATTACTATAGGTCTTGGCTTCTTTCTCATAGCCAAATTTTGAGCATACCATGATGAATTCTTTCTCTTAACAGATTCTGTTGTGGAATACTTAAAGTTAGTATGTTCCTTCCAGCTCTTCTGGTAGAGCAGAAAATCTGATGTCTTCTCTGTGTCTTCTCTCTTCTAGCTCTATGATTTATTGAAACAGTTTTTCTTGAGAAGGCTTGGATTCAGTCTTTCCTTCATTTAAATTTTTGATGTAAGCAGTTTTATTAGCTCATCTAAATAGCTACTTAAAGCTGCTTCTATTCTTTCCAGATTACTGCTGTTTGACTGTATGTATACATGGCCAGCCTTAGGCATAGGCCAACTAGGCAGCTGCCTAGGGCGCCGGTGTAGCAGGGGCACTTTTCCAGTATTTATTTGGTGTAGGTAGACCAGGATGGGGGCACCAGGTAATGTGTTGGAGGGCGCCGTGGAGCTGTTTTGCCTAGGGCACCAGTTGACCTAGGGCCGCTCCTGTATGTATATTTTCTTCATGTTTCACTGTTGCAGTAATCACAGTTGGGTTATCTGCCTGCAGGTAGCCCTCAGTCGGCCTGAATACCAGAGCCTTAGTATTTCTGCGTCGGATGCTGTCGCTTCTTCCATGACGTCAGGTCATCTGGGGTATAAAAACAGCCAGCCGACGCCATTACATCAGTCTTTCTTGCCAAGGAGGAGCCCAAAGCAGACGCAGTTCTCAAATGCCGGTCGGCCGCTGACTGAAATTTTTGTTTTTCGAGTTGATAATCCTGAAGTCTTCTAAAGCTAAGTACCCTGTTGGGGATCGTTTTTTCTTGCTCTAACCTTTGTCAGAAAAAGTTAACAATTGTCTTGCCTATGGAAAGCAAATATCTCAGAGATTTTCATTCTTACTGCATCACCTGTTTAGGCCCAGACCACGATGTCCCTCGCTGTCATTTTTTTGCCTTGTTTAACACCTGAACCATTCGTCGTCTGGCTATTTTTGCTGCTAAATTCTTTCGCTATCTATCTCCTTATTCTGAAATGGCTTCGGTAAGCCATCCGACTACCGATCTTCTGAAAAATACGTAAGGATAAAGACAGAGACAGACTGCATAGGTCCGAAACTGTCGACCACTTCTGTTAAGCTAGTCGCCAGTCCGCCGGTACTCATTGAGGCGCCTTTGCAGCCCCTGATGCCCACTTCTCTGGATTTGCAAGCCTCTGCTGAGACCCATTCGGAGTCTGGTATGCCGCGAGATGTTTCTTAGACTATGGAACCAGTGGATGTCTCTACCTTGGATGGGTCCGGGTCCACTGTGCAGGCACTGGCTTAAAACACCCTACCGATTTTCGAATCAGACAACTTTTTTAGCCAAAACTACAGAGTTTCTTAGGCCCAGAGTATGCACTACGCCTAGAAAACCGATGAGCAAAGCACATGCTCAGGCCCCCATGCCACAAAAACAAATGCTTAGAATGGCTGAAGACCTTATAACGCTAATTAAGGGAAGGCAGCCTTCCTGTGCTGAGAGACAAAGAATTCAGTTGCCTTCAGATTCTATAGACCAGGAGTCTGATGACTCTGGCCTTTATGATTATCAGGACATGCCCTTATCAACCTATGAGGATTTAGATGCAGAGGAATCCATTCCCTCTGCCTCCCCTTCAAAGGATTTCTCTTTTGGTGAAACCTTGCGTACTTTGAGAGCATTTCCATTGGGAATGCCAAGACTATCCTCAGTCCAAAAAGAGACTCGGAGAGTTTTTAGAACTACCTCAGCACAGGCCTTTAGCTAATCCCCCTGTCCTGGATGTTTTGGATGATGATTTCATGAAATCCAGTCTTACTCCAGACACCTTACCTCCAGCCCCTAGGAAACCTGACTGGTACTACTTAAGTACCTGATTCCCACAAGTTTCTTTTCAAGAATCCTACTGCTGATCCAGAGATAATTTCCCAGGGACCTAAAGGTATTAAGGCTACTAGAGCCAAAAATCCTACCCCTTCGGACAGGGATTCCAGAGCTTTAGACAGATGGGGTAAGAAGGTGTATACCTCTGCAACTCTTGCTATCAGGGCATTGAATTGCCAGTTTCACATGCTGAAGTACCAGCAACATATTATAGAACTCATTAAACAAAAAATGGTAATATTTCCAGATTGTGCAGAAAATAAAGATTTACAAGAGCTTATGCATTCTGCAAACCAAGTTAGTAAGCATACTTTGCAGTGTGGTTTTGATGCCCCAGAAGCATCTTGCAGGGCTGCAGTCACTGGCTCTGTACTGAGAAGACATTCTTTGCTGAAGGAGCAGACCTTGCCAGATCATGTCAAAACCAAATTACTAGATGCTCCTTTAAATAAGGATGTTTTGTTTGGCACCAAAGCAGAGGATGATCTTAAAAAGATGGAGGAAAAAGCTAAATCTATGCAAACTGTTAAAGAATTCTTACAAGTGCAACAACCTCGATTCAGTAGGCATTGCCCTTCAAAACACTGGTCCTTTTCTGCCCCCTCCAGGCCTTCCCAAACAGGACCCAGGGGAAACTAACCAGACTACATTCTCAGGGTATGCAGAGATCTAAGCAATGGAGTGCTCCCACCCTTAAAACAGGGAGTGGTAAGGCACCTCCTTATGGAAAAAGTTCACAATGACTTCCCAGCCCTACCCAATTGCTTGTGCCCCTAGGAGGAAAACTTGCCCTTCATACAAAAAACTAAATGTCCGTCACGCAGGACTGATGGGTCCTCAACATTTTATTTCTATTCACTGCCAACCCCTAGTGGGTTTCCAGACCTTCCTCCAAACCAGTGCTCAGAGGCTCAAAATCAACATCAGAGCTATTCAGCCAGTTCCAGTAGAACAAAGGGGTTAGGGTTTCTACTCCAGACTTTTCCTGGTACCCAGGAAAGAGGGCTGTTGGCACCCAATCCTGGCTCTTTCAATTCTCAACATCTTCCTGGTGGTCCCAAAATTCAAGATGCTTACCCTGCAACAGCTTCTCCCTGTGCTAGCCAAGGATGCCTGGTTAGTCACGCTAGACTTAAAAGAAGCTTATCTGCACATCCCCATCAGGGAATCATGCAGGAAATATCTACAGTTTAGGGCAGGATCTATGCATTATCAATTTTCTGCACTTCCCTTTGTCTTATCTACTGTGCCCAGAGTATTCACAAAATGCCTGACTCCAGCTATTGCATACTGCAGGCAGAGAAATATCCAAATTTACCCATACTTAGACGACTGCCTGATTCAGGCAGACAGCCAGGAATTACTGCTTCAGCACCTGGCATTTGTAAAAAGCCTTCTCACTTCATTGGGATACACCATCAACGAAAAGAAATCACAACTGGTGCCCATTCAAAAGATTGTATTCCTGGGAGCAAGCTTGGACACAACTTCCCAGATGCTATTTGTCACTTCAGAAAAACAGGTCTGACAGACTACTTCAAGCAAATGGCCACCAGAACCCAGCTAACTGCAAGAAAAATACTGCAAGCCCTAGGATTCATGGCCTCATGTATTCTGCTAATTCCATATACAAGACTGCATATGAGGAAACTTCAGTGGTACTTAAAACGTCTTTGGTGCCATCATTCTCAGGACCTGGAAACAGTCATTCCTATCATACCTTGTCTGAGGACCGAGTTCCTTTGGGCAGAAGCATGCAACCACAACAAGGGACTGCATTTTACTCTACCCCACGCCACCCAAACCCTGACCACGGATGCATCAGACTATGCATGGGGGGCCCACATGACTGGCAAATGCATTCAGGGCCACTGGAGCCCAAGCCAAATTCTCCTGCACATCAACCAAAAGGAGATGCTAGCTGTACAGAATGCTCTGACAGTTTTCACCTAATCTTTCCAGGACAACTGCTGATAAAAACAGGCAGCACCACAGTTATGTGGTACATAAACAAGCAGGCGGGAACCCATTCTTACCCACTCTCCAGGTTAGCCCTGACTCTGTGGAGCACAGCTTTGGAGAACCAAGTCCATCTACAAGCTCAATTCCTGCCAGGCAAACAAAATTCACTGGCAGACGACTTGAGCAGAAATCTGCTAGACCCACACGAGTAGAAATTGGAGTCCAGCACCTTCAACCTTCTGATCCAGAGGTGGGGAACCCCAGAGGTGGATCTCTTTGCCTCCCCCCCACAACCACCAGTTAAGCATATTCTGCACCAGAAACCCTCACAGCAGGGCCTGGAAGGTGGATGCCCTATCCTTTCAATGGGAAAATTTGTCTATGCCTTTCCCCCTCTGCCCCTTCTCTCAAGAGTACTACTCAAGATAAAAGAAGACAGGCCAAGGACAATTCTGATTGCCCCAGACTGGTCACGCCAGCACTGGTACCCACTCCTGTGCAGCCTGATGGTGCCACCCTGGCACCTACACCAGACCCCTACCCTGCTGTCACAGCAGGAGGGACAGATTTTACATCCACAATTGCAAACCCTAAATCTTGCAGCCTGGGTTATTCCTTGAATACTCCACCAGCAACCCTAAGTAAACAGGTGCTGGACGTCATTCTTGAAGCCAGAGGGCCTAGTATTAGGAAATCCTATGCGGAAAAGTGGAAAATATATTGTTCTAGGATTCAGTCTAAAGGAAAGGACACAGCAGTGCTACTCCACAGAGGCCTAACCTTTTCCTCCATTAAGATTCATGCCTCTGTCATTTCGGTTTATTACAGTACTGAGCCACCTCTATTTTTTCACCCTCTCATCAAACAGTTCCTGAGAGGGGCCAACAACTTAAAGCCCCTAAGGAGAGCACCCGCCCCTGTTTGGAACCTTAACTTTGTACTGGAAAAGCTCACGCCTCCCCCTTTTGAACATGCTGCTTTAGCAGAGTTTAAATTCCTCTCTTGGAAAACGGCCTTGCTTCTAGCCATCACTTCAGTTAGAAGAGTGTCTGAACTACAGGCACTGATGGCTGTGGAACCCTTTATTATCTTCCTTGCTGACAGGGTTTCCCTCAGGACTAACCCATGCTTTATGCCTAAAGTGGTGTCTAGTGTGGCCCTAAACCAATCCATCCATTTTCCAACCTTCTTCCCTAACCCTCAGAATAAAGGGGAAAGGATCCTGCACTCTTTGGACGTGCACAGACGGCTCAGGTTCTACCTTGATAGGACTAAGCCTTTCAGAAAATCTGACCAGCTGCTAGTCAGCTTTGCAACAGGGGCAGAGGGCAAGGTCATTTCTAAACAAACCATTTCCAAAAGGATAGCACACTGCATTCATTTCTGCTACAAGCACCATGAAAAACCAACCCCTCAGGGGTTCAGAACACATTCCACTAGGGCTACTAATACCTCTACAGCACTTCTCAGGGGAGTCCCTACCAGGGACATTCTGGAAGCTGCAACCTGGAGATTTGTACACACCTTCCCCAAACATTACCACTTACCTATCTTTTCCAAATCCAGGGCAGGATTTGCTACAGCAGTCATGCAGGGCCTACTAGCCAGCCCTAACTTTTCTTGATTGTCTCCACCCTCCCTCAGCTTTGGGAATCAACCCAAGTGTGATGTCTGCAGCAGTGAAACACGAAGAACATAGTACAGTTTTGTACACTTACCATAAATGTAGATGTTCGAGTGTATTCACTGTTGCAGTCCTGGTTTCCCTCCCTCCAGCCCCCTGGTTTTCTCTCTCTCTCTCTATCTCTTCTCTCTATGGCTATTCCTAATGGTATTGGTATTTGCTTTTTACTGGTGGTGGTTTCCACACCATATACTAGCTCCCTATTTGGAGGCTCCTGACATTTGGGGCAAGAAAAACTGATGTAATGGCGTTGGCTGCCTGTTTTTATACCCCTGATGACCTGACGTCATGGAATAAGTGACAGCATTGATGCAGAAATACTAAGACTCTGGTATTCTTGCCGACTGAGGGCTACCTGCAGACAGATATAACCCAAGTGTGATGACTGCAACAGTGAATACACTCGAACATCTACAATTATGGTAAGTGTACACAACTGTACTTTCTCCAGTGTCACTTATTTTAAACCCCTCTGAATGCATTTGACTTAATTTTCCTCTATAAAACCTGAAGTTGTCTTCTGTACTGAGGCTTCATTTACTTTCTCCAGATTTCTTTGTTGCTGACGTTCAGACAGTGCACTGTCTAACACAGTAATGGAAATTTACATAAGTAATTTTTTTTCTGACTGCTATCTAAAGGTTCTGTTTTCACAGTGGTAGAGCTGTAACCGACCTGTTTATCAGTGTGCAACCATTTTGGAAGTCCCCAAAATTTGTAATTTTAGTGCTACAAGGGTGAATCTCAGAATAAGGACATCTGTCTTGAAAGTAGCACTGAGAATTTGCTTACTAAAACATATGATGTACATTATGGAAGGCTCAGTTTGATTCAGTGTAAAAACTGCTCAAGATTAATGCAGATTTGGGGGTAACAGGATGGCTGCACACTGAGGAACAGCTTAATTTCAGCTCTGCCATTGTGACAGATTGAGAAGAGAGAGACCGTAAATGTCTTTTTGGGTAAATTTGAATTACTCGCTAGTAAATGCACTGCCTGGATGCCGGCAGAGAAGGCATTTAGAGAACCTGAAAAATAATGCAGTTGTTCAGCAAAAAGCAGTCCAAGCTGTAGCTTTGGTGCAAGACATGACTTCCAGGAATTTAGAGGAAAAAGTAAGTCAAGTGTGCTCAGAGCTGATTAAAATAAACAAAACACTGAATGAGTATATCAACTCAAATAAAAGACTGGAAGAAATGAAAAAAAGATTTAAACAGATAGTCAGATGAACTGATAAAACTGCAAAAATCAGAGGTTGAATTGAAGAAAAGTCTGGCTGAGTATATGACTGTTCAGGAAGAGAGTCAAAAAAAGTTAGAATTAGAGGGCAGAGTACTTGGGAAAACCTGAGATTGTCAGTTGCACCTGACCACGAGAAAGCAGCCAATACCTCTAAATAGTAAAGACGCAATCCTTAAGCAGAGAGAATTGATTCTGACAAAACTGTGGCAGAAGAACAAAGTGCTAAAAGATGGAGTCAGTAGTGTGTTTGTGGAAAATTACTCACTGTACACCAGGCAGAAGAGGAGTAAATTTTTTCCAACCATCAGGGAATGTTGAGAAAACAGGAGTGAGCGTCAAGCTGCTGTAGCCAGCTATCTTCAGAGTAGTTTTGTTTCCTGGACAGTAATTTTTGATGCAGAACATGCTAAGGAGGTAGTATAAATGTTTGCCCAACAAAAAGTGAATTATCAAACAGAAGAGGATTCGGCTTCGTCTTTTGATGATAAAGCCTTCAAAGTGATTATGCTAGTGAAACTTTTTCCAATGTTTCAGTGGAAAATGCTTTTGAGACAGAAAAAAATGTACAGGAGTTAATTAGATGAACCAGGAGTATGTTGGAAAAGAACCCGAGATGGAAATCAACAGGAAGAAAACCAGCAGCTCTGAATTTAATGAATAAATCTGGGATTACAAAGCACCAGTCACATTTGTGAAATATGGAGGAACTAGAAAAGCTGGAAATATTGGACTTTTTGACTTTGTTAAACTTGTAGGGGACTTCAAATCATATGCCCTACTTCATGTCATTAATGTTTGGATTAACAGTAAGGAGAGGGGAAGAACATCAAAATGAAATAAGAAATAAAAGGGTTTCTAATGCCCTTTACAAACATACTTTAACAAACAAAACTGCTAAATTCACCTTTAACATAATAGACAAAATTCATATGAACAAGTTATGTAAAGCTGCATGGCATAATTTACTAAACCAAAAAGAATCTGCTTGGATTATCAGATTAGGTGCTCTATTTAAACCAAACTTGAATGAGTTAAGTTAAGTTAGTTCTGGTTTGAACCAATTGATGTATTATTTCAGTTAAGTGATTAGGTTTTTGATGTATATAAGCAGCTATATGGGTTTGCCATAATGAATGTTTTTTGATGCACTGACGAAGGCTATAACTCTAGCCAAAACCGGTTTGCTTTTCATGGAATTTGCCACATTAAATTTCTAAAATATTTTTTCATCTTCCTCTTGTGCTGGATATTTTTTGGATTCAACATTACATTGGTTTGATCCGTGCACTTTGTCTTCCCTTCGTATTTTTGGTTTGGTCTGCTGAGATGTATTTATATTCCACCTAAAATTGCTACAGTGCAAATTAAGAAAATTCTGGGAGAAATAATCAGCTTTCAGCAGGGAATATTACTTATAATTGGGGACTGGACTTTGATTTACAACAGCGAGGATGTATGTGGGAACCTAGAAGGGAAAGCATGACAAAAGATTGTTGATTTTTGAAGAAATTTATGAAAATATTTGGTATGGAAGATGTGAATTCAGTAGTAGGACCTCAGAGGCAATTTGCATATTTTTGAAGGTACAAAAACTAGGCTATGCTAGACAGAAATTGTATTTTAAGGAACATATGCATTTAATTGAGGGTTTTGATAGATATCCATTAACTGCTTCACATCACTCGCCAGTAATTAAAAAAGGCAGGGTAATAAAAATGAGACACTGGCATTTCCCCACTTAACTGATCGAGAGGAATTTAAGGAATGAGTAGTGGAAAGTTCAGGAGTTATTAGAGAAGATACAAATTGAAAGTGGAGTTTAAAAACTGGGTAGAAATAAAGAGGTATGGTTAAGAAGTAGCAAGAATTGTTTAGATGGACTGACAAATGATAGTGTTGCAGAATAGGGAGAGTCTCACAGAACAAGAGGAGGTGCAACTGCAGTGTGCTAAAGAGAAAATAAGGGACTACCTTGATGATATGCATGAGTTTAGAAAGATTCCCATTAAGCAGCTGTTTTTTGATAACTTCAGAGCACAAAAGCTTTTAATGGAACAGCTCAGGAAACAGAAAGTAGGAAGGGTTTTTGCCAGGCTTAGGGGGCTTATAACAAGGAAAATAACCAGATATTCTGTAGAGGTGTTAGACATATTTTAGAAGTTTTATGAAAATCTGATTAAAGCAGAGAAATGTGGAAATCAAGAAAAAGTACAAATGGAAAGGTTAGAGGTAGATGAGGTCAGTTGCTAACAGGATATGGGGAGATGAGATAAAAATGGTGATGTATACCTAATCTACAGGAAAGTCTCCAGGAGTAGATGGTATTCATTTGGACGATAGGATGGAAGAAAATGGTAAAGATTTGGAAGGTTTTGTTGAACATTATTTTAAAAGGTTGAGAATTACCAACATCCTGGAAGAAAGCTGCGATGGCTATAGTACCTAAATATGGTAAAGACCCATCAGATCCAGCTTCATATAGGCCCATTTCATTTCTAAACCACGATTACATCTGTAATGGCTAAGGTGATGCCAAAATTGGACATGGATCAGTGTGGTTTTGTGGGGGGGGGGGGGGGGGCAACCATTTGATAACATTAATAGAACACACACAGAATACAACATTAATAGAGAGGAAAGCAGAATGTAAGAAAATACCACTGCTGTTGGTGGGCCTTGATGTAGAGAAAGCATTCCACAAAGTAAGCTGGGATTGTGAGTAAGGGCAATGGAAGTATTTGCAATATAATAAGGCTAATTAGGAGGATATATGAGGGATCGCAGGTGAAAATTAGTGTGTGTGGGGTTCCTGTCTGGTAACTTGTGTTTGAACAGGGGAACCAGGCAGGGCGGTCTTATCCTTTGTTGTTTCCATTATATTTAAAACCATTAGCAAAGAAAATAGGGGACTCGGAAATTCAATGATATAATTGGTATGGTAATCAAGAAATGTTGGCTTTATTTGCAGGTAATATAATTTTGTACCTGATAAAACCAGAAAATGATATTTAGGGAACATTCTGAGACAATTTCAGATCTTTTTGGGATACAAAATTAATGAAGATAAAACAAAGGCAGTAGCTATAAACTGTTGTACCCATACACAAAGTTAGTTCAGCAATACACATATGGAAACATGATAAAATGAAGTACCTAGGAATGTGGATTAAAAAGGTTCCTGTTATGGCAGCTAAGGATATGTGGGAAGAGACTAAACAAAAGATATAAAAACTGAGAAATTGAAAACTCTGTTTTATGGATATGGACCACAAAATACAAGCAGTGAATGAAAGTGTTTTTAGTCCCTTTAGTTTTGTTCACAGGTCAGGCATATTTTTATCAACGAGAGGAGAAGTTGTGGAAAGCAATTAATAAGAGTAGAAGGATTTTATGTAGGAGTGAAAGAGGGCAAGAGTCAAGTGAGATAAATTGATCCTTCTAATAGAAAGATGTGGTTTGGTATTACTTGATTTGATGAAGGTATTTCAGAGCTACACAGTTAAGGCTCCTGTACATATCACAAGCAGAAAGCTACAATTCAAAGTGGAAAGTGATGTTGATAAAACGGGGGGAAGCTCAAGAAATAAGGAAAAATGTGATTTTTGAATGCTTATCCTTAAGGAGAATAACAATAACCATACATCATATTATGTTCATAAGAGTATTAGATAGTATTCAAAGAACTAAGCCAACGCAAAAATGGAGAAAGATTCTGCTTTTAGGGATGACTGCAATTAGGGGTACACAGTATAGGAAAGTGGGGGCTGGAATTTACTGTAGAAAACTGGCTAATGTTTTGGGAGCAAATAATTAGGGACGGGAAGGTAATACAGTTGGAAGATGTTACAAATTCATTTGGACTGCAGGCTACAGATTACCTTCCCTATTAAAAGTTTGATATCAGAGTATAGGCAAAGTTAAAGGAATAAGGTGGATCTAGAATCTAGAACAGAAGTTGCTGTTTAAAAAGGGATAATTAGTAGGGCATATATAAAATATTGCGTGATAACTATAGGAATCAATCCAAAGAAATTGGAATGGATTTGGAAGAATGATTAGATTGGCAGTTCACAAAGAAACAATGAGAGGAGGATATATGTATGGCCCTGAAATTTGCAACAGAGTCTGGAAGATTTAGGAACTTTGCTTGCAACTGTTTGAATAGGTATTTTTATACCCTAAGCAGACTCCAAAGATTTTTTCCTCGGGTAGATTGCAAATGTTGGAGCTGTGATTGGGAAGAAAGAAGTAATTAGGTACATATTTTTGGGAGTGTGGTGTGTTGGCAGACTTATTTCCTGTAGACTACTCTGTCAGAAATACAGGGCAAGCAAATTGGTGCAACTGCAGAAATTATTTTTTTGAGCTGTGATACAGAATCATAGTTATTTAGACAAAGTAAGGCCTTGCTGAGTTTAATTCTGGTGGCTGCCAAAGAAGCTGTTCCTAGAGAATGGAAATCAAAATGTAAACCAGCCGTAATAGAAGTGGTGAATATAGTAACAGAGATAAAAGAACTAGAAGTGGGATCTTTAGAAGAGAGTAGGAGCAGATTGCATAGGAAAAAATGGGAATTGTGGCAACAGTATGTGCAGAATAAGGTTTTGCAAGATGAATGAGGTTTAAGAAAAGGCAGGAATTAAAGGGAGCTATGTAATGTTTGACTGGTAATGGCTAAGTAGATTACATGTGATGTATAATGTTTACAAGTGAAAATATTTGAATATGGTTTGTTTTAACTTGTACAAATGTATGATTACCTGTGTCACAAGTGAACATTCAATAAAGATGTTTCTTGTTTTAAAAAAAAGATTAAGATTAATATTGAACTATATTAAAAGTTTTGATAAAATAATGGAAGAAGTGAAAGCAGCTTTGAGTTCTCATTCTAACTAGCTGGTGGATTTGAGTGGGGCGTGTAGGGTGTGTTGGAATACTTAGAGGGATAAGGTGATAGATTAGGTTATAACCTGTCCTTCACAGATATTCCTGAAAAGGCTAAGGGGGTAAATTGTGTGGCATTCACGAAAGGATATGTTGGTGGAATGGGCAGGTGTGTTGAGAAGGGCTAGAGTCCATAAGATTTTTCTCACACAACCATTCTTCCTACTCCTCTTTTGGTTTACTTCCACACCTGGGAATGTAAAGAAATATTTTGTCAAAGCAGTGGGTCCCAAGAAAAGAAATAAAATTGGCACGAAACAAGAGTGTAATGTGATCATGATTATTATTCAGCTGAAATGAGGCAAAGATCATATTTTCATAATGCTATGTATCTGTGCCAGAAATGGTATTTTAAATTCAGACTGTTGTATCCAACATGCTTCATATTGAATCTGCCTGGTGGAGCAGTCATATTTTATCCTGCTGAATAAGCAGTTACTAAGCTCACTCCTTTGATTCATGTGATGAGGGTTTGCATTTGACAAGTGTTACAAGACAAAGACTCTTCGGGGCAACTGAGAAAGAAAAGTAAAACTGATGTTTTTCTCAGTCTTTAAGAAAATGATGTTGGAAAGGGAGAAAGTAACTTTTGTGGTTAGGTTCATGTCAAGACTGCAAGATTCCAACAATGAGGGCTGGCCTAAGCTGCTGAATGTATCACTTGAATGGCTGAATAATTGGGTTATTGTGATTTGTCTCAACTGAATGTAGGTATAATTGTTCTACCAAAATTACGTTTCACTTTTACAGAGCAGGATACATCAGGCACTAAATAAGCAATGGTTTTAACTCAAGTAGAATTTTTCCTCTTTAAAAGTGATGTGCATAATTTTGATTTGTAGCATACCAAGTGTAAAGCTTTAGGTGTATAGTGTTGCTTTCCCTTAAGAATTCAATAGTTTAAGATGGTCTTTATGTTTACAATACTTTTAACAGTTGCGAAGGAACATTTTGTAAGAAGGAACTTTGTGATTCCACGTGCGTATCTGGGCAGGCAGAGAAATTTCATGGTTCAGTGAACTGAGGAATTATTTAAAGAAATATTGGATTGTGCTACATATAAGCTGCAGAGTCAGCCAGAGGGATACTGTGTGCTTACCCAGGAAAATGTGTATGCCTGAGTATATGAGTTGACTATTTAATGCAGTGTAATTTTAGAAGGTTATTGCATTTTGAATTGAAATGAATTCTGACCATACTAAAACTACTTATCTGGGCCTTAGCATTTAATTCAAGTTGACTTATTCTGAAATTTAGTTCCAGCTATGACAGTAATTCATAGTGAGTAGGGGAAGGGAGGCTGTGTGTCTTTGAATGAATGATGCATTGGGAAAATATAACAAACTTCCCCTGGCTATAGTTAAAACTGCTCTATATGTTCATCCAGAATTTGTGTTCTGTTAGAGACTTATTTTCCTTCTAGGAAGTCTACTACAGAAAATATAAAATATTTTGTTGCAAATTTTGTACAAATTACTGTTGAATAATGTTTTCATTTATTTGCACATTTATAACAAATTTTATACAATTTTGGATACTAGAAATGCCCTTCATAATGTTGAAAAATATTGTAACATGTAATGCTATTCTTTTTTTAATGCGGCATTTATTTTGTAATCTGTATAACACAAAAGTTAAGACTTTGCAGCCAGAGAAGAGGGTAATGCAGTAGTGATTTACTCTAGCAACATAATGATGTCGCACTGTGTTGTTAAAGAAAATGTAACATTTCCTATCTTATCGTGAAATGTTAATGGCTTGTGAAATCTTGAAAAACTGTGTAACCGCGTGTGTGTGTTAGAAGAACAAGGCCCCTGTATTATTTTAAGAAATGCATTTGTATGACCTTGAACATTTGAAACCAGGGACCTTTAGGTATAAATGAAGGTTTTCACCATACCCAGCAGGAGGCCATGTTATTACAAATAATTTTTTTTTTTTTTTTTTTATACTGCTAAGCACAAAAATATTTATATTTGTATTACTAAGGAGGAAGATGGTTTGCATCTTACATTATTGTAAACGTGTATGATCTAAACAAACTCTAGCTGGAACGTTAGAAGAGTAGATTGTAGCACAAGAGGTGATGACTGTTTGGACAGGAGACTAGAAAACTTTTTTTTTTCCACTGGTGAAGTGAATAACTGTACTTTAAGTTTACAGTGAATCTGTGTTAGAGGGATTTGTTTATGAATATGCTGTAGTGATCGTAATGACAGATGTGTATGAGGCATCAAGCCTTCCCAGTGATACTTGGTTTATCATACAGGTATAAATTGTATTCAAAAACAGACATGATGACGGTTAGCAAGAAACATGTATATGTCACTAAGCATTTGCAGACGTATTCTCTTTCTTTCTTAGGCCACTCTCCATTGCTCATTTGAAGGAATGCCAACAAGGAAAATATTTGAAAATATTTTTGTCTGGGGAACAGTTTAAAAGCAGATTCTATGTAGTTTTAGATGGTAGAGATTAGCTTTTCACACAACAGAGTGAAATGATAAAAGTTGAGGAAAGGGGTAATGAAGCTATAAGGAATTTTCTGATGAATTTTGTAGATGATAAAAGATAGATTCAAAACTGGCCAGATTATGTGCAGTGCTACTAAAGGCGCAGGAAGAAATGAAGTCCATATGAAGGATGAGTCTTGGCTCAGTGCTGGCATTACAGGGTAAAATGGATAAAGTGCTAAGTAACAAGGCAGACCAGGCTTATAAAACTCTTAATGTTTGATCTTTAAGTAACATCTAAAGGACAAAAGCATTCTGTTCTAAGGTTTAGACAGCAGGAGGTGGAGGCATCAATGGGCAGGATTATTGATAAGAGGATTGGGGGATGAGAAACCTGGAGATATACTGAGCATTTTTTTTAATACATATATAAAACAGAGGTAGAGAGGGAAAGACCTGTGGTGTGAAGTAAACTTGTAATAGCAAGTCAGGTGGTCAAATGATTCAAGTAATTTAAAGGAATACCTACATATTCAAAAAATTATTTAAAAAATTTTAATTATCTTCATAAGCTCGTTCATCCCTAACAATAAGACTTCATTAGAAAAAAGTGTGAAACCGTAGAATCATGTAAATATTTAGACTGTTCGTGTGACACATCCCAAATTCATTGCCTCAGACCCTTCTTTGTAAGGAAGACTAACATTTCCTTTATCGTTCAACCTAGAGTAACTACAGGCATCAAACCTTAATTAACAGCAATATTCCCTCCAATCCAGCTGTTCTTCTGCATCAAACCTCATGGTATGATTGGCTAATTCATTCCAATTATTCTTAATGAGATTCTTGATGCTTCCAAAAAGCAAACCTCTTTTAATTTTGTACACGCTGTCACCATCTTTAGAGACATTTATGCCCAGTAAAAAAAAAAATGTCAAATTTTGAAAATAATTTATAGGGATTTTTTTTTTTTTGTAGTGTGTTTGACATTAGGCAGCAAGCCAGCTTTTGCATTTTGCATCCATCTAGACGCCCTTCATCTTCCTCAGTTTCAGTAGTCAGAGTGGTATCGTATGTTTATCTGAGGTTGTTTAATATATCTCACATCAGTTTTGATTCCAGTGTCCGATTTGTACAGTCAAGCCTTTTGCAAGACATATTAAGCATATAAAAATGGAATTGCTAAGGTGATCGTTTACAGCCTTGTCGAACTGCTTTCCCATTCTTGAACCAATGACTTATTCCAGTACACAGTTGCAAATATTGCTATGTGAAAGAAGAGCATCTGAGCTGGAATGTTACCCAAAACTGCAGATCCATTTAGAGTGAAAATAGCATTGTCAAGTTTTTTGAATGTTTGTTCAAAGTGGATATATTTCATTGTATGGGCTAATGTGTTTTATTTTTTAAGGCTAAAAATATGTTGTCTGGGATTCATAATAACTTGCACATTGTGCAAGACCACCTGTGTTGCTCAGATATGTAGTAACTCCCTTCTAACCAGCATTAGGATTGCTTGGCAGTACTGAGGCACATGCTTATGTGGTAGCCTCTGGCATGGCCTATTTAAATGAGGCTTGTGCTCACCATAAATAATTTTATCATCTGGGATATTGCATAGAACACTGATTCTTAGAAGACAGTGTTGTACAACATTCAGTCAGAACAGTGTAAGCGTATGTAGCGGTTAGCTGCATGCACTTATGGTCTACTATGGCATTCCAAGAGTGTGCATTGGTATATTTTGAATGGAGCAGAAAAGATGCACCAGCAAATCTAAGAGCTCTGAAATTGCAGTCTGTTCTGTGGAGTGTTGTTCTATAGATTGGGCGATTGCTTAGATGGATGATTCAGAGAGATTCGCGAAAGCATTTATTGAAATTCAGCACTGGTGAAAACATGCATATTTCTGAATCACAAGTTTGCCAAGCAGTGCATCTCTGTCCAAGTGGTCAGAGAGGTGCAGTCTTCTGAGTAAATCTTTGATTCCCAGCCCTAGGGTTACTGGAGTTATTTATTTAAACATCTTTATTAAATCATTACATTTTATCTTTAGCATGTGGTTACATACTTGAAAAGAAAGAAAACTATAATTTTTCCATTGTCAGCATCAGGCAGTTGTCCATATGTTTTCTTTTTAACAATGTCTTACTCCAGCATCATAGAATTTTCTCGATTCTTGCCTTCCCTTAAACCTCAGTCCTTCTGTTGAACATTATTCCATATGTATTGTTTCCACAAATTTCCTTCACATTTGCTCTTTCACTTTTTCTCAAGATCTCTCCTCTAATTCTTTTATCTCTTACAATATCCAGAATTTCCTTTATATTAGGAAAATAATTTGATTTCCATTTTTTTTAGTAATTACTTGTCAGCCAATAGCATTAAACGTATTATGGCCTTACTATGTCTAACCCACCTCCAGCATTATGTCTACCCAAAGAAAAATTGTCTGAAGTTTTCATGGGGTATAAAAATACCTATGCAAACACTCCATGAAAAAATCCTAAACCTTCTGGACTTTGTTTTATATGTGGGTGCCATTCAAGTTTCTTCCCGTTGTTCCTTTGTAACCTGCCCTTCCATTTTCTTTTCCCAGTCTTTCCTAACCACCTCTGATTTTTATAGTTAGCATGCAATACTTAGTATGCCTTATTAATTATCCCTTTTTTTTAACAGCAGCTTCTATTATTTATTATATTGTTGCCTGCGCTGGTCTTTCACTTAACATTATTTCCCTTACTCTTTACCTATAGTCTGTTATCACTACCTGATGGGGAAGGCAGTCTTTAATCTGCAGTCTAAACTTCTGCTTGGCCTCATCCTAATCTTTTGCTTTCCCCTTCTGAGTTCTCCCAGTACCTTGGTTCTTTTGCTAATTTCCTCCTGTAAATTTCAGAACTTTGTCACCTATCTTGTATTGCAAGAATGCCTGTTGGTAAAGTCTCATTCCTCCTGTAAAGCAAAAAATACACAGAATCTGAAAAAGGAAACAGAAATTCCTGGAGGAGCTAAAGTTTTCAAAATTAACCGAGCAAGAAAAGCAGGAATCTGTAACAAAAGAACAAACAGAAGATCAGTTGAGAAAGATGACCATAGGAAAAATCACAGGAGTGGATAGAGTACCCGCTGAGATGTAGAAGAAAGCAAATCAAAATGCAGTACCTTTATAGGAAAATCTGTTTAATGACATTTTTACTACAGGAAAGGATCCTGAATTCCTGGAGAAAAACATTGGTGCCTTTGATACCAAAATAGGGAAAGACCCAACCTCTTCAAACTTAAATAGACCAGGTTTGGGCTTAAGTCATGCTAGCAGGGGCATTTCATGGCTGACTTACATAGATCAGTGTGGATTTATTAAAGGCAGGCAAACTTGTGACAATATCTTGATGTTTTATGGTACAGACACAAGTGGGGGAAGAAAATAATGTCCTAGCATGCTGAGATTGGTTGCCAAAAAGGTATCTGATAGGGTGGATTGGGACTTCTTTGGGAAGTAATGTGTAGGTTAGATATGCCAATGAAATGAATAGTCACAATAAAGGAAACGTCTAAAGACAAAAGCAGCAATGCAAGTCAATGGTAGACTATTACAAGAAATTGAAATAGGAGGGGAAGCCATACAGTGGTGCCGACTTATCCCTATTACTTTCCCCATATATCTAGAGCCATTACCCAGAAGTATGTCAGGAGAAAGTCTGGGGATGAAAGTGGAATAATGGAGAAAAAAGTCCACGTTTGCAGACGATGTACTATTTATATCATATCCAGGAAAAGATGTCCCAAGGGTGTTCATTATTATCAGAGATATAAAGTAAACAAGGCAGAGGCTAAAGCTATGAACTACATATAATTTGGTTCAAAAATGCCGCATATTTATGGAAAAATTATAAATTAGAGTATTTTGGAGTATTGTTAGTGAAAACTCTACAGACTCTCCAAAAGTGATATGGGAGGAAATGAAAAATAAAATCAACAACATGATGAGAAGATGGAAGGTACTAAGGACATATTTGGACCTCAAAATTTATGCAGTAAAAAAATATAGTTCCTTTGATACTGTATGCAGCCTAGTCCTTCATATATGACCCAGGGAAAATATTTTGTGAAAGCTATGAAAAAGTTATGAAGTATGTTTGGGACAGTAAAAGACCACAGACTGGGTGAAAATGATTCTACCTGTAGAAGAAGGGGTATGGCAGTACCAGATCTACAGGGATATTTCAGAGCCTCACAGGTAAATTTTAATATTTGCTACAAAATAAGTATAATGCAAGATGGAAACATGTAAATAGTAGGACAACAAGGAGTCACTGGGGTTTCCCAGAGATTAAATATATGGAAGCAAATGTTAGACCCAAAGGTCCAACAAACACATTTATGGAGAATATACCACACATTGAAGGGAGGCACTGAAAAAAAATGGAATTTTATAATTGGCTCTTTGAACTTGCACCTATTAGAATAGGTAGGCAAAAGATTTGGGATACATATGGCAATGAAAGAGAAATGATAAAAAAATAAAACATATTTTTAGGAATAACTGAAGCGGGTGGAAGAGAGAATAAACTGGGAAGAATGTAAGATCATCAACAAAATTGATGGTAGGGCAGTTATAGAATGTAAAGCCTTGCACACCATACTAAGTATGACACAGAGATAAGAAAGGAATATGTCTAGACCAGAAATAATATAAATATTGGTAGAAGCAAGAACAGCAAAAGGTAATAACAAGTAACTGGTAAGTAGGCTATATAAGTCTCTGTTAAAAGATTCTGAAACGGCAATGGAGAAAACTGACGAGTCTGGCATGAAAGAGAATAGAGATTTAACTAAAGAGGACTGAAAATGAATATGTGAAGCCCCAAAGATAGCAATTAAAAGTGGAAGATTTAAGATAATTGCTGGGAAATATTTGCAAAAATATTTTTATACACCGACAAATTGTCCAAAATGTTCCCCGTTTAGTAGGGAATGCTGGAGATGAGAACAAGCAGATGTAGAAAATTGGCAAAATATTTTTGGAACCATACTGCTATTTAAATACAAAAGAAACATTCAACAACTGATTCAGATGGTGTTGAGATATGAAAGAGCACTAGAGAGTTAGAATTCTACATGAATTTGTTACAGAATCAGGAAACCAAATTACAAGTGAAAACACTGACAACTCTTGATACTAATAGCAGCCAAAAAAGGAATAGCAAAGTGGAAAATAAGAGAAGACCTAACCATAGAAAAAGTTTTTAAAAAATGAATTATAGTGGCAGTGGAAAAGGAATCTGACTTTCAGGTTTAGTAAGATGGAGGAGAGGAGGTAGACAATATGGAAAGGGATTTAAGAGGAATACGAGATAGATGGGATATTGGGAAAATTAAATACTTGGGGAGGCTAAATCAAAGGGTGTTAAGCGAAGTGTGACCAATATCTAGACATTCATCACACAGAAGTAATAAACTATTGAGGTATATGAACCTGGCTATATGTTATGATTATAATCTCCAGTTTTGGGTTGAGCTTGATATAAATAAAAAGATGGAATGATTAGAAGACTGGCATAATAACCAGAGAAAAGAGTGCACCATGCATGAGGATTGCACAGGATGTAAATATTTTGATGATAAATTTTGAATGAAAGTTGATGCATTAAAAAAAAAAAAAAAGTTTTATAGTCCCACACTGGCTTATTTCTTTGAATATGAAATGGTACTTTCTGACTGTAATATTCTGTACGACAGTTGCTGTTTTCCTTAACGAGACTCATCCAAAATCCTTTCTGTCTGTCTTTTGAGCTCTCTCCATGTTTTCATCATCCATTCCACCTTTTTTTTTTTAAACCGTCTGCTTGTGTTATGAATATGACCCTTTAACTACATAGCTCTTAAGAAACCCTAAACTGCCTTGTTCAGTGAGGAGAATCAGCTTATTATTAATTATCCACAATTGTTCCTACGGTTGATAAAGGTATGCTGACCCCATATATAAAATGAAGGGCACTCGAAATATTTTCACTGCTTGTATCTCACTGTCTATAGCCATAGCCAGGAACTTCTAGTTTCTCATTTTTTTGGCATTATATTTTGTTTACTTTCTTCCCACAAATCTTTACCTGCCATAACATAATCCTTTTTAATCCCTATACCTAAATACATAGTCTTGTGTCCTGATGTGAGAATAGGTATTGCTGACCCAGTTCGAGTCCCACATATTTTACTGCTATCATCTGCAAATAAAGCTTATTTTTCTTGAGGAGCATACCAGTTACATCCTTGAATTTGTGGCTCTGATTTTCTGTGCCAGCAGCACTTTTGTTCAAACATACCTTGTCAAGAAAGAACCCTCCCATCTTAATTTGAGCCTGTAACTATTCATATATCATCCTCCTTAACCCTGTTCTGTCAGGGAATGCAAATGCTACCACTGTCCTACTCATAAGGATCCCAGTTGACTTTATTGAATGCTTTCTGTTTATCAAGAACCACCAACAGTAGTGGTATTTTCTTACACTCTGATTCCCTCTAGATAATCTTTGATGTCCTTCTATTCCTGTGTTGAAGTATTCTTGTGGGATTTCCTGCTTTCAGATGACTCATACGTCGGCTCCTATACAAAAGCTTCAGCTTGGCTGTTGCAGCTGCATGGGATGTCACACGTAGGCCCATAAACCAGGGGCCTTAAATGTGTCATCTGTGCACACAATCCTCAGAACCTTTCAGCCGCAGATGACCGACTCATCTTGTGTTCGCTCTTTCATATCAAATGTCTCAGTAAAGCTAAGTAACCCATTGAGATTTTTTTCTTCATATCTTATTGTTTAGGCTTGGTTTGTCGTAGCTATTTATTGTCGCTGTCAGGTAAAAAGGGTAAATGCCAAGTTGGGTGCCGGATGCCTATAAAGACTCCCATGATCGGTGTGTTTTTTGCATAGGCCGGGAACACAACCATACCGCTTGCTCCATTTGCCAGTCATTTGTGCCGAAGACCATACTGGCTTCGCTTAACCTTTATCTAGAAAACCAGTGCATTAAGAGGTTAGCCCTAAGGATGGATCCCACTTCGGAGGTAACGTCAGAACCTCCGTGTAAGAAGGCCAAGTTTTCCAAGCCCTCTTCTTCTGCCGCTCTGTTACCGGACATCCCACCAGCTGCTGATTTAGGAGCTGAGGGACACCTGGCAGATCTGCTGACTTCAACGACTACCTTTGTGGAAGCCCTTTGCTCAGCTGACAGCCGGCACATCCCCGGAGCCAATCCAGACCCTGACTACCGTTAAGGGGGAACCAGAATCTGTAGAGCTTCCAACCGGGATCCCGCCTTCGGACACTGCTCCTATCAGACCCGATTCCAGGCCTGCTCCAACGTTTACTCTAGCAAAAAAGAAGCAAAGTCAAGCATACCTCTTCCACTGTATAAGGCCTACCTGACTGGCAGTCCTTCACTTCTTCCATGATGCAGGCCTTCATGGCCCTTATGCCTTCAGCCTCATCCTCAACTGCTCTTCCTCTGCTTAGCCGTAGGCTTGCTTCAGCCCCCCCCCCCCCGGACATCTCAGTTTAGGGAAGAAGAGCATGATACTTCATTCTCCTCCTCTGAGGACTCCATATCTTGCACCTCCCTAATTGCTTCACCCCAAGAGTATTATCCTCCAGATGAAGAATCTATAGAGGGGGATTCACCCCCTGAGGATATCACTTTTGGTGAGACTATCATCAAAATGAAAGATTACTTCAAATGGGATACCTCACAAATGTCTAATAACCAAAAGAGAGGTATTTTGAGCTTTTTTTAAGTAGAATCCCCCTCCCCTTCTGCTGTTCCACCAGTCCTACCTGCATACCTAGATGCCTTTATCTCGGCATCTAAGTCTCCAGATTCACAGCCACCTGCCCCCAAGCGACCAGATCGCTTTTACAAGGTGCTTGATGAGCAAAAATTCTTACTCAAAATCTCCTGGCAGACCCAGCAGTGATTGCCACCTACTCTGATAAGCAATCCAGACTCCTTCCCTCTGCCTCACTCCTGCCCACAGATAAAGACAGTAAGTCTATCGATAGGATAGGTAAGAAGGTCTACACCTCCTCCACTTTGGCTTTTAGAGCCATTAACTATCAGACGCATATGACCAACTAAGCTCTGGACTTGGTCTCTCATGCCTCTTCCATGCTGGCCACTATTCCTGACTGCCCCACAAAAGCTGATATCTCCTCCAAACTTTCTTTGGCTACACAAGTAGCAAGACACTTAGTTAGATGCAGCTATGATGCTGCAGAAGCATCTGCTCACTGTGCAGCATCTGCTTCAGTTCTCAGGAGATACTCCTGGCTGAGACTTCAAAATCTCCCAGAAGACTTTAAGTCAAAGATCTTGGATGCCCTCCGGACCACAATTTCCTTTTTGGAAAGCAATCTGCAGATCTTTTTAAGAATCTGCAAGAAAAAAGTAAAGAATTGCAGGACATAAAACATTTATTGGTGTCCCCTATTCCCAAGTACTATAGAAACTATCCAGCAAAAGCCACCTTTGTGAGGCAAAACCCAGCCCAGGCGGGTACTTCCTCTTCCAGATCTAGAAGAGGTGCAAGACCACCTACCACTTCCAGATCTGCTGCCCTGCATCCTCAGTCTAGACAGCCTTTTCAGGACAGAGGAGGCTTCAACAATGTGTGACTGCCTTGTCCCCCTACCACACTCAGTCCACCGCTCCCACTGCCTCCCCATCTGGAAAACCCTCACCTCAGACAAATGTGTACTGTCCATAATACAAAAAGGATACTTCCTCTCCTGGAAAGTAAAACCACCCATGAGAGGCATCCCTTTTCCTCCCAAAAAAACAACAGCATCTCCTTCCACAGGTTTTGACAGACCTTCTGAAGCTGGGTACCATAGAACCAGTCCCCTCAGGACAGGAAGGAAAAGGTTTCTACTCCTGTCTCTTCCTGGCCCCAAAAAAGACTGCCCGTAGAGACCCATCTTAGATCTCTCCTTCTTAAATTTTTACCTACAGGTGTCCACCTTCAAAATGTTCTCACTTCAAACTCTGCTTCCACTCATTCCACCTAAGGCCTTCATGGGCACCTTGGACCTAAAAGAGGCCTACTTACATATACCCATCCGACCTTCCCACAGAAGATTTCTGCATTTCTCTGGGCCCTCTTCTCATTTCCAATTTACTGCTTTGCCCTTTGGTTTCTCCACTGACCCCCAAGTGTTCACAAAATGCTTGGCCCCGGCCATTGCATTTTGCAGAACACAGGGAATACCCCTATCTAGACTACATCCTAATCCTTGCAGAGTGCAAAGATACCCTTTCAACTTATCTGCACTTCACCATGTCCCTTCTGCAAAATCTTCCTGGGTTGCAGAATCCAAACAGACAAAATATGAAGGCTTTTCTTCCACAAGATAAGGTCAACTCCCCTGACCTTCCCCCTTCAAGAAGCTGCTACAGGCACAGGTAATAACTGCAAGGCAATTCCTACGAATCCTGGGCTTAATGGCAGCCACCATACCTATGCTTCCACTTGCCAGAATGCATATGAGCAAGCTACAGTGGTACCTAAAAAAAATATTTGGTCCCAGCACCAGAATCACCTGGAGCAATAAATCCCCCTCTTTCCCTGTCTAAAGAAAGCGATCAGCTGGTGGATCCAACAAGTCCAGCTAAACCTGGGGCTTCCACTCCAGCCCACCCCCCAACCCAGATAATGCATACAGATGCCTCAGATGCAGGGTGGGGAGCCACAATGGCATCTTAAAGGATTAAAACAACCTGGCAGCCTTCCTTGAAGGCCAAACACATCAGTGTGAGGGAAATGACCGCAGTCTTCTTAGCTCTAAAAACCTTTACCCCTGTGCTTCTACCAAGGGTTCTTCAAATAGTAACAGACAACACCACTGTACCTCAACAAACAGGGAGGGACAAAAGCATATCAGCTGTGCAGACTAACCCTGCTGATATGGGATCTAACCTTTTGCCACAACTTGTCCCTGCAGGCAACCTACATTCCCTTGCAGGACAACAAGCAGATGATCTAAGCAGGACATCCTCTCCGCAACAAGAGTGGTTGCTGGACAGGACTGTCTTCTTAGACATTGTCCACTGGTGGGGCACTCCTCAAATAGACGTGTTCGCCTCCCCCCCCAGAACAGGCAGCTGCAGATCTTCTGCTCAAAGACATACTTCCCTCTAGCCTGGAAGGTAGACGCTTTCAACATCTCCTGGAAGGGGAAGTTTTTTTATGCATTCCTCCCCTTCCTATTGATTCAGAAAGTCGTCCTGAAAATCAGGAGAGACCAACCGAAAATCTTGTTAGTGACTCCCTATTGGCCAAGACAGCACTGGTTCCCCCTACTTCACAGTCTAGCCAAGGACAATCCCTACAAGTTTCCCTACAAGGTGGACCTTCTGACTCAAGAAAAGGGAACTCTCATCCACCCATACTTGCAGATGTAGTCCCTGACACTGTGGGTGATAAACTTCTGATCCCATTCAGACACCACTGCTCAGAGGACGTGGTTTCAGTCCTGAGGGAGGCCGGGAAACCTACATCAAGAAAATCATACCTAGCTAAAAGGGAAAGATTTACTAAATGGTGTCTAGACAGGGAGGGAACCCTTGCACTGCTGATCCCCCCCCTACTTCTTGCTTGTGTGTGTCAACTAATAAAAAGTGGACTTTCCTATTGTTCAGTGAAAGTACACCTTTCCGAAATATCAGCCTGCTTGCTGCTAGACCCTCCCTTGCTAGCCAGGCTCGATGTAAAACTCTTCCTAAAAGGGGTGTTACACATTAGACCTCCAAAAAAGCCTATCCTTCCACCCTGGGACCTTAACTTCATCCTGGAAAAGCTTACCCAACACACATTCGAACCTGCTGGGACAGCTACCCTTCAGATGTGTACATGGAAAACAGTTCTGCTAGTGGCTGTAACCTCAGCCAGAAGAGTTTCAGACCTACAAGCCTTAATGGCTTGCTCCACCCATACTACGTTCCACAAAGACAGGGTAACCCTGAGAACTAATCCCTCCATGCTGAAGGTGGGTAACGATTTGTCATTAAACCAGTCTATCCACCTTCCCACCTACTTTTCCCTGTCTCACCAATGAAGCTGAGAGGATACTTCACTCCCTGGATGTATACAGACAACTAAGATTTTACCTGGACAAAACAAAATCCATTAGGAAATCAAAACAACTCTGTTTCCTTCCATCCCAGAGCACTGAACAAGGAAGCCTCCAAACAAAAACCATCACATGTTGGATCAGGAAAGCCATCTGTCTTTGCTACTCCCACCATGGACAAAATCCCCCAGTGGGAGTAAAACCCCATTCCACCAGGGCAATGACCACCTCCAAGGCTTTCCTAAAAGGTCTGGACACGTCTTCCATTATGGAAGCAGCCACATGGTCCACTAATCCACACTTTCATCAAACACTACAAGTTAGAACAGGTCTCCAGAGCATGTGCAGGATTTGCCAGGGCAATCCTACAGGGCTTTTTAGAGTCGTCTTCTGCATTTGCCACCCTGTCATCCAACTAAGCTGTGGTACTCTCCCACAACAAGAATACTGCAACACAGGAATAGAAGGACATAGAATAGTTGTGTAAAATCTTACCATAAACATAGATGTCCTCTTCCATGCTGCAGTATTCCTTCCCACCCACCAATAACCCCCCTCCTCATTCTCCTTTTCATCCCAGCATATTCCTAGGTCCTAATCTCATACACCTTTCACACAGACCTATCAGTACTACAGAAGGACCCCATGGTCCCTCACTTGACACCACTGGCACCTCCTCCTGCAGGGCCTTCTACTTTGCCTGCTGAGCTTCAAGTTCTGAGGATTGTGTGTGCAGACGTCACATTTAAGGCCCCTGGTTTATCACACAGCTGCAACAGCCAAGCTGAAGCTTTTGTGTAGGAGCTGACGTACGAGTAACCTGAGGGCAGGAAATCCCACAACAAGAATACTGCAACATGGAAGAGAAGGACATCTATGGTTATGGTAAGATTTTATACAACTATTCTTTCTATTAATGTCAATTGTTTGCCTCCCCTCCACAAACCTGGATTAATTCATATTTATCAACTTTGGTGACACCTTTGCCATTTTCTTAGCTAATGTCAGCAGGCTATTTATGATCACCATTTCGGAGTGAAATGTCTCTATAAGAAGCAAAATCTGAAGGGTCTTTACCCTCTTTGGGTAAAATAACCACTACACCATTCTTCCAAGATGCTGGTACCCCCCCCCCCTTTTAAAATATTCATAAGCAAAACATTCCATAGCTATCACTTTCTTCCATCATAACTTCTATGTTTCTACAGGAGTACCATCTGTTCCATGTAGACTTCCTTGCTGATTTGATTATGCATCACCATTTTTATCTCTTCTCTTTTATTTGCTATTATTTGTTCTGTCGTCTCTTCCACTAACCTTGGCATAATTGTCTTCCATAAATGTTTCCATTTGTGCCTTTTCTTGCTTTTCCCATTTGTCTGGGTTATACCATTTTTCATAACATGTCTGTAATATCTTTGTAAGCTCTTTGGTAGTTTTGCTTCAACTTTCTCTGCTTTCCGTTACTTAAATTGTTCTGCTAAATGTTTCTGTATCCTGTTTTGTTATCAAAAAGAGTTTGGTAACAACAACCTTTCTTATCTCGTGCATGTTATCCAAATACTTTATTTTCCTTTTTTACCCTATGCAGCTGCTCTTGGTCAGTAAGTTTCCCTTCTGCAATATGTTAACTTTTGTCTACCCCGCTAAATAAATTCCTGTTTACTACTTTCTAATCTCTGTCTTATTTCTGCCATGTTTAACTCCACTTTCATTTAATTCTACTCATTAGCTACCCTTTCTTTAGTAATTTATTGATGACCTAATAACATCATATCTACTACTCATTCCATAAGTTTTTAAGAGTTAAATAAGAAGTATCCATTTTTTCATTTTCCATCATTGCTCTGCATCTTTAGCTTTGTTTTTAGTGTTGCGTGATCTGATGCAGTTAATGAATGGATCTCAAAAGTTTTCATTTAAATACATATACTGCTGTGAAATGTACTATCTTGTAAATCGGGTCTATATTATATCCTCAAACGCTGAAAAAAGCGAACGCTGATTGATCAAACTTATTTTCGCGAAACTGCAAAATATCGAAGCAGCAGAAACTCAAATTTTTTCCTAGGGAAAGAATTCGGTTGTCCGTTTCTGTTGCTTCAGTACTTTCAGTGTTATGGTGGAAAGTTACCGGTCGGATTCAGGTAAGTGTGCGATTGTGTGGATGTGAGTGTTAGGGTGATTTAGGTGAGTTAGGGTTAGGGCTTGGGTTAGGTGTGTGTGCGATTGAGTGGACATGAGGGTTAGGGTGGATTTAAGTGAGTTAGGGTTAGGGAGCGAGTGAGGTGAGTGTGCAATAGTGACGGGCCTTAGGGTTAGGATTTGGGTTAAGGTAAGTGGGGTAGTTAGTGGTGTGTGCATAGTTTAGTGTAGGGTTAGGTATCAGATTTTAGGTGTATGTGTGTGGATTTCTGTTTGTTTGGTGTGCTTGTGTTGTGTGTATATGTTTTGGATCAGCGATTTTTTCCCCTGGGAAAAAAATCGGTGATCTGACAGTTCGAGATTGTAAGCTTTCGCTTAAATTAGGTCGATCAATCAACATTCGCTTTTTTAAGCGTTCGATGATATAATATAGACCCTTGTAAATCTACCCCATTTAATGTGTTCTGGAGAATATGTAAATTCTATCCTGAATTCCTGCTATTAAATTTACATATTCCATACCAAATATTCTCATACTATTTAAGAAATCTACTCTCTTGTTATATTTTCCCTTCTAGGTTTCTTAATGCATCTTCACAATTACAAATTAGGTTCTAGTCCAAACCTATAAATATTATGCCGTGTTGATAGCTTATTGTTTCTCCCACAATTCTCTTCAATTCATAATAGCTGTCTTGGGTGGAGTGTAAATAAATACCAGCATAGATGTTCTTCGTGTTTTATTGTTGCAGTCATTACATTTGGGTTATCTGCTTGCAGTAGTCCTCAGTCGGCCATATTAACAAAGTCTTGGGTCCTGCATCAGTTGCCGTCCCTTCTTCCATGACATCAGGTCGTCAGGGATATAAGACATGCAGCTGACGCCATTACATCAGTCTTTCTTGCCGTGCTGTGCCCAAAGCAGAAGCAGTTCGCAAGTGCCGTCGGCCGACTCCTGAAATTTTCATTTTCGAGTTTCAGAACCGAAGTCTTCAACTAAAGCTAAGTACCCCGTTGGAGAAACTTTTTCTTGCTCCTTACCAATGTCAGTAAAAGTTAATAATTGCATTACTTGTGGAAAGCAAATACCTCACAAAGATTTTCATTCATATTGTATTCCTTACCTAGGCCCTGACCACGACGTACCTTGCTGTCGGTTTTGTGCCTTATTTAATCAGTGCGCTATCAGTCGTCTGTATATTTTCGCCTCTAAATATTTTGGTTCTCAGTTCAATTATCCAGAAATGTTGTCAGTTAGCCATCCGACTACAGGTATTCTGAAAAAACGCAACAATAAAGACAGAAACAGGCTGCCTAGGTCCAAAGCTGCCGACGGCGCTTCTCCTAAGCCAGTCACCAGTTTGCCAGTACTCAGTGAGGCTCTTTCGCAGCCCCTGATACCCGCTACTTCTGATTCGCAGGCTTCTACTGAGACCCATTCAGAGTCCGGTATGCCGTGAGATGCTTCAACTGTGGAACCTGCAGATGTCTCTACCTTGGATGGGTCTGGAGCCACTGTGCAAGCACCAGCTTCTGAGGGTGTATTCAGGTCTGCGGACTTGCATATTAAATAGACACCTCCTTCATTTAGGCCTACATTTCAAACCATGCCTAAGAACCTGACTCCCAGGCCGCATGCTCAGGCTTGTATGCCTAAAAAAACAAATGATAAGAATGGCTGAAGATCTTATAACTCTAATCAGGGGAAGCCAACCTCCCCCTTCTAAGAGACCTAGGACTGAAGTTGTTTATGAATCTTCTGACCAGGATTCTGATTTTTCTGATTCTTCTGATGATCTGGATTTACCCTTATCTACTTATGAGGATTCTGATGCAGAGGACTCTATTCCCTCTGCTTCCCCTCCAGAGGATTTTTCTTTTGGTGAAACCTTACATACTCTAAGGGAGCATTTCCACTGGGAAAGCCAGGATTTTTCTAATTCAAAAAAGAGGCTTAGGGATTTCTTACACCTACCTCAGCATAGGCCTTTAGCTATACCTCCTGTACTAGACATTGTTGATGATGCCTTTTTGGAATCTAGTTTGGCCCCTGATTCTTTGCCTCCTGCTCCCAGAAAACCTGACAGATATTACAGGGTTCCTGATTCACACAAGTTCCTTTTTAAAAATTCTATTGCGGATCCAGAGACTATTTCACAGGGACCCAAGGGCATTAAGGCTTCTACTGCTAAAAATCCTACCCCTTCTGATAGAGACTCCAGGGCACTGGATAGATGGGGTACGAAGGTTTACACTTTTGCAACCTTGGCCATTAGGGCTTTAAACTGCCAGTTTCATACGTTAAAGTATCAACAACATGTTATTGGATTGCTTAAACAGAAAATGTTGATTCCTGACTGTGCTGAAAACAAAGAATTTCAGGAGCTAATGCATTCTGCTGAACAGGTTGGAAAACATACTTTGCAATGTGGATTTGATTCATTAGAGGCCTCTTGCAGGGCTGCTGTTACTGGGTCTGTGCTCAGAAGGCATACTTGGCTTAAGGAGCAATCTTTGCCTAATCATGTTAAAGCTAAACTGTTGGATGCCCCCTTAAATCAGGACCGCTTGTTTGGCAGCAAAGCTGAGGAAGTTCTTAAAAAGATGGAAGATAAAGCTAAATCTATGCAAACTGTTAAAGTAGTAGGCATTGGCCCTCTAAGAATTGGTCCTTTCCAGCCCCTTCCAGGTCTTCTCAATCCAAACCCAGACACAGCAGAAACCCCAGGTTTCAGTCCCAGGGGACGCACAAGACTAAGCAGTGGGGGGTTTCCGCATCCAAATTTGGGAGTAGTAAGACCCCACCCCACCCATGGAAAACTGTCTCAATGACTTGCTTTTAAAACTTCCAAGCACTTCCCAGCTGAATGCTCCTTTAGGCAGAAAGATTGGTCTGCAGTCAAAAAACTGGGAACTCATTACCCAGGACAAATGGGTTTTAAATATAGTGACCCAAGGATACAGATTTCTCTTCCACACATTACCAACACCAAGCAGGTGGCCAGATCTACCCCTAATCAGCGGGCAGAGGCCCAAAATCAAGTACTCTCCCTCTTAAGCATGAGGGCTATTCAGTTGGTACCAGAAGAGGAAAAGGGACAAGGTTTCTATTCCAGACTTTTCCTGGTACCCAGAAAAGAAAATTCTTGGTGTCCTATCCTGGACCTTTCTACTCTAAACACCTTTATGGTGATTCCAAAATTCAAGATGCTGACTCTTCACCAGTTGCTTCCTATGTTAGGCAAAGATGCCTGGTTGGCAACACTAGACTTAAAAGAAGCATACCTGCAAATTCCCTATCAGGGAGTCTTGCAGAAGATACCTACGCTTCAAAGCAGGCTACATGCACTATCAGTTCTCTGCACTGCCCTTTGGATTATCTACTGTGCCCAGGGTATTCACAAAGTGCCTAGCTCCAGTCATTGCATTTTGCAGGCAAAGAAATATTCAGATATACCTTTACCTGGACGATTGTCTAATTCAGGCAGAAAGCCAGGACATACGTTTGAATCATCTGGCTTTTGTTCAAAGGGTGCTGACTTGTCTGGGGTACACCATAAACGAAAAGAAATTGCATCTGGTACCCTATCAACAAATTATATTCCTGGGAGCAAGCTTGAATACAACTTCCCAGATGGCTTTCCTCATGCCAGAGAAACGGATTCATTTGACAACCTACTTCAAACAAGTGGCCACAAAAACCCAGCTGTCTGCAAGGCAAATACCGCAAGCTTTGGGGGTTCATGGCTTCCTGCGTCCTAATTCCATATGCAAGGCTTGCTGGTTGCAGTTTCAGTTGTGGGCAGATTTCACATGTCTTCCAGGTGGAAATGCATTCCATTTGCAGACTCTTCAGGCATTGGTCAAATGGGTGTTCTGGATAGTGGACAAAACAGTCCAAGATGTCTGCTGCTACAAGAATTCTATCTCCTTAGAAACATCCCAGCGATCATAGCTGCTTTTCTGACATTTCTGGCCTTTCAGGATTCCCTGTCTTAGGAGAGGGGGAGGTGTCTTCTCTGATAACATTAGTGTCTGGTAAGTAAGCAAGTGGTGGACAAATTTTTCCTCACTTTGTCAAAAAGCTATTTAAGTCTAGCATTGGGCCATCAAGTCTTATTGCTTTCTCCTTGCCAGTTACTTTTCCATGAAGTCTTTCTTGGAGGGCAGACTCATTCAATGCCTTTTGATGACATCTGGTCTCCGATCTTTTCATTGACAAGGAGAATTTTTACTCTCTGTGATGGAAGTCAGTGTGACCCATTCACCCCTCCATCTAACAAGTGCCCAAGTTGCTTTTCAGTTTGTTTTCTGGATGTTTTGACCAAGAATGCTGTGGTCTGAGATGGCCCTTCTGGTCTACTTTGTTTTTTTCCTTATCCTTTGGTGATGAGATTCATTCAACAAGTAAGACTTCTCAAGATCATTTTATTGTCACAGACCTGACACTGGCCTGCACAAACTTCATTTCTCCTGCTATGTTCATATCTATTGGAAGAACATCTTTATCTGCAACCTTTCAAGAAACTGCTGCCTTTGCCCTTGCTTCTCCAGTTCTTTTATTATCCAGAAATTCCGCCTTTTCAGACAGAGTGGGTATTGTCATTTTCTGGTTTCAGAGGGAATGACTCAGAAAGCATAGAGCAGTGGACCTTTTTCCCCCTCCTTGGGCATCTAGCAGTGGCTTGGATCCTTTCAACCCCTTTTCTTTCGTTTCTGTCTTATTTGCATATAATATCTGACAACTAAGCTCAGCCAGTCTTCCATTTAAGTTTTCTTGGTTGCTATATCTTCATTCAGAAGTCCATTCTTTTGCTGTTTCCCTAAAAGTCTGTAAGAGCTTTATATCGGGCACCTTTCACCCTAGGTCTGTTATTTGGGTCTATATTACGATGTTGACAGGGCTGTTCATCGAATGTCCTTACATTGACGCATATCCACCGAAATACCAAAATTTCGAATGGCCACAAAAGCGTTTGTTTCCCCAGGGAAAGAAATCACTGGGCCAACAAAAAACAAACTAAACCAACAAACAAAATGAAGTGTGGGGGGAGGGGGCTTCCAAGCCATTGGATCTGACGAAACTTGTTTCACCAGAACCTAGGAGTAAGTCGGCTTTGGATTCTAAGACCTCAGATCCGAAGCCCCTTCCTTGGACTTCATTACTCCCCATCCTTTGACCCAGTTGTGTTTAGGGTGTTGTCTCCTTTCCTAGAGAAGCATTCTAGGCCTGATTTAATTGTGTCCTTTCATTCTACTAGAAGCCTTACTGAGGCAGATCTAGCAAGGCTGCTGAGGGAATCTGTCACAGAGGAACTTTAGAAGGGCACCCGTATGGTTCCATCACCATTGGATCAAGAGCTTCCTCCAGCCTCTACTCCTCTGACTTGACCTAAGGTTTCAGAGTTCTTGAATCTCAGTACTCCGGGCCCATCTGTGTCTGATCCAAGAAGACTGGTGTCTTTGGATCTGACAATGACTCTGAGCTCATCAGCTCTGACTTGTTCGGATCCAGACGGCTCTCAGAGCTGAAGCTTTCACATCGGTTCCAGGGAGGGTTAGGTTCACTCAGAGATTTTTGGAGCTCTCTCTTCCTTTTGGAGCTTTGGCAGTTGACAGCTCTGTTCCGGCTTCCTCCTCTGCCAGACAAGCTGTGAGGAAGGGGAGCTGGCGAACCAGGGACCTTCACTTTTTGCTCCATTGGTGTCCTCTTCCCTGAGGAGGTCAGTCTTTGATGTTGTGAAGAGGGTCTTCTCTGTTTCCTCAGATTAGGTGAGCCCCCCCCCCCCTTAGGTCCACCACTGACCACCCAAATGACCTTGTCAAGTGATCCTTACCATTCTGTGCCTAGGGGACAGCTGGCCCAGAGCTTCCAGTCTACCCAATCTGGGATCCCTAACTCTTCCAATACTTCCCCAGATCACCCCACTGAGGAAGTTCATAGGTGTGTACTAGGCTAATGGCCGTGGGGCCTTTACAAGCCTAGCCTTAGAATTAGCCTGGCATAGTGCCACCCGACCTTAGTTCTCAGTGCCTCTGTCGAGTAGAGCCACTGGAGTTATCCCCTGGGGGAATTTTCTGTTTCCCATCCACTCATCAAGATTTCTCTTGAAGAGGGTCAGTGAGGTGCTAGGAAGAGTTGACGTAAGAAGATACACCTGGACTCACCTGAGGAGTCCCTCACCACTGATACTGACTTTGATGAAGGAGAAGGGGTCCCCCAAATCGCTATCCAAAGACATCATCTTTGTAGACATTCTCGAGCTCCTGAAGCAGAAGGATGGTTGGTCTGCCCACAAACAGTCTCATGAGAAGTCTGTATACCTGGAAGCTTTTAGGACCGGCACATCTACCTCCTGGGTGGCCCCACCTCCCGACATATTGGTGGATTTAATTTGTTGGAAGGTGTAGAAGGAAACTGATTCAACCAAACCCATCCCCAAGAGACCAGATAAAATTATGGCACCTCCAGTAGAAAGGCAATAATGGGGTAAGGGCGTACCATTTGATGCCATGGTTGTGGTGGCAACCACTAAAAAGTAACTCGCTGAAGATAGTTCACCCATTTATCTTAATAGAGAGTCCAGGGAGATGGACAGTCTGGGGAAGTGGTTATATGCTTCAGCAACATTTGCCATACATTCGCTGAATTACCTAGCCCACTTCACAAGACTGGAAAGAGACTTAAAGAACTTTCCAGCTCATTAGCAGGGATCACTATGGACGAGACCCAGAGTTCTGTGGCCCCTCAGTTGACTGCCTTACAATTGGTGGTGAACTTGTCCATGAGGCTTGTCGTCAGTGCAGTGGAAGGTGCTTCATGGGCAGCGGATTCAGGCTTATCCATGAGGAGATGATCCTAGATGCTCCTGTGTGACTTTGCAGAGCTTTTTAAGTCTTCCTTCATCACTGCTTCGTTTGATGGATCTTCTCTTTTCTGTCCCACTGTAAAGGAAACACTCAGGTGTGAAAAAGACAGGAAAACCTTGTCTGCCATTGGAGTACGTTTTTCAGCCCACTCCCACCCCCAACCCCAATGAACCTTTTCTAGGAATCGGCATTGGGGCTGCAAAATGTGGTTCAAAAAATATCAAGGTCCTTTCCCCGACACATGAAACTGGTTCCCCCAGAACGGAAAATAGCAACAGCAGAAGGCACCCTCATGGCAGAGGAGGCCTACAGAATACAGGGAGATACTTTCCCTGATAGGCCCTATCACCGCTTCTGAAAAGAGGCCCGATTATCTTCCTCTGGAGGCAGTCGGGGGGTCGTTTTTCCCTGCACCAGTCGGCCAAGCTAAGTATAACAAGTGATATTTGGGCGCAGAGAATTACTACCAGAGGTTATACAATACCCTTTTTCCTTCTTTCTCCATCATTAACAAAGCTCCCCAATATTTCTCCCAGTCAAATAGAGCAAGCAACTCTGCAAGTTTACCAGTTGCTCGCAAAGAGAGTCATCCAAGAGGGTCCCACTAGATCAGATAGGATCTGGAACTTACTGAAGGTTCTTTTTGGTTCCAAAAAAGACAAGGGACTAGAGACCAGTTTTGGATCGGAGTGTTAAACGAGTCAGTCAAGCACACCAAGTTCCAGATGGTCACGGTACAGTCCATTCTACCCTTTTTAGGGAAGGATGACTGGATGTGTTCGATAGACCTCCTGGACAGTTACTATCATATAATGATTAATAGATGGTCCTGGAGGTACTTACCCTTCTGAGTGGAAACCAGTCGCTGCCAGTTCAGGGCACTACCCTTTGGCCTCACCACAGTCCACAGGGTGTTTACCAAATTCATGGCAGAGGTGGCAGCCCATCTAAGGGTGCAGGGAATCAGAGTGTTCCCATATTTGGACGACTGGCTCATCACCTCCCCAGCCAGGCATCAGTTGGTACAAGCAAGAGACCAGGTACTAGAAACTTGGGTATCACATGAATCTTGACAAATCACACTTGTAACCCACCCAGAAACTGGAATTCATTGGTGCAATCTCCGACACTCAGTCCTTGCTTGCATCCATTCCTTTTCTTCAAGTACAGAAGATCAGAAGCCAAGTCCAGAAAGTAATTTGCAGTACGAAGATATCGGCCAGAAAAGTCCTGCATGCTCTAGGCTCAATGGTGGCAGCCATAACTTTACTATCCCTGGTAAGGTGTCACATGAGAGTTTTAAAATGGATGTTACAAACCCAATGGTCCTTTTTCGCTCACCCAATGTCTACAAAGGTAAAAGCGATTCCAATATGCAAAAAATTGCCTCTTATGGTGGACACAGTCATGCCATCCCCAACAAGATCACCCTTTCATATCCCCTCAGCCCAAGACCATACTGACCATGGATGATTTTCAGATTGGGTAAGGGGGGCATTGTCTGGCGAAGACCGTCCAAGGCACTTGGTCCTCTGTAGAGGTGAACCTGCATATCAGTGTTCTGGAGATGAGAGCATTGCTTTTGGCGTTGCACGCATTTCAAGATTCTCTCCCTCTCAAGACAGTTGCACTTCAGGCAGGCAATATGTTGGTAGTTTGGTGTATCAACAAGCAGGGGGGAACCAAGTCTTAACCCGTGTCGAGAAGCTCTGAGTGTAGCAGTGGGCGATAGCCTCCAGTTGCTTTCTTGTAGCAATGCACATTCCGGAGTAGTCCATTGTGATAGCAGACAAACTCAGCAGTTCCATTCTGTTGCCCTATGAGTTGGTCCCACAACCACAAAGTGGCAAAAATGATTTTTCCTTCAATGGGGTCAGTCTTGCAATCTATTTGGATCTGTGCGAAACAACAAATGCAACAGCTTCTTTGCCCTAATCCCCCCAACTTGGGAGTCACCAAGAGATGCTTTTTTCCACTATTGGCCCCCCGGTCTGTTATACACCTATCCCCCAAGAACTCCCTTGATCCCAGATTCTTACAGAAGACAGTCAAAATGAAGAACACAGTAATCCTCATTGCACCTTACTGACCTCAACGAGTGTGGTTCCCCCTTCCTGTGGCCTCACCTATCATCTCCTGCTTGGATTCTGGGTCTGCCTCCAGACCTTTTGACCCATCCTACAGGACTGATTCACCCAGAACCTGCCAAACTTCAGGCTGACTGCATGGTTTCTCCAATTACATTGACAGCCAGGCAGCCTGTGCTTTCTTCCCCAGTCCAATCTATTCTCTTGTCATCCCATAAACCTTTTACTGGGAAATTGTACAAAAGCAAGTGGAAAAGATTTTTTTTTTTTGGGCAAAAAAAAATCATATAGAACCCTTTACAGTTCCTACGTATGCAGTGGAATATCTGGCAGAATTGGTTAGCAAAGGAGCAAGGGCATCTAACATTACAGTTCAGCTTGCAGCAATTACACAATTCTTCCTTGGCTTCTGCAAAAGTTTGTAAAGTATTCCTGAAAGGTACCTTTTTGCCAAGACCTCACTTTAAGGACCCTGTTCCCTGTGGGATTTGACTGTAGTACTACAGGCCCTGACTCAATCTCCCTTTCAGTCTGCAGCCAAATGTGATTTAAAATACCTGTCTTGGAAGATAGCCTTCTTGGTCGCTATAACCTTGGCCAGGAGAATATCAGAGCTTCACACCTTATCCTCAAAACCCCCTTAGTTGGCCTTTCACAAGGAAAGGATTACCTTATGGACTAATGCTTCCTTTCTACCGAAGATGGTAGATCCAATATTAATCAATCCATTCATTTTCCAGTATTCTTTCCAAATTATGGTAACCAATTGGAATTCTTGCTAGATTCACTGGATGTCCATAGACAGTTGCACTACTATTTGCATCGTACAAAAGATTTCAGGAAATCAGGCCAACTTTTCATTTCCTTTGCACACCATAGGTTGGGGGCAGTCTGTCAAGAAAATAACAATAGCCAGATGGATAACCTAATGTGTTTCTTTGGTGTATGCAAAATTAAATGTGCCCTTCCATAAACCTGTAAGAGCTCATTCTGCCAGATTTGTGCCAAATTCCACAGTTTTTTAGTCTAGAGCTTCCATGGATGATATTTGTGCTGTTGCTCCTTGGTCAAATCCACATACTTTTATCAACCACAACAAACTAGATCTGGTCTCAAGGGGAATAATGGCCTTTTCCTCTGCCATTCTCAGGAACATCCTTTCTTAGGGTCCACCTAGGTAGCTGAGGACTCTGTTCCATGCATTGAGGATAAATGAAAATTGACATCCGATAAAAAAGTTATTTACTCATCATAATGTTCCATCTGTGTTGTCTGTTTTCATTCAGCCTCAATTCCCCACCCAGCATCCTCTGGCCTTTTGGTTCAAATTTCCTCTTAAAAAATTAATTTGTAAGGACATGGTCACACCCCTTGCTCCCTTGGACTTTAACTCCAGTGATGGCATCCAGCATAGTTCCTTGTTTATAACTTTTCTTCTCTCAAGATGTCTGCATTATCTGAGGTGGGGGGGGGGGACCAGAGCATTTTGGGTAGGAAAGAGCTTGAGAGTTTGTAGGTTTCTGCGAGCTGTCATAACAGCTTAGTCGGATCAGAGTTCCATACGTTAAGGCTGAATGAAAATAGACAAGAATGCTGGGACGTTATGGTGAGTATGTAACTTTTTTTTTTGACCCAGCTTCATGAACTAGAGATAGGAAGCCCCTGACTATAATTCGGATGACTTGAGATCGATTAGTAGTTTAGGTGATGATGAGCTGGGTGGGAATGGTGAGAGAGCAGACAGTGTCTGCTTGTTCTCCGGGGTTATAGCCCACTACAACCTTAGCTAGCAATTCTGGCACTCTGTGCAGTTCTCTGATCAAGTGCCCCCTCCCCCAAGTTGAGGTTAAGGAATATACATATACACACAAAAGGTCCTTTTGTAATTGAACAAAAAATGGGTTCCTTTCTTTTAATCTGCTGAAAATTGCTTGCTACATTTGTAGTAAGCAGTTTGATCACACGTGAAGTGCTAAACCACTTCAGTCCTGACTGCAAATGCAATACTGGCATTCAGACTGCTGATAATTCATTGCACTAACGACTGAATGGCATAAGTCCTGACCACAAATGCAGTACTGAGGAAAATCATAAAAAAGTCTCCTTTATTTTCAAGCTGTAGAAAACTGCTGCGGTTTAAACGACACATGAAGAGCTAAAGTGTTTCAGTCCAAACTGCAGACATGCTGGTTGCTGGTAATGCACTAAATACACTGATTGGCATTATCATGCCACCAAACACCTTGTATCTGGGTGGCTTCCTCCTTTGGCCCACCCTACATGTGCTTTTGTAGCCCACTGCAGTGCTGACACCTTCTGGCAAGAAAATTGTTTGGCAGATGAGCATAAGAGGGGGGCTAGGCTAACAAATAGGAAGTACCCCTCATATCTGTGTGAGTGATGCGTTGTCAAATCCGGCTTTAAACTTGTTGAAAGGAGACAAATGTGCAGATGATGATGGCTTGATGGACAGCAAGTATGGGGGCTATTGGAAAAAGATTATAAAAGATGGACATTTTACTGACTGCTTAATAGACAGCTGGATGTCTTATAAACAAATTCAGAAGAAAAGAGATGTTTATAGACAGGAGGTGGCAGCAACGTAGCCCATTGTTCCCTTTTAGCAGAATGGAACCTTCCTACAGTTGAATCAAAAAACATTCCTTTTCTCACTGTCCCACTTAATACAGCATATATAGGCAGAATTTTCCTTTACATAGACTATTACCATCTAATATCAGTGCAGTGGGTGTGAGAGGTGGTGTCTGTGTAGTAGTCACTAATTTACAGCAAGCCAGTGTCAAGCATCCTCTCCATTTTACTGCAAAGCAACATTCAGTGCAGGATGTTTACTCTACATATATTTGTGCCACTTCTGTAGTAGGATATCTTTGTAGTAACTCTAGATGTCTTTGTTAGATTACTGTTGTAGTAGTCATTACCAGTGGGACTTATCCATCTAAGGAGGCCATACTTCTAGCCAGTCTACAAAGCTTCAGATTCCATCCTTAAATGCCATAGATTCACTCTTAACAAGAGAGGATGTGCTAGCATAAGAGGGAAATATAGATGCGCCAAAACTCAAGAACATGTCATTTTTCCACGTATGTAGACTCTGATCATTTTCAAGTATGATATAACTATGCTCAGGCCGATAAGCACCCCTTTGGGGATGCTTCCTGTTTCTTATGAGATTTTCTCAAATTTTTTCTTGCGTCTTTCAGAAAAGGAAAGTGCAGTTATGGATGCCAAATTCCATATAAGACTCTCCAGCTCTATCTGTGCATGTTGTGTTTAGGGCTAAACATAATGTCAGCTCATGCTCAGTTTGGCAGTGTTTTTATTTAGATGACTGTTAGGAGTACATTAAATTCCCTTTGTACCTTCCATGAGAGCAGACATCTTCAGGACTTAGCATGAGTGACCATGTCATCATCTTCCCTGATGCAGATCTCCCATCGCAAATAAATAAAAAAAAAAAGTTGAGATAGGTGAATGATGATAACCGTACCTCCACCTCACTTATATGGTCTGTGGATGATGACTTCACCAAGATGCGCTTGCAGCCCCTGGGTCATCTGTCTGCTTCTCAGCACTCTAATCTAGAGCATCCTTCTCCACAGATCAGTATAGCCCAGGACATCCCACATCCAAATAAACTGTTCATTCAGTGGAGTCAGCTGAGAAGGGAGATATCCACCATTGTGTTGTACAGGAAGGGATCCGAACACTGATGGAGGTCAGACCTGTGTCTTCACCCATGAAAACTATATGAGTGGATACTCCCAAAATGCATACACAATAAATGAGGGCATATATATATATATATATATCCCTTCTACCACTTAATCTGGGAAAACCAACAAGGACGACTGGTATAATTTTGTTCAAGGGCTGTTTAAAGTTGTCCTTTCAGTTCTTTTTATCTTGGATTAAACTTTAAACCTTTCCAGAGGATGTTGAAATCGAACTGTTAAATGCCTCATCGATCAAGGACTAATTATTTCATAACTACTCTTTTGAAGTTCTTAAAAAGTTAAAAGGGGGTGGAAAACTTATGCAGTGGGTTGAATAGTTATTATTTCTGGTTCTTTTTTTTGTAAACCCTTCAGATTAGGTCAGTAGAAATCTTGAAATAGCCATTCAAAGAGAAATGTCAAGGTGACATCAGAAAGAAAGCTGATGGTTCCTCCTTCCAAAAGAAACTTTTTGATTGTAATTTCCTCCTTTCCCCTCTTCTGACCTCCCCATCCCCAGCCTTCCTCTAAAGATTACAGTGAACCATGCTCTGTGCCTTCCTGCATTAGCAGTCAACCACAGACTCTTGGGTGCTAAGCATAATAGAGCATTGCTACAGATGCCAGTGGGCATTCTGTCATATGCTTTCAGGGATTCCTCAGCCTCCAAAAGACCAGCTTCATCTCATGCCACAAATCACTACAGGTTTATGTTGTCAGTGGGTCATAGAACCAGTACTTTGAGATGGGAAACGTTTTTTTTTATTCAAGACTTTTCCTTTTTCCTAGGAATGAAGGAACTTGGGAGTCCCATTCTAGATCTTTCCAAACTATAAACACATTTCTGTTCATTCCAAAATTCAAAATGCTGACACATCTTAGTCTTATTTCCTTTCCCTTGCCACATAACTTTCTAATCACCTTGGACAATAAAGGATGCTTATTTACAAATTCCTATTCACAAAAAAAAAAAAAACTTTTTTATGCGTCTGTGCCTTTGGCTTTGCATTATCAGTTCAGTTGGTTGCACTTTGGTCTTGCTACTGCCCCAGGAACCTGCATCAAATGCCTTGCTCCAGTGAAAACTCATTGCAGGCTTTAAGATGTGCATATTTTCCCTTGCTTGGATGAATTATTGGTATCATTTTCAAATAGTCAAGAGACTCAAACAACCTTACCGTACACCATAAATCTTTTGAGTGGCTTAGTGTTCACTTTTAATTAAAAAAAAAAAAGTAATTTTAAGATGTCTTTTAGAGGTCTTTCTGATGACCATGTTTCTGCCTACAGATAAAATGCAGAATTAGCATTCTCAATAGACAAGTTCCAGCGCAACAGAAATTTTTGAGAGTTCTAGGTTTCATTGCCTTCTCTATCCTTATGATTCAACTTGGCAGATTTTGCATGAGAAAGATCCATTGGTATCTCAAATCAAGTTTGGACCCAACACATTCATCCTCTTTCCTTTCCAATTATCTTTGTGAGTAAAAAACTCCTTTGGTGGGCCAGTGAAGTCCTCTTCAACACAGAGTTCCTTTCCACTCCAGCCCCTTTTAGACACAGGCCGTACATGCATCAGATTTTGCCCCGAACACTGTATGTCAGGGTACCAAGGTGTAGGAAATCTGAGAACTACAAACACTGCTGCAGACAGATAAACCTTAAGGAAATTATGGCTTTGATAAATCATTTGAAATCCCTGAACCAACTTTGATCTCCAGAAATCTGTTTAGTGGCGACAGACAATGCCACAATCATGTGGCCATGTTTGCAGGTCTGTATTATCTTGCTGAAAGCTGTTTCCAGTGAATACTGCAAGATTGAACTTCAAACCATGAAAGCCCACTAACGGGAATGGCCAGGTCACAGATTTGTTTCCTAGGGGAAAAAAATTGGTTGGCTGTCGCCGTGAAATTGCCCTTTACCCCACTGTAGTGCGATCTCGGACTTGGTATATTTATTTAAGGGGCTGTAGGGGGCAAAGCCCCCAACTTTGTAATAATTTAAATGGTGTGTGGTGTTCAGTTGGGGTCTACCAATTTTTTTTCCCTAAGAAAAAAATCGGTGACCTGGCCGTTAGTGGGTTTTTGCGGTTTGAGGTTTGATCTTGCCGTATTCTCTGAAAACAGCTTTCAGCAAGATAATATAGACCCATGTTTGCCTGGGACATAGCACTCTGATGTAACATATCTCTAGGCTAACTACACTCTTTTAGAGCAGAACACAGCGGCAGACCCTTTGAGCAGATCAGGATAGACCCTCACGAGTGGATGCTTCACCAAGAATACTTGTAGTCCACTAGAGGAGAGCTTCCCAATTAGATCCGTTTGCCTCCAATCTAAGCAGACTGTTCAAGATCTTCTGTTCCAGGACACCTTGCATAGATGCTGGGAAAACGTATGCTTTCTTAATCCCCTTGTCAAGAATGTTTTTGACTTTCTCCCCATTTCTCTCGTTCTGAAAGTCTTTTTGACTCCCTTTTGGGCCTGGGCAGCACTATTTCTCTCTTCTCATACAGGTTTCCAGGGGCTGTTACCAAAAGCTTCTTCAAAGAGTAGACATGCTCACACATGACAAGGGATTTAACTGTATGGATAATAGATTTTTGATCCTTTTTAGGCACCTTCTTTTAATGAAAATGTAACAAGTACTGAAGGAGGCAAAAAGATCTGGTACTAGAAGTCTTAGTCTGTTCACCCTTTTTTTGATCTTTCACCACAACCAGATGAGTCTCCAAACCAACCATTCCTTTATGTCTAAAGTTGTCTCTAAATTTCTCCTAACTTATGAAGCTTCCTGTTTTTTTTTCCTGACCCCCAAAACAAAGAAGAAAGGATTCTCCATTGCTTGGATGTACATAGACAACTGTTTTTATCTAGCCAAATCTAAAGATTTCAGAAAATCTACTCTGCTTTTGTGGCTTATGGAGAAAAGAAAAAGGGACAGACAGTATCTAAACTATTTCTAGATAGCTTTTTCATGCCATGCCATTCAGTTCTTGCAACCTTGGCAAGAATCTACTTCAGAAACTTTTGTCAAGGCTCATTTTACTAGAACAGTTGCTACATATGGGGCTATCTGGAAAGGGGTAGAGTCTACTTCTATACTAGAAGCCGTTACTTGGTCCTCATTTCATACTTTTACCAAACATCATAAGCGTGATTCTATTTACAAAAGTAGGGAAGGCTTTCCCAGGACTGTATTTTGGTGAATTTTGTGGTCTATCTCCATCCACCCCTCCTCCTTGAGCTTTAGCAATCGTTTCACAGATTGTCTACTGCAGCAGTGATCAAGTGAAGAACATAGTACAGGTATAATAGTATACTTACCGTAGCAGTAGAATGTTCACTGATGCAGAACTAGCACCCTCCATCCCCCTCCTTATTCCCATCCATAGCCAGCATGAAGTATCCTTTGCTTTTTTACTTTTCTGATTTGACATTACTAGGAGATTTAGAATTGCCTTTTTGGAGAAGAAAGCTCTGAGTTTGGACATAACTGTATATTCCTGTTGTACTAACAGATCATCTTGTGCTATGGGAAGACAATAGGGTATGTGAAGAAATAGCCTGAGGCTTTGTAGACTGGCTAGATGTACCCTTGCTGGGCTGTGTCCCATAAGTAGTGGCTACTACAACAGTGGTCTGCTTGAATATTTACTGCTATAGTAAGTAAACTACACAATTGTGCTGTTCCTGTACATTATCTCGTCATTCTGTGTGATCTTGTGCCTTATTGTAAAATTCATGGAAGAAACCCCAGATAACCCAAATTTGAATTATCATCATCAGCCCCCTTTTCCCCATTTTTTTCTACATGGTGTCAGGATACCGAGTTAACTGTCACCAACTCTCTCGATTCAGTGTCACACTCCTGCCTTCTTCAACACTCATGCCTGGCTCTTGCAGATCTTCTTTCACACAATCCATCCACCTCTTTGCTGGACATCCTTGCTTCCTCTTACCTTCTTCCTTTCTGTCCCAAATCATCCTCACCATATTGTTTTTTCCTTTAATGAAAATGTGTCCATACCACCATAATCTGTTCTCTTTGATCTTTTCTGCAATTGGATCTTGTTTGGCTTATGCTCTTATGTCCTCATTTCTTCGTCTATCCCACAGTGTGCATCCTACCACCCTTCTCAGGCACTTCATTTTCATAACCTCTAGCTTCTTCAACTGTTCTGCCTTTACTGCCCAGGTTTCTGTACTATACAGTAGTACTGGTCACACCACTGTCTTGTATACCTTACTTTTTCAGCTTCTTTGGCATTCTTCTGTCATAGACTACACCTGACACTCTGAAACTCTGTACCATTTGGCTGCAGCCCCTTTGATTCTATCTTTGACCTCTTCATTCAGACTTTCCTTCTCCTCAGCCATGTCTCCCAGATGCTTGAAGCTGTTTATCTGTTCCACTATCTTCACTTCTATCTCAATTCACAGCTTCTTCTGATTTCCCTAATTTGCTGCCATTACTACCATCTTATCTGTACTTAGTTTCATACCGCGTGCCTTCAGTTTTGCATTCCATTCTCCGGTCCTTTGCTGATGTTCTAGTTCAGAGTCCACCTGTAATGCCACATCATCTGCATACAGCAACTTTTTGATCTGCTCCCTCCGACCTATTTGCTAATGTAGTGCATCACCAATATGAACAGCAGTGGGCTCAGAGCTGAACCCTGGTGTGCTCCCACTCCCAGTGGGAATCCCTCTGTGAGGCTGAACATTGTTCGTACTTGAGTTATTGGGTCCTTGTACATAGCCTGCCCTAATTCTACCAATGTTTCTGGGATTTTAAACCACCACAGTACTGCCCAGATCAGCTTTCTTGCGACCTTGTCATATGCTTTCTCCATGTCTAGGAATGACCAGTTGGACTCTCTCCTCATCTCTAGCTTCTTCTCAAGTAGCTCTCTCACTCCAAACATCCAGTGCTGCATCTTGATCTGAATCCGAACTGCTCATCTCCCATCTTACATTCTACTACTCTCCATATCTGTTTATCAATCACCCTCTACAGAACTTTCATGCAATGTGATAGGAGTTTGATGCCTCTGTACTGCCCAGAGTTGTGGATGTCCCCATTGTTCTTGTATAAGAATTTGAATAGCTGCTCTAATGCTGGAAGAGCCAGGCAGGGGAGAATGTGAGTGAGTGGTCTTCAACAAAGGCATGGATGCCACACAAGTTAGTGAGGCTATATCAGCAAGCCTTTCCTCTGGTAAACATATTTCTCTAAGTGGAAACAGCTTTCCATTACAGAGTGGTACTCTGTGCTGCCCTAGTCAGCTTTGTCTGTGATCCTGACCTACGTCAGATGGCTCCTTGTCAAAAGTGAAAGCATATTGGGTGAATGGAGACACTTGGGATTATAAACTGTTTTTCAAACAAATAACAGTGAATTCTGAAACTGACTGTTAAACTTTTAAATATTTTTTGTAGGGAAGAAGGTTTACCCCCCCCCCCCCTCCACATACACACAGACACAAGATTGCTGCTACTACTTGATATGTCTTGGCTAATATAATTAGAAAAGAAGGAATTCTCTTGATATATCACTACCTTTGACTTGGGATATATTCCCTTCATTTGCACATTCAGTTACTTTCTTCTTGTGCTATTCTAAGGATCACATTTATAGTCCTCAAAGTTTCACAAATGGATACATTTAAAGCTGAACACCTCAAGATGACTGCTAAGACCGTTCATGCTGCCTTGCTTAATTCTTTGGCTGTGTTTCTGTCACTGATCATTATTTATAGTGTTGACAAACTGGAGTTTACCAAGGTGCACAACATTGCTATGATTATTGATGGTCACCTTTTCCTCAAGGAAGAGGTTTCAGCTATTGTCAGGTCCTTAATTACCATCTAAGGAATATCGGACTGATTACGTATCTTATTCATTTTTGCTGATTTTACCCATGGTTGTGTATGACCTATTCTCTTCATTTCTAAACTTCTGCACTGCAGTTTACCTGGGGCTGCTAAACACTTAGCTTGACTGACTTCAAGTACTGCAAAATTTCTGCTGCTTGGTTACATACCTGGGGTATCTAGATATCACCATATTACATTGGTTTTGTAGAGACTACACTGGTTATCTGTTATGGCCTCAAACTGCTTGCAAAGCTCTCCTAGTTTATGTAGCCCTGCATAACTTGGGTTTCCCTTATTTTAGGCAACTTCCCAGTTGGTACCAGTGTAATTGCATTCTTTATTCATCAAACCATGGAATGTTGGAGTTTTCTAGGGGCCAGCAGGGGGATACGTTAGGGGTATACCTCTGGAATATCCTGCCAGAGTGGCCTAGGATGATTCTTATACTTGATGGTTTCAAAGGTTACTCGGAACGTAACTCTCTGAAATGATGTATGCGAATCCAGTGTTGTCTGTTTTCATTCGATTCAGCTTATGGGTTGTTGGATCCAATTGATTCCAACCTCATCTCTCTTCCAGTGCTTTGGATCTGAGGTTGTGACTTATTCCCTACCCATAATTCCCTCCTTATATCTAATTTACCTCCAATATCATTGGCTGCTTGAGCCATCCAGACATGCTTCCTAGACTCTTGCAAATTGTTCACAGTAAGTGAAAGACACTCAATATTTTCCTTTATTTGTATATCTCCCTTTAAAGTTTTGTAGCATAGTAAAGTGGACGGCCACGGGGGTGCAGCGGTTAGCATTGTCACCTCACAGCAAGAGGCTGTCTGGTTCGATCTTTGGCTTGGGTGTCTTCTGTGTGGAGTCTGCATGTCCTCCCTGCCTTTGTGTGGGTTTCCTCTGGGTGCTCCGGTTTCGTCCCACACCCCCAAAGACATGCTGCAAGTGGATTGGACATGCTAAAATTGGCCCTAGGCATGAGTCCGTGTGTGTGCCTTCCGTAGAAGGTTGGGTGCCGGGACTGGCAACTTGACACTGTAAAACTCAACTGCCAATCTTGAGCGGACAAGGTGATCCGCTATGGCGTCCCCTAACTGGGAAAAAGCCGAAAGAGAGAAAGAGTAAACTGTTAGCTAAGGTTAGACTACTTAATGTTTAAAGATTTAATACTTTTTTTTCAGAATTAACGTAAGTGTTTTGATGTGCTTCTAGATAGTTCTCTAGTTTTCTTAACATAATTAGGATAATGTAGTTAATAGAATGAGTTATTGATAATAGGTTTTTTTAATAGCTTCATGGAGGTGCATTTTTGAATTGCTGTGTAGTTAATAGTTTGAGTTATTGATAGTCTTCTGAAACCAGACAAACCTTCCGGTTTTAAAATGTTCAAATTGGGAACACAAGGTCCCTCCCCAAGACCTACACTCCCTTTGTGTGCACTTGCTTAGATGCTGTTCATTTACAGGCAGATTGTGACATTTGTGCTGCTTTTGGTTCTAGGGCTATACAAGGTAGGGTTGAAAGACTTATAAAAAGCTTACTTCCCCCACAGACAGGGTCTTCTGCTTCAGTTATGTCTTCTTTGTTCAGACCAACATCAGCTTCAAAGAGAAAGAAAAGGGTAAGCTCAAAAAGAAACGTAGAAAAAAGGATAAGTCTATAGAAAGAAGGGTTGAGGAAAAGATATTGGAAAACAAAAAGTTGAGAAATTGAGGAAAAGGTTCCCGGATCCAGCTAGTCTGTCAGGTCTGGTACCCAAAGCATTGAAGCAGTCAGTTTCATCTGTCAGTAAAGTCCAGACTGTCCTCCCACTGCTTTCTCCTGAGCTGGTGAGCCCTTGGCTCCACGCACTCATTTTACAAGACAACACCCTTCCAGATCTTCTTCAAGGTTAGTCCAGTCCATCAGAAGTCTCATGGAAATGGACTTTGAATAATGAGAAAGTTCTTGAGGTTACAGATCCAACTGAGAGTCGTCCTGGTGCTGTCCCTGAAGAAAGGTCCAGATACAGGCCCATTCGACTCTCACATTTTTCTCTGATACCTGTTCAGTTTTTGGAACCAGTTCTCACAAGTCCAAATCTTTCCGGCGCACCTCAGTTGAATCCAGTAGTCCAAGGAACTTCGGTGTCTGCTACGTCCCATACTCTCTCAACTCCAATGATCTTGGATCGAGACAAGTCCAGCAGCCAAAGTGTCAGGTTCCCAGTGGAGAAGTTGACTCCAGGGTTCTCAGAGCCATCTCTTCCTTTCAGGGCTTTGGCACTTGACAGCTCAGGTCCAAGATCTTCCTTGGAGCTGACTGGGATTGGAGTGGGGAGACTTCCTGAGTCCATTGTCAAAAGGAATGTTTCCTTGGCTTCACTTGCAGCATCTGCCTTCCAGGCTGTGGAAAGGGATTTGTCTGGGCCATAAAGGCATGTATGTGCACAGAGTTCAGATTTGTTCTGACACTCAATAAAACCTGTTCCTTATACCTCTCATTCGGATTGACAGGGACAGTCAGATCCCATAAGTTTTGAAACTACTGAAACTACTCGACACTCGAGTTCCCAGTCTGATTCTGCCTTGACTCTATATAACCCTAGAGGCATATTCTAAGGAAGCAGATGTGCAGATGGAAGCACATGGACTGCTCTTATGAGTCGGTCACTGAGGAGACCAATTTGGATGAAGGTGGCAGATCTTCCAGATGCCACCCCCCACCCCCCCCCCAAAAAAAAATAAAATCTCATCTTTGGAGACATCCTGGAATTGATTATGCAGGAGGGGGTTGGTCCACTGAAACTCCTTCCCTGGATGAATCTGTGTATCTCATAGCTTTCAGAACTAGCTCATCTTTGTCCTCTTATGGCACAGAAGGTATGGAAGGAACCCTTATGGTATAGAACCAACTCCCAAAAAAAACAGAGAAGATTTTAGTAGCCCCAAAAAATTAAAATCACTGGATGAGAGGACCACCAGTTGATGCCATGGTAGTAGAAGCAGCCATGAAGAAAGAATTGTCCTAGAAAAGTTCTTCTGTTCATCCCCATAACAGAGGGTCAGGGGTGTTGGACAGACTAAGGAAATGGGCATATGCTTCAATCCACTTTGCTCTCAGAGCACTGAAGTACCTTGCATATTTAACTCATTTTTGAGGGACTTAATCAAGGTGATTTCTAAGCCCCTCATGAGTAACTTGCCTTTGAATGTTCAAAAAAAACATTGATACCCAAATGCCTACTTTACAGTCCACCTCTAATGTAGCTATCTACCCGATATCCAATGCAGCCAGTAGTACAGCAAGACCAGCTGTCATCAGTATTACCATGCATAACCATGCCTGGATGTGGCTATGCGATTTCACTAAAAACTTCAAAACATCCTTTATTAATGCATCCTTTGATAGTTCCACACTATTTGGACCCAAAGTTAGAGACTCTTACTAGGAGTGAGGAAGACTGTAAAACCCTGTCTACAGTAGGAATCCCCACCCCGTAAAGATTGTACCAAGAATCAAAGGGGTGGCAAGACGTATGGTTCACCACAACACTACTGGGGACAGACCCCCCTCCCCCGTGGTGGGTCAGGGGGAGTCAAATGGATGTTGCCCTAGAGGCATATAATATTGTCAGGATTTCTGTGGTCCCTTCACCAAGAAACCCTATCAGTGCCCCTGAAGGGTTGCCTAGCTGACACACTGTTTGGCAGTTGGAGGCATTTAACCTTACACCCAAAAGCCTGGCAAAACATTACTTTGGATTCCTGGGTGTTAAGAATAATCACCAGAGGATGTTCTGTTCCCTTTTTGTATCTTCCCCAGAAAAGATTAAGGATTCCTGACATTGCACCTGCTCGGTTGGAATCCACCACAGCAGAAGTTTCAAAGTTGCTAGAAGAGTCATTACGCAGGTCTCCCAGACCATTTAGAATCTAGAGTCTGTTCCCAGGTTCTTTTAAGTTGCAAAAAAGGCAAGGGACCTCAGGCCAATATTGGACCTCTGCCACTTCAATTTGTATGACAAAGTTCTAAATGGTCACAGTGCAGTCCATACTACCTCTTTTAAGAAAGGATGATTAGATGTGCTCTATAGATCTCCATGATACTTGCTGTTCTGTAAAGATTCATAGGCAGTTTAGGAGACTGCTTCATTTCCATCTAGGAGCCATTCGTTTTCAGTTCAGAGCAGTGCTATTCAGTCTCACCACAACCTCTTTGGTGTTCACCAAGAGTATGGCAGTGGTAGCAGCTCATCTCTGACTTCAAGTCTTCATTATCAAGATGTTTGGCTTCTAATTGCTACTTCCAGGGTTATGCTGCTGCGGCAACAAGCACTACTACTCAAGTCTTGCAAACCTATTGGGGGGTCACAGTAAATTTTGCAAAGAACCATCTGTTTCCCACTCAACAGATAGACTTTATATGTTATCATTTCGACACAGTTCTAGAGAGTGCTGAACTCCCACAAGCAAGAGTGCACTGTGTGATGCCCCTGCACTGGCCCAGTAATCAAGGAGCCTCAATCCTCACCACTGGCAACAGTGGGGGGACATGCACACTGGGAGGATGACAAGTACACACAGTAAAGTGCAATTTGCCTTAAGAGCACACATAGACCACAGTCAGTCTGGGGCTGATTTCTCCCTCTTTCTCCAGAACCCCAGTAGGACTCCCCACTGACACAGCTATAGAGCTATAGAGTTGAGAACTCAGCTGAGTGGCCAAGCTAAGACCTCAATCCCCCTCTCTGTCCAACCAGCATGTTGTGTCTCTGACCAAGTAGCTAAAACACACACACACTTTTGAGACTTGATTTATACAGAAACACATGCACCCACATGGGAAAGGCTGGCACAGGTTTACTAGCTATGCCCCCTTTTGACAGACCATAAGGTACTTATCACTGCCACCAGCCAACTCTTTATCAGCTACTTTAAGCCCTTTAGCCAAGGGTGTCCAATCTTGCTGTGTAATGTTACTATTAATCCAAATGGTATTTTGACCAAGAGAAGAGGTTATTAGGAGTGGGCCACGTTGTCACCAAATAAATATATGCAAGTACTCACAGAGCTTAAATGTGTCTCACAAATAGCCACAAAGATAGGATTAAAGATATTTAATAATAAATAGTAAAAGAACAAGAAAATACTCAATCATCACAGTAACTTCAGAGTTCAAAATCATGGGAAGTATTTAAAACAACATTGCAGGACAGTCTCAAATACAGAAAACATATAAACTAATTTTTACTATATTCTTAACTATATCTAAAAGAAATTAGTGTACCCCTAGTTAACTTACAGCAAGCTAAGAACCAAACGAGTGTGTGCAAAACAAAAGTAAAAAACCACAAAGGGTAGGTTCCACAAATGTATCCGAGGTGGAGGACTTCAGAAGTGAATGCAGTGGTTCACCCAATATGGTCGTAAAGACACAACCTGTCTCCGTGTAGAGAATGGAGAATTGTTCCTGACACCACCGCTGTCATTACACTTTAGTAGGCTTTTAATACACTACTTGATTTATAACAACACTAGTTTGACAGCGGAGAATAGGTTAGTCGAAAGTAGTTTGTATACATACTATGTATTACTACGTTATACACTACTATGTTATACGCTTATACATTCCTTCATTATAAAAGTAGTGTTTACCGGAGGGTCGAAAAGTTTTAAATGTTTTAAATATTTAAATGTGTGAAATGCTTTAAATGTTTCAAACGTCTTAAATGTTCTAAATGCTTTAAATTTTCCAATGGTTTAATGTTTTAATTTTTAGTAGTGAAATAGGATGTTTTTAAATAGAATAAGGGTGCTTTATCATTTATTAGATTGAGTTTGAAGTGTTGGTATGAGTAAATTAGTGTTGGTTATAGGATGTTCCCTGCAGTTTAAAAGTAGGTTATTCCATCCAACTAGGGTGATTCATTTCACCTTGGTTGATTTGTCTTTTATGCGTAGTTATTTAGGACATTGGTCTAACTAATTAATTATGTAGATTTAAGTATTTAAACTGAACATGTTGACAGAATCAATGTTTGTCTGAAGAAGTTCGGGCAGTGTACCGAACGAAAAACGCTTGTTGGAGTGTTTTACGTTATTTGTTTTACGTTACTTGTTTTCAGTTACTTTCTCTGCCGAACCTTGCGTGGAATAAATTATCTGATTTTACGAGGATTTATGTGGATTCTTTTGCTAGGAGTGGAGCCTTTACGACCATATTGGGTGAACCACTGCATTCACTTCTGAAGCCCTCCACCTCGGATACATTTGTGGAACCTACCCTTTGTGGTTTTTTAACTTACAACAAGGCAAGTGCAGAGGTGGTGAGTGGATGTTCTTATTAGGTCAAAGATAAAGTACAAAATACCCCTTCTCTCTCTGAAAGTTCTTAAATTAATATTTCAATTAGTACTGCTGGGATATTTGTAGCATAACATCACTTTTTGTCACCTGACTTCAATCCCCAGGCTCACAAACAATCCCCATGATGCAACATCTTGCATCTCCCTGTGAAAATACATAGCCTTCATATGTCTGCAGATCATGTAAGTCATAAAACACTTGCAAAACAATTCAGAGGGCTCCCTAGTTTTAGACATCCTGTCTCCTTGCTGCATTGGAACCATCTCTTTTATCAAGTGGTTATAAAACAATTTCATTTCAACTATTTTCCTGAAGTTTTGCAAGTTAACCTTTTATGTTCCAGTTGCCACTGTTAAAAAATATATACATTTACACAGCTACAGTAGTCTATATATATATATATATATATATATATATATATATATATATATATATATATATATATATATATATATTCTAATCCAGCAGGGTACACTGTGGATACATCATTTAAGCTCAAAATCATACAAACCCTGTTCAACACGCACTTCTGTACCAGCAGTCTAATATACAGGTAACATACAGTTCAAATACATTTGTAGGACAAACTTAGGAATCATGTTGATATTCACAAATGACATATAACTGTTTACAAAATTCTGGATAGCTGTGCTGGCAGTATCTCCTCCTGTCACACTTCTATATAAGTCATATTAATATTCACAAATGACATATAATTATTTACAAAATTCAAGATATTTTTTTTTTGTTTATTAACATTTGTTTACCAGGATTGTCCGACTGGACACCAGGTGTCCTTTTTCAGCGGAGTCCTGGGGAGAAAAGCTCCACAAGGTTACATAGTAATTTAGGGAAATTAGTTAAAGATTAACAATGTTTATCAATAATTTAAAAAAATTAACAATAGTTTAAAAAGTTTAACAAGTTATTTAGAAGAAAACTGATTACAAAAGATATATAGGTGAGCATAAGTACAGTATATGCACAATCGCATTTATATCACGCTATCGAAAGATGAAAATAGCGAGCGCTATTTCATCAAAGCTAAAATATCTAAACCACATAATATCAAACATTCAGATCAGTGAATTTTTTCCTTGGGGAAAAAATTTGCTATTCCGAAACACATGCACACAGCACAAGCACACCTAAAAAACATAAATCCACACACATACACTTATAATCCTACATCTAACCCTACACTATCTATCCACTTACCTTAACCCAAACCCTAACCCTAAGGTCCGTCACTGTCGTACACTCACCTAACCCGCGCCCTAACCCTAGCTCACGTAACCAGCGCCCTAACGACCACACAATCGCACACTTAGCTGAACCCGACTCATAACTTTCCACCACAGCACTAAAAATAGCGAAGCCACAGAACCGCCCAATTGAATTCTTCCCTTGGAAAAAAGTCGGTGTTCTGCTCAAAATGGGTCGATATTAGAACATTCAAAGTTTTCAAACTTTGATGTTCTGATATAGACCTGTACAATCAACTTCATAGAAAAAAGTATGATAGATAATTACATTGTGTTCAGTCTGCATAGGGTAGAGTATGACAGTGGAAATATGTTCTATGGGGTGGCTATGGGTAATAGCGTAGTAGAGGTGGGTTCACGGAGAGTTATTGCATTTACATAGTTTGTTTTCATAAAGTTATGATTTAAGGAGTTTTTTCAGTGTGGTAGAGTGGTTTTGTAGCCTGAGGTGTGGGGGTAGTGCATTCCATATTTTTTCATAAGGGAGTAGAGATTCTCCTGAGCTGTTTTTACATGGAATGACTTCTACTCGGGCTTTGTTACTGGATCGAAGTTCCCTATTGGTACTATGGAAGTTTACTAGGCCTGTTGGGGCAGGGGTTTTGTCAGGGTGGTACAGTATTTGATGGGCTAAGTTGAGATGGTGGTAGTAGAGTAGGTTAGGGAATTCTAACCAGTGAAGTTTATGCAGGGATTGGCAGTGGTGAGATCGTGATTTAGCATTGGTTGCGAACCTAGCTATTTTGTTGCAATATGTTGAAAGTTTGTTAAGGTCTGTTTTATTTAGATTGGTTAATACTGAGGATGCAGAGAGTAGGGTTGATAGGAGATGAGTTCTGGCTATGGCAGTTCTGGATTCAGGGGTTAGGAATTGGTTGCTACGATAGAGGCAGCCTAGCTTTTTGTGGATTTTGAAGATGGTTAGGGATATGTGTTTATTGTATTTAAGTTGGTGGTCAGTTGTAAGTCCTAGTAGTTTGGCCTCGGAAAGGAGTTATGAAAATCTTATTGGCTGAAAGAATGGAGAAGGTGGGGTTTAATGGTCTTTGTTGAGTTGAATAGCATTAGTTGTCTTTTTTGGGGGGTTCAGTATTAGCTGCGTATTGTTTAGCCAGTTTTCTATTTCTGAGAAGGATTCTTGCACTCGGGTTTGTAGTAGCTGGAAATTGGGTGCAGAGCAGATCAGGGTAGTGTCATCTGCGTATTGGATAATGTCAGACTTTGTGGTGGCTAAGTGGAGTTATTTGTAAAGACATTGAATAGAAGGGGAGCAAGTATGTAACCTTGAAGTATGCCATATTTGACTGGGAGTGGGTAGGATAGGGAGTTGTGCCATTTGACCGATTGTGAGCGGTTGCCTAGGTAGTTATGGAACCATTGTAATGTAGCATTATCAAGGGTGAGTCCAGAGAGGGAGGATAGTAGTTTATTGTGCGAAACTGTATTGAATGCTTTTGCTAGATCTAGGAAGGTGGCAGACAAAAGCTGATAATGCAAGATAGCTGGGTTGGCAGTATTTCCTTTTGTGACATGCTGTTTTAAGACTAGTGGTTTTGCAGGTGATGTAGCATCCTCGTCCACAAGCAAGATTAATTCTCTGTTTGTTAGGCTTAATGGCCTCTACCATCACTTTAGTTCCACTAGTGAGATACCACATGAGTGTTACAGTGGACACACTCAGTCCACCAGTTAGTCTTCAACACAACCATGCCAAAACCATCTCACTCCAGTCTGCAGAGAACATATAAAGTAGTGGATAACCTTTTATCTGATGTCAATCTTCATCTATTCCTGACTGATGGGTTACGGTTCCGATCCTCGGAACTGACCCGGCTGTTGTATAGCTCGCACCAGCCAAAAAACTCTTAAGCTAATAATCTACCCATAATGCTCCTCTCTACATTACCCCAGGTCTCATTTGCCGCGCTCATAGAAAAGATGCGTCAGCCAACTCCCTCTCGCAGCTAAGTACATTTTAGATGTTTTATTACAATTATTTAACTTTATCTATCTTAATTTACATAGTAATATCTGAATGTTGTGTACCCTTTTCTCTTTAGTGAGTGTGTTTGTTTTCTTTAACCTGTACCCTTTGGTACTTGCCTACCATAGTTGGTAGTTTCCCCTCTCTTCTGTTCCCCTTACCATTGGGTAATCTCTCTTAACATCATTGGTAGGATTCTTCTCTGTTTTGTATCTGAGTGATTGTGTTTTTCCCAACTTTCTCTTTCTTGATCTTTTGCCCTTTCTGGCTATAATGGCAGATGAAGCTAAATCGGCCACTGGTTTTAAACAAGGTCTAGACTGCGGCAGAAAAATGCCAAACTCGGATGGTCATGACAACTGTGTATATTGCTTGGGTGTTTCTCATCTTCATCTAGAGTGCTCTATCTGCTAGGGCTTTAGTAGTGAAGCCCTGGTGGAGCGTAGAAGTAAATTAATCCTTAAAGAGCTTCGTAAAGCCCCTTTTGAGGAAGCATTATTCAAGGCTGAACAGTCTCCTCAGGCCTCTGGAGTAAATTCTGCTTGTTCCGTGCCGATGTCTCCATCAACACCAACATCTAAAAGACATAAATGCCCTTCAGCTGGTTCCTCTTCAGAACTGAAATGCTAAGAATTTTTCCAGAGGTTACTTTATCCCCTTCATTCTTTATCCAAAAACTCGAACAAGACTCCCCGATGTTCCACCCAGTCAGAGGGACCAAACAACCTTAGAAATATAAAAGCTGCTAGGAAAAATAGTCTTCCAAGAAGTCTCACCAGACCAAGTAGAATCCGGATTTTACTCAAGGTTCTGTTTTAATGCCAAAAAAGACAGGAGACTGGATACCGATTCTGGAGCTCAGTATTCTAAACAAATTTGTTCAACAGTCCAAATTCCCGATGGTCACAGCTCGGTCACGATTGGATGTGCTCTATAAACCTTCAAGACACATATTACCACATAAAAATGGACAAATGCTCAAGAAGGTTCCTCCGCTAATGGCTAGGAGACGGCCACTATTAGTTCAGAGTGCTGCCCTTTGGTCTCACCACAGCCCCCAGGGTGTTCACCAAATGTATGGCATAAGTAACAGCTCACTTGAGATTGCACAGTTTCCGGGTGTTTCCATATCTAGACAACTGGCTCATCACCACTTCCACAAGACATCTACTGCTTCAGATGACAGAATACACCCTGCAATTGTTCCTGCAGCTAGGCGTCACGGTCAACTTTACAAAGTCTCAACTGACCCCCTGTCAGTATATGGAATTTATCAGAGCTTGTCTCAACACCTTATCTCTTGTGTGGCACCTCTACCTCCCCACAGGCTACAGAAAATAAGATCTCAAGTTCATTCTCTCCTGTGCCCAAATAAAGTACGTACCAACTCTGCTAGTGCTTCAAGCATTTGGGTCCATGGGATCGGCATTCACTCTGGTCCCATTAGCAAGATTTCATGTCAGATTACTGCAATGGCTTCTTGCGAATCAGTGGTCTATTCTAACTTACCCAGTGAACCACCCCATACTCATCACAAGTTGCTGCAAAAAGGACCTGTCGTGGTGGATGGAATCTGAACAAATTATTTTTGGCTACTCCTTTGTCCCTTCTCAACCCAAAGCCGTAGTGACCACAGATGCCACCCAGATGGGGTGGGGGGCATTATCTGGGAAAGAGAGTCTAAGGCACTTGGTCCCTGATAGAGGCCAGTCTGCGTATCAGCATTCTGGACCTGAGGGCGGTGCTACTAACATTGCAAGCATTTCACTCTGCCCTTCCTCTTGGAATGATTGCAGTTCAATTAGACATGTCCTTAGTCTGGTACATCAACAAGCAAAGGAGAACAAATCCTATCCCGTGTGTCAAGTAGCTGTCCGAGTGTGGCAGTGAGCAATTGCCTCCAACCACTTTCTGATAACGCACATCCTGGGAAGTTGAAACATGATAGTGGACAGTCTATGCAGATGCATTCTAATGCCTCATGAGTGGTCCCTCAATCCCAACATAACGAAGAAGATCTTTCATCACTGGGGCCAACCTTCCTGTGACCTTTTTGTTTCACCTCAAAACAAGTGCAGAAGCTATTTTTGCTGTAATCTCCCCTCAGGGGAGTCCCCGAGGCACTCTGTTCTCTTCGATTGGCCCCCAAGACATCTATATGCCTTTAATCCTTTCCGTGTGATCCCTCTTTTCCTCAAGAAAGCAACTAGGTTGAGAAGCAAAGAAATCCTCATTGTACATTTCTGGCCTCAACAAATTTGGTTTCCCTTCCTATGGCCTCATTTAGTTCACTGTCCATGGATTCTGGACCTTCTGTCTCACCCTCAGAGACTTGTGCATCGCAATCTTCAAAGTCTCATTTTAACTGCTTGGTTCCTTCAATTCTGTTAATCGCCAGGCATAAATAATGTTTCATCTCCAGTATGAAAAATTTGCTGGTATCCCATAAACCGTCCACCAGGAATCTCTACCTCAATAAATGGAAGATGTTTTCAATCTAGCCTTGTGGTAATGGCCTCAATCCCTTTTCAGCCCCAATGGAAAAAGTTTTAGAATTTTTGGTCATTCATTTTGGTAGGGGAGCTTCTGCTTCTACTCATTCTAGCAGGTGTCTCTTAACTTTCATAATAGCTTTTGAGATCTACCTTTAATTTCTCAAAGGCTTTGTAATGTCTTCCTCAAGGGAACTATCCATTTAAAGCCCCCATTTAAAAATCCTTTTCCACCATAGGACCTGACAATTGTTTTGCAGTCAGTAGTAGCCCCCCCCCCCCTTTGAATCAGCATCTACTTGTGACTTGAAATTCCTCTCTTAGAAAATGCTTTTACTTATAGCTATCACCTCTGCAATACAAGTTTCCAAATTGCAAGCCTTATGTTCGAAGCCCCCTTAATTAATTTTCCATAAGGATAGAGTTACACTCTGGACAAATCCATCCTTTCTTCTGAAGGTGGTCGCAGAGTCCAACATTAATCAGGCTATAGACTTACCTGTCTTCTTTCCAAAATGTTTCTAATAAGGCGAGTATTGCTTACACCTGTCAGATGTTCACAGACAATTGCGCTTCTATCTCAACATAGCTAAAGAATTTACAAGATCAGAACAATTATTTGTCACCTTCTCTGGCACAACCTTAGGGAAATCTGTCACTAAGGTTACCTTGTAAAAATGGTTAAGGGATTGTATTTCTTTCACAAATAGAACCTAAAGCTTCCAATGCTGGTTGAAGGGTGCATTCCACTAAGTCTATGGCTACCTCAGCTGTCTTCCATTCTAAAGCTTCTATGAGTGAAATATGCACAGCAGTAACATGGGGTGCTCCACGTACCTTTATTACTCATTACAAATTGGATCTGGTCTCCAGGGGAAGAGCCGTCTTTGGTTCTATGGTTCTCAGGTATATCCTTCCATAGGGCCACCCGGGATCTAACATAGCTGTGGATTCTGTCCCATCAGTCAAGAATAGATGAAGAATGACAACATAAGGTAAAGAAGTTATGTCTTAACATAACGCTCCATCTGTGTTGTCGATCTTCATCTGTTCTTGGCGTCCCACCCTACTTTCCCCCTCCTGTGTATTCCTTGTGGAGCGATCTTTTGTCCTGGGTCTTCTGTTAGAAAACTCCTTCGACATGGCTACCTCATTTGGAATTAGTTTCCTTCCGTTGTTGTTGAAAAACAAAATTCAGAGATGACACCACGGATAAAGCAGAAAACTTTCTTAATGAAACCAGTAAAATCAACAAATGTTAGTGCTTTTGTGTTCTCTTACTGAACGCTTCATCGGACATAAATTAACCAAATCATTCAGTTTAAATAATAGTATACTTCCAATAGCATTCCTAATTCAATCACTCTGAACACTTGGTGACATAGTATACAACACTCAAATGCATAAAAACAATGGTATGATGTCCTGTTATAAAATTATATAGCATAACTTCCACATACAAAAAAAAAACTTTTATTTACACAGGCATCTGTTAATACTCAAATATATAATAAAAAACAAAAACAAAAAACAGAGCTGGACACATTTACCTATGTTTCAATGATCTAGCAATTAAAAAAGGTTTAAGAGAAATGTTGTCATTAAGCCCCGTGCCCCTTGTCTGCCTGTAGCCTAATGATCCATTTTATCTCTGCTTGTTCTGTTTGATTCTTAAAATTATGTGGCCTAAGACTTTTACACGTTAACTGTATCACTAAAAATGTTAACTTATGGTAGAGGTTACTATTTGATATTCAGTTGAATAGCGACCTCTCCCATAAGTTCAAATTTTTAGTACTAGAGTTGATGTGTAAAAGTCTTAGGCTTAATGACAAAATTTCTGAGAGTTAATTGACGGAAATATGCTATTGGATGTATGCTGTTATTTAAACTGAATGATTTGGTTCATTTTTTTTATGTTTGATGATGCATTCAGTAAGAGAACGGGAACGCTCTAACATTTGTTGATTTTACTGGTTTCATTAAAAGAGTTTACTGCTTTATCCATGGTGTCATCTCTGGATTTTTTTTCTACATCTTGGACTGTTTTTCCAGAGATGCTTTGTCCTCCAACTGCTACTTTTTCATCATTTTCCTTCCATTGTTCTATAATTCTGCAAACTCAATCTGAGGTAATGTAGATAGGGGGCATTATGGTTAGACTATTAGCTCTAGAGTTTTTTTGGCTGGCGCGAGCTATGTAACAGTTGGATCGGTTCCGAGGATCGGAACTGTAACCCATCAGCCAAGAATAGATGAAGATCAATAACGCAGGTGGAACGTTATGGTAAGACATAACTATTTTTTACCAGGTCCCCAGGCCTCAGTAACCACAGATGCTTCCCTTCTAGGGTGGGGTTGGGGACATTCATTCATTCATTCATTCATTCATTTATTTATTTATTTATTTATTTATTTGCAGTTGGTTTACCAGGATAGTCCATTGGGTCTAAAAGAACCCGTTTTCAATGGAGTCCTGGGGAGAAAAGATCCAAAAAACAGACATACAGAATAGGTACATACACTTGAAAAAGCTCTTAAAGCAAACCAACAGACAAGGTATATAGATAGCTAAGATACTTATACAAATGTAAAAGAGAATACAGTCATTGCTTATGCATTTGAGGTACATTCAATAATGCAATCTTATTAAATGAAGTAAAGTAAATGAGAGGTGTGTTAGGGCTTTAAAGAGGTAGAATTGTTTTGTTGTATAGTGTGGTTAGATTTGAAGGAAGTAATAAGTTATGTAGGCTTTGTTGAGTAGCAAATGAATGAATGGAGGATGAAGAGTTCCATATTTTTATGATGGATGGGAACAAGAGCATTCCCATTGGGACGTAAGATGTGTGTGAAGAGATTTTTTGAACATATAAAGATTAGAGATGGTACGAATGGATGGTGGGAGTGAGTTCCAAAGACGAGCTAGGTTAAAGGATAGTAGGTTTTTGCCTGGGGGGCGTGTTGGTTTATGTACTTCTAATAGGTTTTGATTGTTTGACCTTAAGACTCTGTCAGGTAGGTGCAACTTAAAAGCAGAAGACAGGGAGGGACAAAGAGAGGGGTTGTTAATGAGCTTATGGGCTAGGGTAAGCTGAATGTAGTTGAGCTGATGTGGAAGTTCAAGCCAATGTAGTTTTTGGAGAGAGGAACAGTGGTGGGTGGATGACCTGTGGCCGTTGGCGAACTTGGCGATTTTGTTGTAGCAAGAGGAAGGTTGTTTCTTTAGAGAGGACTGAAGATTAGTTAGGAGAGGTGATCCATAGAGAAGGGAGGGAATAAGAAAGGAAGAAGAGAGAGTGATTTTAGAGGTCTTTGTGAGGTATTGATTTTGACGGTAGAGCATACCCAGCTTTTGGTGTTTTTTTTTAATATTTAGTTGTAGGTGGGAGTTGAAATTAAGCTGGTTATCAATTTGAACACCAAGTAACTTAGTTTCAGATACCAGTTCTATGATTGAGTTGTTTTGACTAGTAATCAAGAATTTGTTTGTATCGAAGGGAGTAGTTTTAAAGGGGGTAAATACCATGAGTTTAGTTTTGGAGGCGTTGAGAGCAAGGTGGTTTATTTTCATCCAATGCTCAGTAATTGAGAAAGCTTCTTGTGTGAGCTTTAGAAGCTTAGGGGTAGATGTGGCAGAGCAGATAATGGTAGAATCGTCAGCATATTGGATGATGTTAGAGAATGGGATAGATTTATGAAAATCGTTTATAAATATGTTAGAGAAGAGGACCAAGTATGGAGCCTTGGGGAACTCTGGTGGGGGTACTAAGAATAGAGGAAGTGGCCTTTTTCCATTTTACAGCTTGGTGTCTGTTAGGTAGCTGGAGAACCAGTTCACAGAGGAGGAAGAAAGGTTAAGTTTGGAAAGTTTAGTTAATAGCAGACTGTGTGAGATAGTATCAAAGGCCTTAGAGAGGTCAAGTAGTAGGGTAGAGACAATATGGCCAGAATCACGTACTTTATTTACGGTTTCAAGATAGGAGAGGAGGGCTGTCATGGTGCTATGATTTGGCCTAAAGCCATGTTGTGTAGGTGTAAGAAGGTTATTGTCTAAAAGATGTGGTAGTAGTTGAAGTTGGACACATTTTTCAAGTAGCTTAGAAATGGGGGACAGGATAGCAATGGGGCGGAAGTTGTTAACACTGCAGTTATTACCGCCTTTGTGAAGGGGGATGATAAAGGCTTGTTTCCAGAGTTGGGGCACTGTACATTCCAGGATTGAGCGGTTGATGAGAATGCTTATGGGATAGGCAATTGCTTCAGCAGCTATGCTTAGGAAGTATGAGGGGATGTTGTCAGGTGCATTAGTGCCGGGCTTCAATTTTTGAAGGAGTTTCTTTATTGTAGAAATGGGTATAGGTTTTAATGAGAATGGAGCAGAGTGGAGAGGGAAAGTATTTGATGCTGGTAAGGATGATGAGGAAGTTAGAGTGGGAGAAGAGTTGGGGGATATAGATTGAGTAGATAGGAATGGGGAAGGAAGAGAAGTGCATGGTGGGCTTTTGGCAGGAGAGGGTGAGGGGGTGTTGGATGGTAAGGTAGAAGTAGGAAAAGAGGAAGTTAGTTTGCTAATAGAGTCAATGAAGAAGGAGTTGAATTGAGTAGCCAAGTCTAAATCTGGGGCATTTGGGTCAGGGGTAGAGATGTGTGGTCTGCTGGGGTTGAGGAGGGTAGAGATTCCTTTCCAGAATTTCTGTGGATTAGTTTTATTATTGTTTTGGAGGGTAAAGAAGTAATTTTGTCTGTCAGAGATGGTAAGCTTTTTTTACTTTATTTCGCAGGGTTCTGTATTCAATGTGGGAATCAGGGGTCTTTCTTTTCTGATAAAGTACCCAGGCTTTATCTCTAAGGCGCATGGTTGCTAATGTATTTTTGGTAAGCCATGGGGCAGAATTATTTTTTATTCGCTTTGTCCTTAGGGGGGCTTGGGAATCTAGTATTTTTAAGAATGTAGAGTTAAAGTGGGAAACTGCATCTTCTAAGGATAATGTCCTTAGAGTGTTCCAGTTAATTGCTTTTAGAGAATCTGAAAAGGTTGTTGGGTTAAAATTTTTGTGGTTGCGGGTAGTAATATAATTGTGAGGGTGGTGAGAGATACAGGGGAGTCGGTAAGTGAAGATGGGCATATGATCACTTAGAGCGTCGGGAAGAGTACCACTGTCAGAGTGATAGTGGGGGTGTGAGACTAGGATCCAGTGTAGTATACTGCCACAGGAAAGGTTTTTAGATGGACGTGTTACTTTGTTGATTAGCTGGGAAAAATTATATAGGTTGATGTTAAGGGGTTTGTTGGAGATTGAATGGAGGTCCAGTTGATATTTACATCACCTAAGATTATGGTTTCATTACTAATGTTGCTGGAGAGCCAGGAGAGGATATCTTCTAATGTAGAGATATTGTCACCTGGGGGATATAGAGGGATACAAGACATATGTGTTTATGCTTATTGATTTGTAGGAGAGTGAGGAGTAATTCAGCGTTGTTGAAGTGTAGAATAGGTTTGTCATAGGGAGTAATTAACAAGGAAGTTGAAAATAGAAGAGCTACACCACCGCCTTTTTTGTGGGACCTATCTTTTCTAATGATAGAGTAGTTAGGTGGAATTATTTCAGAGTCTTTTATATAGGGTTTTAGCCATGTTTCTGAGATAGATAGGATGTCAGGTTTATTATATGTCAGCCAGGCATGGAGGGTTGCTATTTTGTTGACTATGCTTTGGGAGTTTAATGAAGTAAGTAATAGAGGCTTGCGTATGGTGGTGGAGGTAGAGGGGCCTGGGTTGGGATGGATATCACCTGATAAGAGACTGGTAACTAGGTGAAGGATATGGTTAGAGAGGTAATTAAGCAGTTTAGTAAATGGGTTGGGTACTGTTGTGATGGAGAAGGGGTTTCTGGTAGCTATGGGGATGGAGAGTTTATGAGAAGTAAGTACTTTATAAGAGAAAGATATGAGGTGTTTTATAGGATATAGATGGGGAGAGATTAGGTGAGTGTGAATGTGAGAGAGGGGAGTTTAGATGGCTGGTTATATGATAGAGTTGTGAATGGTGGCAAGTACTGGGTTGGGTGAGGTAGTGAAGATAGGTAAGTTTTAGAAGTAGTAGTAGTAAAATAGAGATGGTGAAGCTTTTAAAAGCATGTTAATTATGGTTACTTTGTGAATAGAATCTAATTTGAATTAAGTATGTTTTTAAAGATAATTATAGGAGGATGTGATGCTATAGGCCTAGATTGTAGTGGGGAGTATGGAGTTAAGAAGGAGGTGGTAGAAGTGGTAGAGGTTAGTGGAAAGGTAAAGATAGGATCATTTGTCAGAGTTAAAGTGTGGACTTGGAGTCTGATAGTGTAGCTAAGTAGAGGGCGTGGTAACAAGGAGGTGATTAGAAGATACTGGGTGTGTCCAGGGTGTTGGAGATTGATTGGAGTAGGGAGGAAGTGGGTGTGGTAACAAGAGGAATATAGCTAGGAGTACTGGGGGTGGGTGGGAATTGGGGGCAGGGTAGGGGAGCGGAGTGAGCCCGGAGGGCGAACGGAGCGGGAAACACCAGGAGAAGGATGAGAGCCAATCAGTGGAGCATGGATTGCAGGAAAGTAAGCTGTAACAGAGTAAGTAAGGTTCTGGATATAATAGGTAGAGTGGGCTAAGAGTTTAGAGAGAAATGAAATTAAAGGCTAGTAGAGGAAAAATGCAAGGAGTGAGTAAAGTAAAGAAATATCAGTGGGGAGGGGGTGCCCTCTAGTGGTTAAATGTAGAAGTACACTAGGTCCACTAGGGCAGTGAATGGGCTAAAGAGGACTGAATGGGAAGGAGCCTGTATGGATTAGAGAAATTAGATAAGGGTGAGAGTAGAGAGGCAAAGATAAGAGGGGTGTGTAGGCCGCTGGCTGCCCTGGCAGGGAGATAGCTTACACAGATAACAACAAGGAGTATAATTACAGAAGCTTAGTAGCAGCAGATACACATACTTCTTCTGTGTCCTCTGGGAGAGACCTGGTTCAACCTTCCCGGCAGGGGGTTAAGGCAGCAGAGAGGTAGTATTGCAGGAACACAAAACAGTGGATGAGTCTGGTGACTTTAGTTAGGTATATGTATCCACCCAGGCGAGGTCCCAAGGGGAATATGCAGAGTAAACAAACAACAACTGGAGACAGGAGAAAAAGTAGAGAGAGGATTAATAAATGTGTAATAGTAACAGCAACTTTTCCCTAGTAGCAGTGATAGGCAGGTAAAGAAGTGATGTTGGCACAAAAATACTAAAATTGAAGCAGATAGTGGCTAAGTATACAATGTAACAATGGAGTCTATCAAAATGGTTAAAAAACACAGTGAAATATTGTAGACCAGATACATTTAGCAATGGAAACAATGTAGCAATGGAATCTATCACAATGGTTAAATACACAGTGAAATGCTGTAGACCAGATAGATTTGTAGGTGTACAACTAGGCTCTATATCAATTAAATTAAAAAGAAACAATGTCATCAGAAAAACGTTAGTTCCAACAGTAGGCACTACTAATAAACAGCGTGCTCTTGATATTACTACTTCAATACAATAATAGCACTTTGGCACGTCCTGCAGCAGCAATTAGCCAGGCGCGTGTGGAGAACACTCACACGTGGAAGCTGGCGTGTTGCGCAGTCAGTAATTTAGTAAATGCTTAGACAGTTAACAAATTCAGTATTTAAAACAGTGCCTAATACACTCCTGGTACCTTGGTATGCCCTACAACAATATTTAGTCAAGCGCTTGAGGGAGTGAGCCCTTCTGAATTTAATAACAGTATACTAGCAGTAATGCTTTTAGAGGGGAAGACACTTCAAGGTATTTATTTATAGACAAGTCAGTGTGTTATTTGGATACAGGACATCATTATTCTTTCAGGAAGTCTTGGTTAGGCTTAGAAAGCCCCCCCCCCCAGGTCTAGAGGCCAATCTTGACATCAGGTATCTTGCAGATGGCAGCAGTCCTCCTTGAGTTGCAGGCTTTCAGGACTACCTTCCAAAGGGTGTAATAGCAATCCAGACAAGACAGTATGTTAGTGGTATGGTACATCAACAAACAAGGGGGAACATGATCATATCCGCTTTGCCAGGAGTCCATGAGAGTATGATGGCAGTTTGCAATGCCTTCCCATCATTTTCTGTTGATAATACCAAGAAGGAAAATATACTAGCGAATAAATGGCGTAGGTCTGTCCTATTGCCTCATGAGTGGGCTCTCAACCAGACAATGGTAACAAATTTTCAGCTGATGGGACCACCCTTGCTGCAACCTTTGCCTCTTAACTGAACAAGTGCAGCAGTTTGCCCTTCTCTCCACAGGGACAGTCACTGAGAGATGCTGCAGTTCACAACTGACCCGTGGGTCTTATCTCTACATATTCCCACCAATACCTCTTCTGACAAAGTTCATTCAGAAAGCCACGAGGTGCAAGACCAAGGTGATCCTCATTACTCCGTTCTGGCCCCAGCAAGTTTGGTTCCCCTTCCTCTGTCCTCATTTGCTTCAGTCACCATTTTTGAATGCCTGTCCGCAACCTATGAGTTACCTATTCAGAATGCGTCTGCCAGATATACAACCCCTAAAACTGACAGCATGGTTTCTCCAATTTTAATAGTCAAGAGATGCCAGCCAGTCCTTTCTGGTAGGTCACATAATTACTACTACTCAAAAACAATCCACTAAAAAGATTTACAAAAGTAAGTGGGAAAGGTTTTCTACCCTATGAACCCCTTTTCTGTTCCCCTTCCATTGATTCTGGAATTTCTTTCAGAATTTTTCATCAAGGATCTAGTTTTCTACCATCAAAGCACAAATGGCTGCTACATCATTTTTTTACATAGGTCATAACAACACTTCCTCTGCTTCTCTTAGAGTCTCTAAAGCTTTCCTCATAAGAGCCTTCTTGCAGAGGCCTCCAATTAGGGAACGAGTTCTTTCATGGGATATCACAGCCATGCTTTAGTCAACTCAGAAACCCAGTGAACCAGCAGCATCAGCAGATCTTAAATATCTTTCTTGGAAATCTGTTTTTTTAGTTGCCATTACATCCACTAAATGAATTTCTGAATTACAGGCTCTCTCATGCAAACCACCTTTCCTTATTTTCCATAAAGACAGTGTGCCAGTGAGAACAAATCCTACTTTTCTCCCAAAATTGTCGTCTGAATCATCTGAATCAACTTTAAATCAATCTATTGATGTATCAGACTTTTTCCCTATTTCTTTAACAAAGATGAGCATTTGCTCCATACTCAGGTTGTTCACAAACAGCTCAGATTATACTTGCCACCATACCAAAGATATTAGAAAGTCAGACAAACTGTTTATTTCCTTTTCCGAAGCACAGTTGAGAAATCATGAGACAAAAGTTACAATTTCTAAGTGACTTTCAGGCAGTATTTCCTTTGTATATAAGGACTGAGGTTTAGCCCTGCATTCAAAACCAAAATCACATTCTAATAGAACAATGGCTACCTCTACAGCATTCATAAAAAAGTTCCTATTGATGACATTTGTGCAGCAACAACTTGAGAAATAGTTCATACATGTATATCTCATTACTAACTGGATGTGCAGTGCAGAGCTTGTGCTTCCATTTGGTTTTACCATTCTCAGGAATGTCTTTCCTTGATACCATCCAGGTTCTTTTTAGGCAGGTTGGGAATCTGTCCCACAAGTTAAATCAGATGAAAAAAGACAACTTCGGACATGAGTTATCTTTTACCATAATGATAGATTTTTGTTGTCTTACTTTCATCCAGTTCAACATCCCTTCCTCCTTCTCCATTCTAAATTGCATTCTGTAAACTTCTGATGCTCAGACAGGCCTTGACTAAAATCTTGTCTGCTTTAGGTGACATCATCTATAATGGCAGGCTAGGAAGCCATTGACTCCTTTTTCAGTAGGAGTTATACTTTTGAAGTAGACTTTTTATAGTTAACAAGAGTCAGCAAACTCAGTCTGAGGTAAAATAGGTATAAGAAGGGAATTATGGGTAGGAGAAGAGTCTTGGATCCAAACTCTGAAAGAAGGTGCCAAGATCAAATCCGACAACCCACAAGTTGAACCAGACAAAAATAAGACAGCACAAAGCCAGGGGTTCTCTTCATCCTGTACACTTCTAATAGAATTTGCTGTCCAAAAGCAACATACTTCCTTTGTTGTTGCAAGTACTAATGTCTGACATTTCACAAGTTATGTTTCTGTTACAGAATTCAAATTGTCACTGTAAACTAGATATTTTGATTGTTTACCTAACAGTATGTGTATGAAAATCAGTTAAGTTCCAAGTGTGTCTTCGTCATTTAGTATCTCTAGGTCCTTTTCGTCGTTTTTCTTTTAGTAACCTGTTTAAATGCCTCTGATTTTTGGTTATCGTTCACTTTGTCAAGTCACTTTAAACTGGAACTCTGTCCCATTGAATGTGCATTTACTGTTTTTTGGCATGGGAACAAGCCTCCCATCTCAGCATAAATCCCTCCCCTGTATAACTAATTCTGAGGTAATAAAACCTCCATATAAGTTAGAAAATTCTCATAATTTGTCCATTCGGTGAAACTGGCTCAATGGTTCAAGTCGTTTTTATAAAAACAACTTGACTTTATAAATAGGTACCTCAGTATAGCCATCATAGTTCTTTTTGATTCTGTTAGTAAAATGTTTAGGAAGAGATTCATGAGAACTTTCCTTTGCTATTTTGTTCATGTAATTCTGTCATCCTGTGGTGCTGAGGAAGTGGCTTGTAAATGATAGTAGGTGTTGTATACTTCCCTAAGATAAAAGAGTGCATAATAGAGGCCCCTTGTCACTGGGGCATTGATCTGTATGTAGAGCCCATGCAGCAGTATTCTGTTTGAACTCTGACTTTTCACAAAGAACAGCATTCCATTTTTTACGATTCTGCAGTTTTTTTTTAAACAGTGATGCTTTTCTAACAGACTTCTGCTGACGCATACAGAGGTATCACACGGCTGTGGGTACTGCAGATAGAGACCTTTAGTATTATATTCACTGTTACAGTTGCACCTTCTGTGGATTCCTGCCTGAAAGAGCCTCACAACTGGCCCAGCTTCCAAAGCTGTATACCTTTGACCCTGCCCCCCTCAGCCTCCAACACCCTCCTGCCTGAATATAGTATAGCAGGTGTATCAGCAGGTGCCATTCTCAACTCTTTTTCTACCACATTACAAGACTGTACTTGTATTACTGTCATTAGTCTTGGCATGTCACTGTGCTTCCGGAGTGCAGTTAAGTACCCCACTGAGGACATTTTTTTATCTGTAATTTGATTGCTGTTGTAGTCAGTTTAGTTATTCTGAGTTTGAAAAAACAAATGTATATTGAGCAGAAAACAGATCAAGCAGCTCGTCCTCATTGTACACAGTTCAGTCGAAGGCTGATCAAGTATTGTGCTTAGTCTCTCCAGGAATACTGAGCCCTAAAGAAGGGATATGCCTGTACCCATTCTGACATGGCATTGACCAGTTCCTCTGTTAGCTACTCCTCCACAAAAGCACATTTTCAGAGACATGACCAAGAGAGAAATGTAGAAAGAGTGACAACAACCAGTCAGAACTGGAAGGTCACCCTGGGTCCAATAACACCAAAGTGGGTGAGATGTATTTGCAGCCCCTTGTGTTCAGAGGTGTCATTATCATTGCCTCTGTAGCAACCCTTCAGAGGCTTTCACACTGTCAGATGATGATGCATCCCCATGGATCAAATCCATCATACATTTGGTCAATTCCTAGACCTCTGTGGCCTCAAGATCCAGCATCTGCATTGTGATAAGTGAAGGGGGAGGATGGTATCTCAGGCTGCATTCCAATTAGCCCAGGGTTCTATCGATGATTATTATTTTTTTTGTTTGTTTTTGTTTTTTGTTTTTTTAAATCCAGTCAGCAGATTGCAGACACACCTTCATAGTCTGGGATCCCTTCTAAGAAGATAAGCATTTCACACTGAGGTTGATCGAAGGAAGGACACTGAGGAAAACTCGGAGCTATAATATATAACATTAAGTATCCTGTTTTTTGTTTATTTTGTTCTTTATTTCTTTGTTATTTATAGCACTTTGTGTACTGTGTATTTTTCTAGCTAGTTTCACTGTGTGTGAGGTATTAACTGGAACTTGTCCACTTTTATTAAGCATCTGTTGGGTTGTTTGTTTCTAATAACTTGTTGCAGTTAAACTCTTTTTTCTAGAGGCTCCTTTAGCTGTTTAAAACGTTCATTTAAAGGCTCACTGCTGCTTTTCAGCTGAGAGAAACATTTCTGCAGTTTGTTTCTCACCCTCCATGTTGGTATAGTGTTTTTATAGTTGGTGGCTTTGCAGTTGCCCGCTCCTAGTGTAAATTTGATCTGGGACCCTCCTCCCAGTCTAGTGTCATTACCTCATTCTACCCAGTACAGGGAGAACATTTGAGAAGGCCAATCAGCTTAGTTTCTGCTACTCCTTTCTCTCTTTCTTTTCTTGCTTTCCACTTAAAAAAAAAATAAAAAAATGTATCTGTTTTTACTGTATTTGTGTTTCTTCCTACTTTAGTTTGCTTTTGCGTCATCTTAAAAGTACTCAATTGTATTTATTACTGCTTGGTGTAACTCATTCTAAGCCTTTTAGTTTAAGCAGTTGGCCTTCAGACCAGTTGTTTTACATTAAGAAGGTTTGTGGTCTGCACTGTAGTGGCAGAACATGTAGCTTACATCCTTCTAAGTTGGGAACTGCTGATTGAGGGCTCAGTGTCTGTTATTCTAAAAGTGTATTAATTCTGGTTTAAGCACTTGGGCTTCAAGCCAGTTATTTTACATTAAGAGGGTTCGTGGTCTCTACTCTTGTGGGAGGAGAGGCTGGACTCTGCCCTTCTGAGCTGGGAATTTCTGGTTAAAGGCTTATAGTGCCTGCATATTTGAACTGCTTCTTACTAAAATTGGTACACCTTGTTTGCTGTAGCATAGACTAGATCCAGGCCTGCTGAATCTAGCTTTGTTTGTATAACTTGAGCACTAATCCAGGCATTCTTTAAAGTATTCAATTGTATTTATTACTGCTTGGTAGTAACTTGATTAAAGTGTAGCTATCATTCTAAATCTTTTGGATTAAGCACTTGGGCCTCAGACCTGTTTTACATTAGGAAGGTTTGTGGCCTGCACTGTGGTGGCAGGACAGGTAGCTTACATCCTTCTAAGTTGGGAACTGCTGATTGAGGGCTCAGTGTCTGTTATTCTAAAAGTGTATTAGTTCTGGTTTAAGCACTTGGGCTTCAGGCCAGTTATTTTACATTAAGAAGGTTTGTGGTCTGCACTCTTGTGGGAGGATAGGCTGGACTCTGCCCTTCTGAGCTGGGAATTTCTGGTTAAAGGCTTATAATGCCTGCATATTTGAACTGTTTCTTACTGAAATTGGTACACCTTGTTTGCTGTAGCATAGACTAGATCCAGGCCTGCTGAATCTGGCTTTGTTTGTATGCTTGTTGTTTGTTTGCTTGTTATTTCCCTGAAACACTAATTCCACCTAAAACGTGGCTTTTCAGCGCTTCTGTGGATCCCTAGTGATATCTTCATTGCTTACTGTACTTATTTCCTTGTTTCACTTGAAAGAAAGTTACTGCTTGTCGTTTTTGCATTTAAGTTACCTGTAACACATTGCATTTAAGTTACCTGGCACTTGCTCACTAAGTCAGCACTAAAAAAAATTAAAAGCACTACACCCTCACAAACTCCCCTTGAGTAGCTCGTTCCCCATTGCCCCTTTTTTTCAATTATAAAGGAATTCCCAATACTATTCTAGCATGTCCAAAGGTCAGTTGTCAATCTCCTCTCCGGTCCAGCTGGTGAATCTGGGAATCTTGAGGCAATGTTACAACTGCCTCATGTACACAGACAACCCTCTCCTCCTCCCAACAAATTCCAACACATGTGAGAGATGCAACCATATAGCCAAACTGGAGGCTAAGCTCTCTCAACTCAGTACTGGCGTAACCAGTCGGGAGGCGAAGGAAACCACACTCACTACAATTCCAGTCTCGCATAGACCTACCACGACAGCAAACCAAACACCTAAACACACAAAAACGTACTCGGAGGCTCTAAATAAAAATCTGCCTAAGCAGAGACCTCCAAAGCAGACACCCAAGCATCCGCTACCACAAAACAAAACACGTGCAGCACATAGCTCACAAAGCCATTGTGCCGAACAGTCACAGCCCGTAAGGCTAAACAACACACCTGATACACTTGTAGTAGGTGACTCTATCGTCAGGCACACTGACGTCCCGCTCACCAGGCTGCACAAGGAGAAGGTCACGGTGAGCTGCCTGTCAGGTGCTAGGATCCGCCACATAACACAAGCACTCAGGTCACTCCAAGGCAAGTACAAATATGACTCCGTCATTGTCCATGCTGGTGTGAATGACCTGAGGCGTACCTCCCTGGAAAAGAGACATAGAGGAGCTCTCTGAGCATGTAGCCCAGGCCGGTATGACCCTGACCTTGAGTAGCATCTTACCCTCACCAAGAATGATGCCACAATATGAAGAAAAGATGATCAATTTCAACAGTTGGCTTAAGTATTGGTGTCATTCAAAGGGGATCCAATGCCTGTCAGCCTGGGATGACATGCTCGACAAGCCACGATGCTTCGCTAGGGACGGCTTGCACCTGTCACCCCTGGGCTTTGGATATTGGCAAAGGCCCTTGCTACCCGCATAGTGCCTTTTTAGGCAAGGCTCAAAAGACAAACCCACCTCCATAGGTATCACAAGGGATAAGAAACTAAGAGTAATGCTACTCAACGCCAGAAGTCTAAACCTCAAGATGCATGCACTCGAAACTCTCCTTAGCATGGAGAACATCGATATCTGTGCAGTAACAGAAACCTGGTTCAAGGCTCCCAAGAGCACTCCAGCACTACCAGGTTACCTCATACCATGCTTTTCGGCCCCAAAACTTGGACTGAACCACAAAAGGAGGGGGAGTATCAATATTCGTCAAAGATACCCACACCTCCAGGTTGGTGGCACAGCACGAAGCATCAGAGACTATCCATGTAAAACTAACAGTGGTTAAAACTGCCTTCCAGTTTATAGCCTGCTACAGACCACCCTCCCAAACCCAGGAACTCCACTCTGACTTCCTGAGAACACTGGAAAATATGAAGGTCTCTCCAAACACCATTATATTGGGCGACTTCAACTACCCAAACATAGACTTGGGAGCATTACTCTAGCTCCAACACCCTAGCCCAAAGGTTCCTAGAATTTATAAACTCAAATACTATGGAACAACTTGTTACCACTCCCACAAGAGGGGAAAACATACTGGACCTGATCATCACCAACATGGGGACTCTATGCTCCAGACCAGAAGTGTATCCCTCACTGGTAAGATCAGACCATAAACTAATCTCACTGGATATTCACATCCCGACCTCACGCCCTGCCCAGAAAACTACAGTGAAAAATGTCTCTAAAGCAAATTTCACACTCCTCAAAACCGAGGTGGAATCCTTCAAAGCCCCCGGGCCTGTTTAAAATATGGCCCAGACCGCAGAATCCTTTATAAACGCATTCTATGAACACCTTCAGGAATGCATGGATCATGCAATCCCAAATAAAACCAAGACCCAATCCTCCAAAGGCAGACGTCCTGTCTGGTGGACCCCAGCCATAAACAAACTATACAATAGAAGGAGGAAGCTACTACATGATAGAGCAAAATCCCAAAAAGGGAAGGCATCTCTGATCAGTATTAGCAAAAAACTACGGGCACTCATAAAATCGTCTTAAGGCCAGCTTCGAGAGAAAAATTGCACAGGACATTAAGGGTAATCACAAGGCTTTCTTTAGTTATGTTAGGAACCTGGGTGGGAATTCCCAGATATGCTCAGAATTAGTCCAAAATGACAAAAAATACACCAAACCCACAGACATTGCCAACATCCTAGCTGACAGGTTCAGTGCAAACTCCCCACCAAAAGGGCAAATATCTATCCCAGCAGAGTGTTGCCCCCCTGACATCTCAGATGCTCAGGTAAGAGCCGCCCTCTCCAAAGCAAAAAACACAGCATCAATGGGACCAGATGGTGTCCTGGGCTGCGTCCTACATGAACTCCCAAGAAGAGCTAAACCCAAACATAAAACTACTGTTCAGTCTCAGCCTTACTACAGGATATGTACCCAAAGAGTGGCGTACAGCAACAGTGGTCCCTCTCCACAAAGGTGGTGCCTCAACGGATCCTGGAAACTATCGCCCCATAAGCCTGACTAACTTGGTCTGCAAAGCTATGGAAAGGAACATCATGGACCTCATAAAGATATTGGGGACCTACAGACACTGGATCCTACCCAGTTCAGCTTTGTTAAGGGCAGATCCTGCCTCTTAAACCTGGTCGATTTCTTTGAAACAGTCACCAAGGCCATTGACGAGGGGAAGGTGGTCCACACAGCCTACCTGGACCTTGCAAAAGCCTTTGATACAATACCCCACTCGGGCATTATAGATAAGCTCACCAGCTTAAATATAAACCCCTATGTCACTAGATGGGTTGCAAACTGGCTCAAGGACAGAACCCACATGGTTAGAATTGCTGGAGCCATGTCAGCCTCCAAACCAGTTACAAGTGGCGCCCCACAAGGCTCAGTCCTGGGACCTCTCTTGTTCGGTATATATTTCTCGGAGGTACAGGCCAACACGGAAGGACTGTGGCTGACCAAGTTCGCAGATGACTGCAAACTGGGCACCATAATCGACTCTCCAGCCGACACAAGCATCCTCCAAAAGGGCCTCATAGAAACAGACAACTGGTGCCAGAGCCATGGCCTCAAGCTAAATGCCAAAAAGTGTATAGTCATCCCCTTTGGCAAAATCAAATTGCCCACAAATTACCACATAGGTGGTAATCCATTAAGTACAGAAGAAGTAATTAGGGACCTGGGGACCCAAGTTGATAGCAATCTCTCATTTGACAACCACGTGGCCAAAGTGGTTAGAAGAACCTTTTATATAGCCCACCTAATCATGAAGGGATTCACATCTAGATCAGGGGAGAGGTCATCGTGCCTCTTTACTCATCCCTCATCAGGCCCATAATTGAGTACAATGCCCCTTTTGGGATGTACCTTACCAGACACCTGCAGCAACTGGAAAGACCCCAACAGTATCTCACCAAGTGGATCAAAGGGCTCAAACAGATGCCATATGCTGCCCGGTTAAAGAAACTCCAGCTCTACTCAGTGGCATACTGCCTGCTCAGAGGCGATCTGTGCCTGAAGTATAAAGCCATATCCAACCCGGAATTAATGGACATGCTGCACCTCAGAAAATCCAAATCCCATCGAGCTACGCGCTCGAGAGACTTGAACCTCAGCACTGAAATAAATAGGACATGCTGGAGGGACAGATTCATAACCCAGAGGCTCCCTTCACTCTGGAATAAAATCCCAGTCCAGGTTAGGCAGAGTCCCTCATTGACTCTCTTCAAGAGGAATCTTGATGAGTGGATGGGAGATCGTAGGTTTACCCCGGGTATCACTTCTGTGTCACTGTTAGACAGAGGCACAGTATACTAACCTCGAAAAAGGGCATAGCAAAATTAATTTAAAATGGGTGGCGAAAACCAAACACACTCTGGCTAGGCTTATAATTGCCCTAGGGGCAGATAGCCTAGTATGAACCTATAAGAAAAAAACTTTCTTCTAAAGAGGATTCTGATACCAGATTTAGAGGTAGACGAACCGCCTTGTGATGACTAAGTGTCTGCCCTGTCTTACTGTGAATCTGACACTGAGGACACTTTATCCTCTGTTTCTTCATGGGATGAGGTCTCATTTGAGGGCACACCTTCCACAGAATAAAAAAAAAAGATTTAAAAGTGATGCTGAAGTATTTCTTACAAGCCAAGATAGTGTGGGGCCTTCATGGGGGCTGACTGATCCGAAACCTGTAGCCATTCCCACAGTCTTAGGGGTTCTGGAAGATGCATTTTTTAATGCAGCAGTGGAGCCAGATTTCTTACCCCTCTGAACCTAGGAAGTTGGACTGGTTTACAAGATACAATACTCCCATAACTGTCTTTTTAAGAGCCCTTTAGCTGATCCAGTTCTAGTGTGGAGCCCTCTAGCTGATCCATTTCTGGTGTGTCTCGACTTTTGCAGGGACAGTATTCCAGCCTTGTCAGGATCCTCTTTCCCAGTGATGAGAAGCCCAAGATTCTCAGCTGCTTCAAGACCTATATTTGAGTACAGTGTGCCATTTAGAATGCTATTGACCAAATATCTTCAACAGCTGGAACAACATCAATGAATCCTCACAAAGAAAATGCAGGGTGTGGATAGACGAAAGGCCTTCTGTTTACTCCTTCTCCAATGGGACTGTTAAGGTGCAACCTGTGTCTGACCTACAAGGGCACTCACAAAGCCAGCCCTGATGGAGCTGCTGCAAACAGCATGAGGTTCACCTATTCCAAGGATCTGAACCTAGTAAGTGTGTCAAACAGAACTTGGAGACCGATGTGTGTCCCAGAGACTGACACTTCTTTGGAAAAAGCTTTTTATTCACATGAAGCAGAGTCCTTTCCTGGCCATCTTCAAGGCCAGTCCAGATCAATGGATGGGTCACTGTGAATTCACACCTAGACTGGTCCCTATGTCCCTTATGGATAGGGGCAGTCTGCAAAGGTACCCAAGGCATAGGCACAAATGCATGCCTTCCTCCTACCCCTAGTGGACATATACCAGGTAAATTAGGTTACACTGGCTGGCTTTGTAAAGGCTCTCGAGCTGTTAGCCTAGTAATCTCCTATGAACTTATGAAGAAGCAAACCTGTGCCTTTGCTCTCCTGGCCTTTAGGGGCCTTAACTACTAGACTCGCATGCTGAAATTATAGGAATCTTTATTCACTCTGTTCAAGTCCAAGGCTTAGAGAATTAAGGATGAGAACTTAAAAAGGAAAATGCTTTGTGACTGCTGTTAAAGGGGAGATGATTGACCACTGCAACCTCAGTTGTTCTTCATGTTTCACTGTTGTAGTCATCACCTGTGGGTTATCCCTGCTGTGGTAGCCCTCAGCTGGCCTAAATACCAGAGTCAGTGTTTTTCTGCGTTGGCTGCTGTCTCTTACTACGTGACATTAGGTCGTCAGTGCTATAAAGGAAGGCAGCTGACACCATTACATCAGTCTTTCTTGCCGTGGAGCCTGTAGAAGAAGCAGTTCACAAGTGTGCTGGTCAGTCGCTACCAGAGTTTGAATTACAGCTGAAACAGTCTAGAGCGAAGTACCCCGTTGAGGATCCTTCATGTTCATGTTACCCTGCTGCAGTCATCACACTTCGGTTATCCAGCTGTCAGGCGGTTCCGCAGTCGGCCCAAATTCTTGATCCGGCGTCGGTTGCTATCGCTTCTTCCATGATGTCAGTGCGCCAGGGGTATATGAGGCATCCGACGCCATTTTCTTCAGTCTTTCTTGCCGCGCGGTGCCCGAAGCAGAAGCAGTTCACAAGTGCCGGTTGACCGACACCTGAGACTTTCAAATCGAGTTTCAGTCCGAAGTCTTCAAAGCTAAGTACCCTGTTAAAGAACCTTTTCTTGTCTCAGTCCGATGTCAGAAAAAGTTAATTGCATTTCTTGTGGGAAGCAAATACCTCATAAGGACTTTCATTCTTATTGTATACCTTGCCTAGGCCCAGACCACGACGTCCCTGGTTGTCGGGTTTGTGCTAGGTTCAATAAGCGAACTATAAAGCGACGCTTTAATTTCACACGACACTACTTTGGTAGGAAATTTAATTGCACTATGCCGTCGGAGCAACCGACTACCGGAGTGCATAAAAAAACGCAAAGATAAAGACAGGCAGCCTAGATCCAAGCCAGACTCCGAGGCCTCAGCTGGGCCGGTCGCCGGTCCTCCGGTTTTCAGTGAGGCGCCTACGCAGCCCCTGGCTACTGCAGAATCGGAACCCCAGACCACTTTGGATTCTCTACCAGAGAGTTCTAGGCCGACGCAGCCATTTTCTTTAGGCCCTACCGACGACATTGCAGAAGGAGAAGCCGGTGCTGTAGAAACACCTTTGGTTTCAGAAGGTGTCTTCAGACCGACTACTCTCACCATAAAATCTTATGCTAAGCTTAAGACTCCTCTAAAACCAAAAAAGACTGCACTTCAGGATTATGCCTCCTCTGATCAAGTGTCTATTTCCTCAGGCTCCTCTGAGGAACAGGATTACTCCTTTCCCCCGTATGAAGATTCTGATGCTGAAGATTCCATTCCCTCAGCTTCTCCCCCTGAAGGCTATTCCTTTGGGGAAACCTTACATACCATGAAAAAAGTGTATAGTCATACCCGTCGGGAAAAACAAGGTAACCCCAAGCCTCCATATAGATGGCAACCCACTAAGCACAGAAGAGGTTATCAGGGACCTGGGTACCCAGGTTGACAGTGGCCTCTATTTTGACACTCACGTTGCTAAAGTGGTTCGAAAGACCTTCTAAATTGCCCATCTGATCATGAAGGGATTCACATCCAGATCAAGTGAGGTCATTGTTCCCCTGTACTCTTCACTTATCAGACCAATGATAGAGTACAATGCCCTGTTCGGGATGTATCTCACCCGACACCTGCAGCAATTGGAGAGACCCCAAAAGTTCCTCACCAAAAGGATAAAGGGACTCCAAAACCTGTCATATACTGCCAGACTGAAGAAACTCCAACTCTATTCAGTTGCATACCGTCTGCTCAGAGGTGACCTGTGCCTGACATACAAGGCCATGACCAACCCGGAATTAATGGACATGCTCCACCTCAAAAAATCCAAATCCACCAGAACCACTAGAGCAAGTGACTTAAACCTTAGCACGGATATAAATAGGACATGCTGGAGGGATAGATTTATCACCCAGAGACTCCCCATGCTGTGGAATAAAATCCCAGTCCATGTGAGGCAGAGCACCTCGCTGGCTCTGTTCAAGAGAAATCTTGACCGGTGGATGGGAGATCGTAGGTTTACCCCGGGAATCATCTCTGTGTCACTGCTGGACAGAGGCACAACAAACTAATGGGCACATTATTTCTAACATAATGGGTGGCGTAAGCCACATAACTTTGGGCTAGGCTTATAAATGCCTTAGGGCAGATAGCCTAGTATAAACCTATGAACCTATGAGGGAACATTTCCACTGGGAAGGTCAGGACTACTCTGACTCAAAGAAAAGGCTCCGAGAGTTTCTTTTACTCCCCCAGCACAGACCACTTGCTATCCTCCCAGTTTTAGACATTGTGGATGATGTTTATTCAGAATCTAGTCTAAATCCAGATTCTCTGCTTCCTGCTCCAGCCAGACCAGATAGAAACTATAGAGTGCCTGACTCACACAAATTCCTTTTCAAAGGTCCTGTTGCTTATCCAGAGACAATCTCCCAGAGTCCCAAAGGGGCTAAGGCTTCTATGGCCAAAAATCTTGTGCCCTCTGAAAGGGACTCCAGAGCACTAGGTAGGTGGGGGAAGAAGGTGTATACCTCAGCTACTCTGGCTATGAGAGCACTAAATTGTCAGTTTCACATGCTTAAATACCAGCAATTCCTAATGTCTCAAATAAAACAAAAGATGAGCACGTACCCTCAACAGTCTGAATTCAAGGAAATGCAGGATCTGTTGCATGCAGTTGAACATGTGGGCAAACATACTTTAAATGTGGATTTGATCCCTTGGAAGCTTCCTGTAGAGCAGCTGTTACTGGGCCTGTTATATACGTAGGCATGCTTGGTTAAAGGAACAAACTCTGCCTGATCATGTTAAAGCAAAGTTACTAGATGCACCCTTACAGCAGGATGTCTTATTTGGGGTTAAAGCAGAAGAGGTTTTAAAGAAAATGGAGGATAAGGCAAAAATCTATGCAGACGGTCAAAGCTTTCTTACAGGTACAGCCCCCACGCTTCAGCAGAAATTGGCCAACAAAAAATTGGTCCTTTCCAGCTTCTGACAGACCACAGAGGGGTAAATACAGGCGCCCAAGGGGCAGAGGACAAGCACACAAATCCCTTACAAACCTCGCCAATGGGGCACTGCAACATAGAAGGGAGGAGAAGACAGGTCCCAAACTACTAGAAGGCAAACACAATGACTTAAACCTCAAACTGCCAAGCAAAACTCTCTTGGCAGCTCCCTTGGGAGGAAAATAAGCACTTTTTGCAGACAACTGGCGCATCGTCACAAAGGACAAATGGGTGCTAGACATTATCTCACAAGGATACAGATTCCATTTCCACACCTTGCCAAGAATAAAAGGCATGCCAAACCTGCCACAAAATCAATGGGCAGAGGCACAGAAACAAATTACAACTCTCATGGACATGAGAGCCATTCATCTGGTACCTACACAGGAGCAAGGCCAAGGATTTTACTCAAGGCTCTTTCTAGTCAGTCCCCAGAAAGGACAATGCTTGGAGACCCATTCTGGACCTTTCAATTCTAAACACCTTCTTGCAAGTACCCAAATTCAAGATGCTAACACTACAGCAGTTTCTTCCCATGTTGGGCAAGAAAGCTTGGCTAGTAACGTTGGACCTCAAGGAGGCATACCTGCATGTCCCTATCAGGCAAAATTGCAGAAGATACCTCGGCTTCATTGCAGGTTCAACCCATTACCAATTCTCTGCACTGCCCTTTGGCTTATCTACTGCGCCCAAGGTCTTCACAAAATGCCTGGCACCAGTAATTGCATACTGCAGACAAAGAGGAATCCAAATATACCCATACCTGGACGACTGCCTCATCCAGGCAGAAAGCAAGGACACTCTTACATCATCTGGCTTTTGTAAAATACCTTCTAAGTTGCCTAGGGTACACAGTAAACGAAAAGAAATCAAAACTAGTGCCCTCACAAAATATGACATTCCTGGGTGCCAGCTTGAATACAACAGCCCAGATGGCTTACCTGATGCCAGACAAACAACTACAGCTAACTCAATACTTCAAAACAATGGCAACAAAGACCCAACTCCCTGCAAGAAAAATTCTGCAGGCCTTGGGCTTCATGGCATCTTGCATACTACTAATACCATTTGCAAAACTGCATATGAGGAAATTACAATGGTACCTAAAAAGCGTATGGACTCAATACAGCCACAGCTTGGAAACAATGATACCTCTCATTCCCTGCCTTCAACAGAAGTTTCTATGGTGGTCACAGGCATGTCACCTCAACAAGGGTCAGCCATTCACCTTACCCCCCAGCCAGGCAAACTATGACAACAGATGCATCAGACTATGCCTGGGGGGCACACATGGCAGGATGGTGCGTTCATGGCATATGGTCTGCAGATCAAAGAAATCTGCACATCAATGAAAAAGAAATGCTAGCTGTACAGAATGCCCTGACAGCCTTCAAGGACCTCTTACATCCAGGACAGCTTATAATGACGGACAACACCACAGTAATGTGGTACATAAACAAATAAGGGGGTACGCACTTCTACCCTCTATACAGGCAAGCAATGACCTTGTGGAACACAGCACTGGCTTACCAAGTACAATTACAAGTTCAATTCCTGCCAGGAAAAAAGAACACATTGGCAGACGACCTAAGCAGAAACATCATGGATCCCCACGAGTGGAAACTGGATCCACAAGTATTTGCAATGATAACTCAAAAATGGGGACACCCAGACATAGTTTTGGGGGTTGGCAAACAGGTCTATCAGCTAACAAAATTTTGCACAAGGACATTTCACCATCAAGCTTGGAAAGTGGATGCACTCTCATTCAGTTGGAAAATGCTGTCAGTATATTCCTTCCCTCCATTGCCCCTTCTCACAAAGGTGCTGCTGAAAGTCAGGATGGAGATACCCCGAATGATACTCATTGCCCCAGACTGGCCACGCCAGCACTGGTACCCACTATTAAGGAATATGGCCCAGGGCCCACCATGGAATTTACCTCAAATTTCTCATCTGCTCACACAGCAAGACAGTCAGATTCTACACAGCCAGCTCAAAACCTTAAATTTGGCTGCATGGCAAATCTCCTAAGCAACCAGCCAGCTCCTCTTTCACAAGCTGTTATGGATGTTATTCTGGAGGCCAGGAGGCCCAGCACCAGGAAAGCCTACTCAGACAAATGGAAAAGCTTTTGCGCCTGGAACCAAGCTAAAGGCCAAAATACCCTTCTGCCGGACATACCTCAGATTCTACAATATTTAACTGAGATGTTTTACAAAGGACTTTCTTTTTCATCTATTGAAATCCACGCCTCAGCTGTTTCAGCTCACTACAACACGGATCCTCCCTTATTTTCACATCCACTTCTAAGGCAGTTTCTCAGAGGGGCCAAAAACATTAGGCCTCCCAGGAGAGCACCAACACCAACTTGGGACCTCAGTTTTGTTCTAGAAAAACTTACGCTACCTCCTTTTGAACCAGCTTTCTCAGCTGACTTAAAGTTTGTATCATGGAAGACTGCCCTACTGCTAGCAATTACTTCAGCCAGAAGAGTCTCAGAGCTTCAGGCTCTTATGGCGGTAGAGCCTTTCCTCATTTTTCATCAAGACAGAGTTTCTCTATGAACTAACCCCTCCTTTATGCCTAAGGTGGTATCCAGTGTGGCTCTAAATCAAACCATCCATTTACCCACCTTCTTCCCAAATCTGCAGAACAAAGGAGAAAGACTCCTGCATTCCTTGGACATTCACAGGCAGCTACGTTACTACTTGGATAAAACTAAGGATGTTAAGTTGTCAATCTCGCCTTCATTCTTGCTTGATGGGTTCGGAGCCGATCCCTCGGCTCCGACTCGGCACTTGCTAAGCTCGAGAGTCACTTTTACCAGCTCGAGGCAGCCCCATATCCCATGATGCAAGGCGGTAAGTACCCAGATCTCGTTTGCCGCTTCGCTTATGAGGTCCTCCTTTTACCAGCTCCTGGTAAGTGATTCACTATTTTGATATTTAAGCCCCTTTTTGCTAAAAACCCTTTAATTTTTAGTTTTAAGTTAATTATATAGATTTTCTGACAGAAAATCCCTGTCTCTTCTAATTTTTTTTAGTCAAACTTTACCCATCCCATCCCCTCCCTGTTAGGGTGTGTGTGTTTGTTTTTATAGTAATACCTTTTGGTATTTTATTTAATTTAATTCTTGACTGGTGTGTGTGTGTGTGTGTGTGTGTGTGTGTTGTGAAGCACCATGTCAAAGGAGAGGGTCTCAGGTTTTAAGAAGTGTGACTCGTGCTGTCAGAAGATGTCTCTGACAGACGGTCACACTTCTTGCCTGTATTGCCTGGGGCCTCTTCACCTGCAGGACTCCTGTGCTATTTGTCATTCCTTCAGCCAGAGAGTCCTGCAGGAAAGACGAAACAAGCTGATACTTAGGGGCCTTCTTAAGCCAGAGGGCTCTCCGGCTAAGTCGGCTCCATCAAAATCAGCCAAATCTTCCAAGGCCCAGGCTTCTGTGTCTAAGCCTGCGGCCTCGGCTCCGACTCGTTCTGAGTCGAGATCGGCTCCGGCTGGAGCCGATTCTGGCTTACCAAAGACTTCGGCACCGATGGCTATCGGTTCCGATTCTGCATCGACCACTTCGGTGTCGGCTCCGATCGGTTCCGACCACCATGTGGCACAGGCATCGGTGTCGGCTCTGATCAGCTCCGACACCGTTACTTTTGTGGCTGTATCGGCTCCGGCTGGAGCCGATGCATCGAGCTTCCTGTCTGCTCCGATAAGTCTTCAGCTCCGACAGGATCTATAGTATCGGTTCCGATGGCTCATTCCAGGAAGAGGTCGAGGTCTCCTTCCTTGGAGCCGATACTTCGGCTCCGGCTTCACCTCTCCTTTCGGAACGGAGCCATCGGAGCCGATCTTCAAGGTCATCCAGACTTTCAGACCATGACCTAGAGAGAGTGGTCAGCAGATTACTTAAGTCACAGGTACTGGCCCAAATGTTACATAGTCCGTCTCAACAGACAACTGTTGGTCCACACCCGTTACAGTTCCTCCTTCAACTCTACCCCAGAGCTTGGAGTTGGAGTCTTCGTGAATGGTTACTGCTACGGCTGGAGGACAGATACCCCCTTCTGTTCCTTCAGCCTCTACTCTTATCTCCTCTTCGAGACCTTCCTTAGAGGGATTCGTGGTCGGGCTTCCATGGTCTCCTCCGAGGGGTGAGTGGCATCGGTCCCTTGTCCGAACCCGCTCATCCCCTTGGAGCCTCGGCCTTGGTGAGCTCGGCTCCGACATCTGCCTCGGAGACTTCCCTTCGGTGGTCCCTGGAGTTCCTAGTTCTTGAACGGGTTCTCTCGGACCTGCCTGGGAGGGGAGCATTCGAGGTGATGAAGAGTGTGCTGGCCACTGGTATCAGTCAGCAGTCTGTTCCCGTAGCTCCTCCCTCTATAGTACCTGTTGACATCTCTGCCACTTCTCTTGCTACAGGACCCAGAGATCCTCCGCCTCAGGTTTCCCCATTGGGAATTTCCCCTCTTCCGAGGATTCTCCTGATGTTTCAGGAGATCCTCCTAGGAAGAGGACTTGTAAGAGGAAACATGTAGACTCCCGAGTCTGTCACTGGATACTGACTTTGATGAGTCAGAGGGATCCCCTAGATCCCCTCTGAGGATGTCTCCTTCTCAGACATCCTAGAACTCCTTAAACAGAGGGAAACTGGCCCACCAACAATCCCTCTGAGGATGAGTCAGTATACCTAGAGGCGTTTGGATCTCGGCCCTCCACCTCCTGGGTGTCTCCGCCTTCGACCCCTTATGCAGGTTATTGCCCGAAGGCGTGGGCAGCTCCTGACTCTGTAGAGCCAGTCCCTAGGAGGCCTTCAAAATTTATCACTGCCCGGGTGACAAGCAATTCCTCACTAAGGGTGTCCCGCTGATGCCATGGTGGTGGCTGCGGCCACCAAGAAGGAACTTGCAGATCCTTCCGTGCCGTCCATCCTCCTAATAAGGACTCTAGGACCATGGATAGGCAGTGGCGGATGTTTTCCTCAGCGACCTTTGCTATGCGTTCGCTGAATTACCTATGTCACTTCACCAGACTCCAGAGGGATATCCTTAAGGAGCTGGGTGAAGTAGTACAGGATCCTACAGCTGCAGGAGCTCAAGAAAAGATTGCTTCGCAGCTAGGAACCCTTAATTCCATTGCAAACTCCTCCATGCGGCTAATATCTTATGCTGCTGATGGCCAGTAGAGCCGCAGGTACAGGTGTGGCTCTTAGACGCCAAGCCTGGATGCGGCTATGTGATTTTGCTGATCCCTTTAAGGCGTCCTTCACAAATTCTCCCTTTGATGGGTCAGCTTTGTTTGGCCCTCAGGTGAAGGAAACTTTGACCAGGTGCGAACAGGACGGCAAGACTCTTTCTGCTGTAGGAGTCCGTTTTCCACCCCTTCTAGACCTTATCCCAAAGGACAGAAAGGTGGGAAAATGTGGTTCCGTAAATCCCAAGGAGTCACGCCGATTCACGTGGTCAGTTTACCCCTAGAGGCAGAGGGGTAACAACAACAGACGCCGCTCTAGAGGCAGAGGGGTCCAAAACCAGGGAAACTGAGAGCCTCTCTCTGACAAGCCCTTTCAGCATCCCTGAGATGTTGCCCGGCTGTCCCTCCTTGGAGGCAGTCGGGGAAGATTATCACTGTACCCAGAAGCCTGGCATTCCCTCACTCAAGACAGATGGGTACAGTCGGTGACATCCAAGGGTTACATCATTCCTTTGGAGGGAAGTGCCTTCCCGTCAAATTGCCTTCCAGATGTACCACCGGTCTAAGGGAAATTGCAGAGTTAGAAGTCTCAAAACTACTGCAAAAAGAGCCATTCAGCCAGTTACAACAGACCATTCAGAGCCGGAATCTACTCAAGGTTCTTTTGGTCCCCAAAAGACGGGAGACTGGAGACCAATATTGGATCTCAGCAGACTCAACAAGTCTGTCAGGAAGACAAGATTCCGAATGGTCACTCTTCAGTCAATTCTGCCCTTCTTACAGAGGGACAACTGGATGTGCTCAATAGATCTTCAGGATGCGTACTATCACATCAAAATTCACAGACGCTCCAGGAGATTTCTCCGCTTTCGGCTGGGGTCCAGTCATTTCCAGTTTAGAGCCCTGCCCTTTGGTCTCACTACAGCCCCCAGAGTGTTCACCAAATGCATGGCAGTGGTCACGGCTCACCTGAGACGTCAAGGATTCCAGGTGTTTCCGTATCTCGACGACTGGCTCCTGTCAGCCACCACCAGGCATCAGCTTATACAAGCCAGGGATTACACAATAAACCTTTGTTCTCATTTGGGCATCTCGATCAACTTCGAAAAGTCATCCTTATCGCCCTGCCAGTCTATTACCTTCATAGGCGCAAACTTAAACACTGTTCAGATGTCAGCTACCCTTACAGATCAAAGAGTTTCAGACATTCAGAGTCATGTCAGGATCATTCTGGCCAACAAGAAAGTACAGGCCAGAATGGTTCTAAAGGTATTAGGTCTCATGGCTGCGGCCATTACTCTTCTTCGCCTGGCTCGATTCTACATGCGCCTTCTTCAGTGGATGCTGTTCACACAATGGTCATACCAACAACTTCCAATGCGTCACCAGATTCTGGTGACACAGACATGCAAAGAGCATCTTGCTTGGTGGATCACATCTCCTCAGGTTCACCAAGGCAGGTACTTTGTACCCCATCCCGATAGCCACTGTCACCACGGATGCCTCCCTGATCGGGTGGGGGGGGTCATTATCAGGGCAGGATGGTTCATGGGACGTGGCAGCCGTTCGAGTACCATCTGCACATAAATGTCCTGGAGATGAGAGCAGTGCTTTTAACGTTGCAAGCCCTCAACGACTTTCTTCCCGTAGGGACAATTGCAGTCCACACAGACAACATGTCTGTAGTTTGGTATATCAACAAACAGGGCGGAACCAAGTCCTACCCCTTGTGTCGAGAAGCGCTCAGACTATGGCAATGGGCGATCTCCTCTCATCGGTTTCTGGTAGCAACGCATATCCCTGGGAAAACCAACATTGTAGCGGACAGATTGAGCAGAGCTATTCTCATGCCTCACGAGTGGTCTCTCAAGCAATCTATAGCGGAAGAGATTTTTCTGGAATGGGGTCGTCCATGTTGCGATCTTTTGCTACTCCCCAAAACAGCAAATGTCCAGACTTCTTCTGCCTCTTCCCTCCATCAGGCCATCCCCCCAGAGACGCTCTGACCCAGGATTGGCCCCAGGGACTTCTTTATGCCTTCCCTCCATTTCCTCTGATCCCTCAGGTTATCCAGAAAGCTACCGCTTTGAGAGCCAAATTGGTTCTCATTGCCGGTTACTGGCCGCGACAGGTTTCCGTTCCGTTCCTCCATCATCACCTTTTGGTGCAGCCGTGGCATCTGGACCCAGTGCCAGATCTTCTGATTCACCAATCGGGTCAGCTGCACCGGTCAATCCCTTCTCTCAACCTCACAGCATGGTTGCTCCACTTCCTTCCTTAGCCAGGCTTCCTTTGATCTCTAACCCAGTTAGAGACATCATAGTAGCCGCTAAAATCCTCTACCAGGAGGATTTATACAAGCAAATGGAAACGTTTCTCTTATTGGGCTAAGGCCAAGAATATTGATCCTTTTACTGCCCCTGTTCAGGCAGTCCTGGACTTCTTAGCAAAGATTTTTCATGCAGGCTCCTCTTCTTCCACAGTCAGAGTTCAATTGGCTGCTATTTCCAATTTTCATGTCGGGATAGCAGATCATAATATTATGTCCCATAGGCTCTGCAGGGCCTTCTTGAAAGGAATTTTCCTACTAAAGCCTCCAATCAGGAATCCTCCTCCTCAGTGGGATCTAAATTTAGTGCTGACATCCTTGATTCTTCCCCCCTTCGAGCCAGCTCTTTTCTTGTTCCCTGAAATATCTTTCTTGGAAAACTTTATTCCTAGTGGCTATTACATCGGCCAGGAGGGTGTCTGAACTTCATGCTCTTTCGGTTCGACCCCCCTATTTGGTTTTTCACAAAGACAGAGTATCTTTGAGAACTAACCTAACCTTTTTGCCTAAGGTCGCTTCAAAGAACAATTTGAATCAATCCATTGATCTCCCTGTATTTTTCCCCAACTATTCAGATAGAGCTGAACAAAAGCTACATTATCTTGATGTCCACCGTCAACTTAGATATTATTTGGACAGAACAAAAAAATTTAGAAAATCTGATCAACTTTTTGTTTCCTATGCGGATAATAAAAAAGGCCTTCCTGTTTCTAAAGTGACTTTGTCTAGATGGCTTTCTTTGGTCATCTCTGAAATTTATCTGCTCAGGGGAAAACAGCTGTGCTCAAAACCTAAAGCACATTCAACTAGGAGCTTAGCTACTTCTACAGCTTTTCAAGCTAGACTTCCTTTAGACACTATTTGTGCAGCGCCACTTGGGCCACTCCTCACACTTTTGTTTCCCATTACAAATTGGACTTGGCCTCCAGGGACAGAGCCAGTTTTGGCTGTACAGTCCTCAAGAGTTTGTTCCATTGAGCCACCCAGGATAGAGGTGCTAGGACGCGGTCCCATCAAGCAAGAATGAAGGCGAGATTGACAACTTAACATTAAGAAGTTATGTACCTACCATAACGTTCCATGTTAGTTGTCTTCTCTCACCTTCTTTCTTGCGACCCTCCCTCCTTCCCCCTGGCCTGGACAGACCTTGTTATAAGAAACTGTTATGCTGAAGACCATTCAACCTGGTCCTTCTTCCATCTGTAAGTTTTCTTTCTTCCTTTGGGAAGTATTTTATGCTTGGTGCTATTGCCCTTTGTCATCAAACGAGATCTGGGTACTTACCGCCTTGCATCATGGGATATGGGGCTGCCTCGAGCTGGTAAAAGTGACTCTCGAGCTTAGCAAGTGCCGAGTCGGAGCCGAGGGATCGGCTCCGAACCCATCAAGCAAGAAAGAAGGCGAGAGAAGACAACTAACATGGAACGTTATGGTAGGTACATAACTTCTTATTTTCAGAAAATCTGACCAGCATTTTGTATCCTATGCTACAGCATCACAAGGAAAGGCTATCTCAAAACAGACCATTTCCAAATGGATAGGACATTGCATACGTTTTTGCTACACCCACCATGGAAAACCAGTTCCTGCTAGCATTAGGCCCCACTCCACCAGGGCAGCAGCTACATCTACAGCCTTCCTCGGGGGGGGGGGGGGGGGTTCCTACCAAGGATATTCTGGAAGCTGCAACTTGGAGTTCAGTACACACCTTCACCAAACACTGTCACTTACCACTTTACTCTAAGACTAGAGATGGCTTCGCCACTGCAGTTTTGCAGGGCCTTCTAGCCTCCTCTAACCCTGTTTGACTGCACCTCCCATCCTTAGCTTTGGGATTCTACCCAAGTGTGGTGACTGCAGCAGGGTAACACGATGAACATAGTACAGTTTTGTACCTACCATAAATGTAGATGTTCGAGTGTATACCCTGCTGCAGTCCAGGTTACCCTCCCTCCATCCCCTCTGAACTAGCTGAGCTTATCTCTACCACTCTATCCTATGCTACCTCTGTGGTGTATTTGCTTGTGCCTAAGGGTATTGGTTTATTTTTATATAGCTATATGTATTTATATATATATATATATATATATATATATATATATATATATATATATATATATATTTTGCCTACCTTTTGGGGGCACCTGACATCTGGGGCAAGAAAAACTGAAGAAAATGGCGTCGGATGCCTCTTATATACCCCTGGCGCACTGACGTCAGGGAAGAAGCGACAGCAACCGACGCCGGACCAAGAAGCAGGGTATACACTCGAACATCTACATTTATGGTGGGTACAAAACTGTACTTTTCTTGCACTAACTGATGTCTGAAAAAGTTAACAGTTGTCTCGCCTGTGGAAAGCAAATACCACACTGAGACTTACATTCATGCTGCATCACCTGTTTAGGCGCAGATCTTGATGTCCCCCATTGCCGGTTCTGTGCTCTCTTTAACATGAGAACCATTCGTCGTAGAGCTTTTATTGTAGCCAGGTATTTTTGTCTTCTGTCTTTGCATTCCGAAATGGCATCTGTTTGCCAACAATCCGTAGACTTTCTGAAAAAAATCTAAGGATAAAGATAGAGACAGACCAAACAACACCAAAATCAGGAACCTGGCAAAACCACAATGCAAAGAAACAAAATCCATGGACTGCTTCTCTAACTTGAACAAAATCTTTTAATGAGAACCCCACAGTTAAGTGCTTTCGTCAGCCTAGTCAACTGACTTCATCAGAACAAAGTAAAAGCTACAAAACAGCCATTTATACCATTAAAGTAGGATCACATGCTAAAATTAATGAGCACTTAAGAGTTAGTGTCAAGTGCATAAAAACATATAGAAATATATATAAAAAAGTGTGTGTGTGTATGTATGTATGTATGTATATATATATATATATATATATATATGTTAAGTTGTCTATCTCGCTTTCATTTCTTGCTTGTTGGGATCGGAGCCGACCCTCTGCTCCGACTTGGCCATCTTCTATAGCTCGAGAACTGTTTACTGGCTCGAGGCTGCCCCTTATCCCATGATGCCTAGCACTAGCTACCCAGATCTCATTTGCCGCTTCAGCTCGCGAGGTTCGTTGTTACTGGCTCAGGCTTGTGTAAGTTTATTATAATACTTTTCTAGCAGATTAGGGTTCCTTTTTTGATAGCTTATAGTTTTTTGACATAGTCGTTAATTAGTTGTTGTAGTTTTAGTGTTATTGTAACTTTCCCTTAGAACTCGTTTAAATTAGAGAGTTCTTCCCCTCCCCCCTCCCTTTTTCCCCTATCACTACTTATAAGTAGCGTTTTTAGTTTAAGCCTTTCTCTTTTACTTCTTACATAGCCGTTTAAGTTAGAGGCTTCCTAGTAAAAAAAAAAATAAAAAAATTCTTGACTGCAGTTATAGTGTGTTTCGTTAGGTTAGTGTCTGTAGTTTTTTGCTGTTAGGGCCTTTGGCCAAAAACCTTTCAGTGTAAGGTAGAATTTCTCTACTGGATATGTTTAAAGAATCCAAAGTGTCTGGATTCAAGAAGTGTGACTCGTTGTCAGAAAAATCTCATGACAGATGGGCACACTTCTTGCGTCTGTTGCTTAGGCGCAGTGCACCTGCACGACTATTCTGTATGCCACGCATTCAGCCCAAGGGTTCTGCAGGAGCGCAAAAATAAGCTTATCTTAAGGGGTCTTCTTAAGCCCCAGGATTCACCGGCCAAGGCTCAGCTGGTGAAATCTCCTAAACCGACCAAATCGTCGGCTCCCAGCTCGGAGCAGTCATTGGCCCAAGCATTACCTACTACTTCGGTTCCGGCTGGAACCGAGGAGGCTGCCTCCCAGTCGGCTCCACCAGTATCTTCGGAGCTGTGTTGGACACACAAGAGACCGAGGTCCCCTTCTCTAGAGTCTATACGTTCAGCTCCTTGGTCTCCCCTGTTGCAGAGTGACCGCAGTCACAGATCCTCCCACTCCTCTCGGTCCTCTACGCTCTCGGATCATGACGTGGAGAGAGTGGTCAGTAGGTTGTTGAAGTCGCAGGCACTGGCCAAAATGTTATCCAGCCCTCCTCAACAGGTGTTTGCTCTGTCCGCTTCCATTGATGTTCCTCCTCTGACTCCTTTGAGCTCGGAGTCGGAGTTTGTTGGGGTTCGAATCATGGAACCGTCGGCACCGATAACTATTTCCCCTTCGGTTCCGTCATTTGCTCCGATCCCTTCTATGGTGCCTTCTGTCGTGGGATCTGGGTGCCGAGACTCCCTCATCGGCTCCGAGTGGGCTTGTGGCATCGGACCCTTGTCCGACCCCATTCTCCCTCTCAGAGCTTTGGCGTAGGTGAGCTTGGCTCCTACATCGGCCTAGGAGCCGTACCCCTCGGTGCAGAGGAGGATTCAGGTTTCCTGGCAACCGGAGCCTTCTTTGCATCATGGCATGGATGCCTTCGATGTCATGAGGAGTGTACTGGCCCCTGAGTCAGCACCACGTTCGATCCCACTGGCTCCGTTCCCTGTAGTGCCTGCGTCAACTTCTGTCCCTCCTCCAGATCCCAAGCGCAGGGAACCGACGCGCCAGAGCACCCCACTGGGTGTTTCCTCTTCTTCCGAAGCCTCCCCTGATCATTCAGAGGAGGCCCCCCGGAAGAGGAAGTGCAAGAGGAAGCACATTGACTCCCCTGAGTCTGTCACTTCGGATACAGATTTGGATTAATCAGAAGGGTCCCCGAGATCCTCCTTTGAAGATGTTTCCTTTTCGGACATCCTGGATAAGCTTAGGCAGAGCGGGAACTGGACTGCCCTAGCCCCTACTGAGGACAAATCCGTATTCCTGGATGCGTTTGGTTCCCGCCTTTCCACCTCTTGGGTGTCTCCGCCCTTCGATCCACTAATGTCAGTGGTGGCTCAAAGGGCCTGGTCAGCCCCGGATACAGTGGAACCAACCCTGAGGAGGCCCGGTAAGTTTATCACTGCACCCCCTGATAAACAGTTCCTTACCAAGGGTGTTCCTGTAGATGACATGGTAGTAGCAGCGGCCACTAAAAAGGAGTTAGCGGAAACTTCTTCCTCTGTCCAACCTCCTAACAAGGAGTCTAGGACCATGGATAGATACGGGAAGCGTATGTTTGCTTCAGCGACCTTTTCCATGAGGTCACTGAATTACTTATGCCGTTTACCAGGCTTCAGAGGGATCTCCTGAAAGAGCTTGGAGATACCCTCCAGGATCCATCATCTGAAGGAGCTCAAGCTAAAGTGGCTTCTCAGCTGGTGACCCTTAATTCGGTAGTTAACTCCTCCATGAGGCTCATTTCCTATGCAGCCGATGGTGCGAGTAGAGCCACAGGTACAAGCGTGGCCCTTAGGAGACATGCATGGATGTGGCTATGTAATTTTGCGGAGCCCTTTAGAGTGTCATTTACCAACACTCCCTTTGATGGTTCATTTCTCTTTGGACCACAGGTGAAGGACACACTCACTAGGTGTGAACAGGAAGGCAAGACTCTCTCTGCCGTCGGAGTCCATTTTTCCACTCCTTCCAGACTATATCCCAAAGGTTAGAACAGTGGAAAAATGTGGTTTCGGAAATCCAGGGAGTCTCGCCTGATGCACGTAGTGATTTTTCCTCCAGGGGCAGAGGAGGAAACAACAACAACAGACGCCGCCCTCGGGGCAGAGGGGGTCCGCAGAACCAGGGCAGCAGAGAATCCTTCTCTGACAAGCCCTTCCAGCATCCCTGAAGAGTTGCCCGGCTGGCCGCCTCTGGAGGCAGTCGGGGGAAGACTCACTGTATCCAAAAGCCTGGCAAGACATTACGCGAGACAAATGGGTACAATCAATCATATCCGGAAGCTATGTAATTCCCTTCTTCCAACCTCCCCTACCGTCAAGCAGATCCTTCCAGATGTTCCACCCAATCTGAGGGCCCAAGCAGTCATAGAAATTTCAGGACTGCTAGGAAAAAGTGTCATCCAGGAAGTCCTGGCAGACCAACTCGGATCCAGAACTTACTCAAGGTTCTTTTTGGTGCCAAAAAAGACAGGGGACTGGAGACCAATACTGGATCTCAGCAGACTAAACAAGTCTGTTCAAAGAACAGGGTTTCAGATGGTCATGCTACAGTCCATTCTACCCTTTTTGGGTCAGGACAATTGGATGTGCTCAATAGATCTCCAGGATCTGTACTATCACATCAAGATGGACAGGCGCTCCAGGAGATTCATTTGCTTCCAGCTGGGAGCCAGTCATTGTCATTTCAGAGCTCTGCCCTTTGGTCTCATCACAGCCCCCAGGGTGTTCACCAAATGTATGGCAGTGGTCATGGCTCACCTGAGGCGTCAAGGATTCCAGGTGTTTCCTTATCTAGATGACTGGCTCCTTACTGCTACTACTAGGCATCAACTCCTTCAAGCCAGGGGCTATGCAATCGCAATTTGTGCCCAGCTAGGCATTACTATAAATTTCGAAAAATTTGCCTTGTTGCCCTGTCAGTCTATTACCTATATAGGAGCAGATTTAGATACAAGAAGTATGTCCGCAAGGCTACCGCCAGACAGGGTGGCCTTGATTCGGCAGCAAGTTCATATCCTCATGCAATGCAAAAGGGTACAAGTCAGGTTGGTCCTTCAAACTCTGGGTCATATGGCAGCGGCAATTCTTCAGATACCTGTGGCCCATTTTCACATGAGAATCCTTCAGTGGCTTCTCTTCACACAGTGGTCCTTTCAACAGCTCCCCATGTCTCACATGATCATGATTACAGAAACATGCAAAAGACACCTTTCCTGGTGGATGGCCTCCCCACTAGTGTCTCAGGGCAGACCATTCATCCAGCCCCCCTCTGGTTGCCACAGTGACCACGGATGCCTCACTGATAGGGTGGGGGGGGCATTATCTGGGCAGGACAGTCCAAGGCACTTGGCAGCCTCACAAGTACCATCTGCACATAAATGTCTTGGAGATGAGAGCCGTGCTACTAGCGTTGCAAGCACTTCAGGACTCCCTCCCTCCTGGGACCATTGCAGTTCAAACGGACAACATGTCAGTAGTGTGGTACATCAACAAGCAGGGCGGAACCAGGTCTCCTACCCCCTGTGTCAAGAAGCACTCAAACTCTGGCATTGGGGGATTTCATCCCAACGATCTCTGATTGAGACGCACATCCCTGGGAAGTCCAACGTCATAGCGGACAGGCTCAGCAGAGCTATTCTCATGCCTCAAGAGTGGTCTCTGAATCAGGTAGTTGCAGATCTGATCTTCCGCAAATGGGAACAGCCTTGCTGCGATCTGTTTGCCACCCCCTTCAACACCAAATGCAGCAACTAAACGATTGGCCTCAGGGACTTCTTTATGTCTTCCCGTCATTCCCTCTTATACCCATACTCATTCAGAAAGCGATATCGTTGGGTTGCAAAATGATCCTCATTGTTCCTTACTGGCCTCGACAGATTTGGTTTCCGTTCCTGCACCGTTACCTCCTCGAGCAGCCCTGGACCCTGGATCCTATTTCAGACCTGCTGATTCATCAATCAGGAGAGCTGCATTGATACCTCCAGACACTCCAGCTCACAGCTTGGTTGATCCAATTCCAACCCTAGCCAGGCTTCCCAGCATTTCCCCGGCTGTGCATGAAATTGTCTCCTCTCACAAATCGGCTACTAGGAAGACGTATGCTAGCAAATGGAAACGTTTCTCTTATTGGGCAGAGGCTAGGAACATAGATCCCTTTTCAGCCCCAGTTCACGAGATCTTGGAGTTCCTAACAGAGCTTTTTCACTCTGGGTCCGCTTCTGCCACAATCAGGGTTCAACTAGCGGCGCTGTCTAACTTCCATGTTGTTTTTTCTAATCTAAATATTATGTCTCATAAGTTGTGTAAAGCTTTTCTCAGAGGGACTACTCTACTTAGGCCTCCAGTGAGAGATCCCCCTCCTCCTTGGGACCTTAATTTGTTACTAGCCTCCTTGATTATGCCCCCTTTTGAACCAGCAGCATCCTGCTCCCTTAAGTTTCTGTCATGGAAAACTCTCTTTCTGGTAGCTATTACCTCAGCCAGACGTGTCTCGGAACTTTAAGCACTAAGCGTTCGTTCTCCATACTTAGTTTTTCATAAGGACAGGGTTGCTCTGAGAACTAATCCCTCCTGCCTTCCTAAAGTCTGCTCAGAAAATAATCTAAACCAATCCATAGACCTTCCAGTGTTTTTCCCTAACCACACCAACAAGGCAGAGTACAAGTTGCACCTTTTGGATGTTCATAGACAATTGCATTTTTACCTGCATAGAACGAAAGATATAAGGAAGTCGGATCAACTTTTCTTTTCCTATGCCAAGAGCAAACAGGGTCTCCCAGTCTCCAAAGTGACCCTGTCCAGGTGTTTTTTTCACATTATTACCTTCATCTATCAACTAAGAAAAAAAGAGTTGTCTACCAAACCGAAAGGTCATTTTACTAGGGCTTTGGCCATTTCTGTAGCCTTCCAGTCTAGGTTGCCCGTGGACTCTATTTGTGCCGCTGCCATGTGGGCAAATCCTCATACCTTTATTTGTCATTACAAGTTAGACGTGGTCTCCAGGAATAGAGCTAACTTTGGTTCCCTGTTCTGAAGAGTCTGTTCCAATGAGCCACCCAGGATCGTAGGTGATAGGGACGCTGTCCCAACAAGCAAGAAATGAAGGCAAGATAGACAACTTAACATAAAGAAGTTATGTACCTACCATAATGTTCCATGTTAGTTGTCTTCATCTCGCCTTCTTTCTTGCATTCCCCCCCCTCCATCCCCCTGTCCTGTTGGACCGAGAGGAGTTTAGGCTTCACCGGCTGAGTATTCTCTGGTTTGTTTTCTCTACTGACTTGGAGAGTATGACAGGTATGCCCAACCTGTTAGTTTTGTCAGGTTATTTTTGCTATGTCTGGGGTTGGCTGTTACAAACGAGATCTGGGTAGCTAGCGCTAGGCATCATGGGATAAGGGGTAGCCTTGAGCCAGTAAACAGCTCTCGAGCTATAGAAGATGGCCAAGTTGGAGCCGAGGGTCGGCTCCGATCCCAACAAGCAAGAAAGAAGGCGAGATGAAGACAACTAACATGGAACGTTATGGTAGGTACATAACTTATTTATATATATATATATATATATATATATATATATATATATATAGATATATATATATATATATATATATATATATATATGTGTATATATATATACATACACACATTTGAATAAACTGTAATTTATAAATGATAGTTTTAACGTTAATAGTTTGTTAAAGTTGCTTTCCTACAAGATATGATGTTGCAGTTTTTATTTATTCTTCTTGTAATCTTGACACATATTAGTTCTTTATATATTTCATCCTTTAGTTTCTCTTCGAGTTGTTAATTATTAATTGTATTATAATTATAATATAAAAACATTGACTCTGGTAGTCAGGCCGGCCGAGGGCTACCACAGCAGGGATAAACCACAGGTGATGGACTGCAACAGTGAATACACTCGAACATCTACATTTATGGTAAGTGTACGTGGCTGTACTTTCTTAGGTTGCTAAACACTCCATGAAGTGTCTGTGATGAATTGGCTGGAACATGCAGTGCAGCCTCTGGTACATGGTATGATATTAAGTGACATATCTAGCAGAAAACTCAATCTGATATTGTTAATCCTCGTTCATTCCTTACGCATGGGTATCGTTTCCGACCTCAGAACTGAGCCGGCCATTTTCCAAGCTCGCATCAGCTTCAAACTCTCGAGCTAAACTCTTACCCATAATCTCCCTCTCTCTGTTACCTCAGATTTAGTTTGCCGCGTTGCCATTGGGTCTTGTCAAGCTGCTTCTCTTGAGCTAAGTATAGTTATTTGTTGTCAAATAGTCATTTATATTACTTTTTCTGTCAGAAAAGTTTCTATTTCGTTGTCTTACCCTGTCGCATCTAGCGAACATATTTTCTTGAGTTTTCTTCTCTCTACTTTTTTACCACAAGGTATTTCTCCCCTTACCATCGTTGGTAATCTTCCTTTTTTTTTTCATACCTTCGGGTATTCTTTTGTACCATTGCTGGTAACCTTTTCTACTATCTACTTTTACTATCATGGCAGATAAGAAAGGTAGTCCGAGGTTTAAATGGTGTTCTGATTGTGGACACAAACTACTTACCTCTGATGCACTCTTTGTGCATTTATTGTTTGGGGGTGTCCCATGTATCTGTTGACCCGCCCTGTACTGTGAAAGTTTTTCATATAGAACTTTGTTGGAAAGAAAAAACAATTTGTTGCTGAAGGGACTTCTTAAATCTCCCTTTTCAGAGGCTATTTCTGGGTCGGAGGCCTCAACCCCTCCTAGAGTCCATAAGAAAATCTTGGATGTTCTTACCAAGGCTAAATCTTTGCCTTCGTCCCCAACTGGGGACTCCCACCCACCAAAACCTAAAAAGGCTAAAGTTTCAGCTCCAGAGCTCATTCAGTCAGCCCCAGTGTTTTCGCTGCCTAGACCTTCTGCACCGAGGCCTTCGGCTCCATTAGTGATCTCGGCTCGGTTTTCTCCTGCAGCCTTCACTATATCGGCACCAAGGGGCTCCTCGGTTCAGACTATTACCACTGTATCTGCACCGACCACTCAGGCAGCGCAGACCTTGACCACATCGGCTCCGACATCTTACTCTGAATAGACGCCTTTATTGTTGACTCCAGTTTTGTCGGTTCCAGCTTCAGTACCGACAACCACTTCGGCACCAATCCCTATGTCGGTGCAGACTGTAACCTTGGCACTGATGACTTCTTCAGTGCAGACACCCGTAGTCTGGTCTCTGTCTGCACCGTTGTTCTCGGTGTGGACTGGTGAGATGGGCACCGAGTTTGCCTCTTCTGTGGACAGGCCTGTTTCTCCCTCAGTCGCCATGAGGTCCACTAGAAGCCTTTCCGAACACAATGTGTTGCATCTTGTGGATCAGGTGATCTTGGCCAGAGGTATCCCACCCCCCCAGGAACTATCCTTCCTTGAGAGGTGATCACCCATCTCCAAAGACCCCTTCTTATTCTCCTCCTTCATTGTCTTTGAAGTCCATGGACATAGCACAGTCTTCCCCTTCTGCGGTTCCCTTTATGGATCTCACTAAGGAACCGCAGTTGCCTTTGTGGCAGGAAAGTTTTGCTACGACCCAGGATGTCAGTTGTGACGCGCATAATTTGCTGCTCCACAGCCATCTCGGGACTCCAGGTTGGCAGGCTGAGCCACTTAGGGGAGGGGTGACCCCTGTCCTGGACATTCACTCCTCTTCAAGTGGACCAGCCTTCCAACTGATGGAGAAGGCTTTCACTGCTGCTGGTGATACTGGACTGTCTATCCCTCTTCCCTCCGCTGGTACACTGGTTTCACAAGTCGAACAGAGCGGACACCGGATGCAAGGGCCTCAGGACATATTCCTACAGAAAACCCCTTTTCCGCTGTCTTCCCCAGCTTCTCCTGCTGAGGAAGTCCACCGGAAAAGTTTGTGTAAGAGGAAGCACGTGGACTCCACAGAGTCCCTCACTGAAGAGACAGATTTTGATGAGGGGGAAGGATCCCCTCGGTCACCCTCTGAGGTATCCTTTGGTGATATCCTCGAAATCCTGAAACAGAGAGGTGACTGGCAGTCCTCTAGTCTGACCTCTGAAGCATCTGTGTTCCTGTAGGCCTTTTGTGCCCGGTCCCCTGCCTCCTGGGTTACTCCACCTGCCGATGAACTTGTCCGGCTTATCGTGCAGCGTGCTTGGAAGGCTCCTGACACCATTCAAAGCTATTCCCCGGAGGCCAGATAAAATTTTGTCGTCTCCTGCTATGGTTCCCCATTGGTCAAAAGGTCTTCCTGTGGATGCTTTGGTCGTGGCGGCCGCAACAAAAAAGGATCTGGCAGAAGATGAAAGCCAGACTGTCCATCCACCTAACAAAGAGTCCCGGGCCCTGGACAGGCTAGGGAAGCGCAACCTTTGCATCAGCGACCTTTACTATCAGGCCCCTGAATTACATGGCACACTTTACCAGGCTTCAATAGGATCTGATTTCTGAGCTCTCTGAAGCCTTGGCTGGTGCCATATCTGATGAGATCCCTGACAAAGTGGCCTCTCAGCTGGCCACCATTGAGTCAATATCTAACTCCTCTATGAGACTGATATCTCACGCTTCAGAAGGAGCAGCTAGAGCAGCAGGTTCAGCTGTGTTCTTGAGACGACATGCCTGGATGCGCTTGTGCAATTTCGCCAAACCTTTTAAGGCGTCCTTTTTTAATGCTCGCATTGAGGCCTCTTCGTTGTTTGGACCCAAAGTTAAAAGCACACTGGCCAGATGTGAACAGGATGGTAAGACCCTTTCTGCCGTAGGTGTCCATTATTCATCCCCTCAACGTGCTTTCTCCCGAAACCAAAAGAGTGGAAAGATAAGGTTCAAGACATCTCAGGGTCCTTTCTGTGACACACAGGCCGAGTTCTCCTCTAGAGGCAGAGGGGGAAACTCACATGGAAGATGCACCTTTCGGGGCAGAGGGGGTCCACGTAACCAGGGTTCCAGGGACTCTTTCCCTGGCCAACCCTACCAGCACTCCTGAAGAGTGGCCCAACTCCTTTCCTCTGGAGGTGGTTGGGGGTCATGTCTCTTTGTACCCTTCTGCCTGGCTAATCATTACCACCGATTCTTGGGTCCAGAGGATTATAACCAGGGGTTATCATATCTCCTTTGATATTTCTCCTGTCCCTTCAAAAACCTTCCAGACGTTCCACCCAGTCAAAGGGAAGAAGCAGCACTAGAGATAGAAAAGCTGCTAAGAAAGAGAGTCATCCAAATAGTCCCTGCAAACCAGATAGGATCCGGATTCTACTCAAGACTATTTTTGGTGCCAAAGAAAACTGGGGACTGGAGACCAATTTTGGATTTCAGTGTATTAAACAAGTTTGTGAGAGTAGAAAAATTCCGGATGGTCACAATACAGTCTTATCTTCCCGCTTTTGGAAAAAGACGATTGGATGTGCTCGATAGATCTTCAAGATGCATACTACCACATAAAAGTGGACAACCCATCAAGAAGATTTCTGCTCTTCCGTGCAGGAGCCAGTCACTACCAGTTCAGAGTACTGCCCTTTGGACTCCCTACAGCCCCCAGAGTGTTCACAAAGTGCATGGCAGTCGTCACAGCTCACTTGCGACTTCAAGGATTCCAGGTGTTTCCATACCTAGACGACTGGCTTATTTCCGCCCCCACCAGACATCTACTGGAAGAAGCCCTGGCATACTCTCTCCTCGCTGCACAAAGGCTAGGCATAACCATAAAGTGACAAAAATCCAGTCTCACCCCATCTCAGTTGACAGAATTCATAGGGGTTATCTTGGACACAAAGAACTGCAGAGCTGCCATTCCAGAGCACAGAATTTTAAGGATAAAGCAACAACTGATTCCAATCCTTTCACGGGAAAAATCCACAGCTCACTCAGTTCTACAGCTGTTGGGTTCCATGGCAGCCTCCATCACCATTGTCCCCCTGGCCAGGTTTCACATGAGGCTTCTACAATGGCTACTGCTCACCCAGTGGTATCCCTTTCAGCATCCTCTTTCAGCCATGATTCGAGTAACCCACAGGTGCAAACAAGATTTAAATTGGTGGATGACACACAATCTGTCACAATGGTCTCACCCCTTCTCCCCCCCCCAACAACCCAAGGCCACAGTGACCATGGACGCCTCCCTGATGGGGTGGGGGGGGCTATGTTAGGGGCAAACAGTCCAAGGTACTTGGTCCAAACTGGAGGCCCATCTGCATATAAATGTTCTAGAGCTGAGGGCGGTGCTTCTGACGTTGCAAGTGTTCCATCCCCTGCTGCCATCTGGGATGATTGCGATTCAGTCAGACAACATGGCAGTGGGTCTGGTACATCAACAAGCAAGGTGGAACCAAATCTTACCACCTTTGTCGAGAGGCCATGAGGATATGGCAATGGGCGATGGCTACCATTCGTTTTCTTCTAGCAACGCACAGTCCCGGGAATTCCAACGTGATAGCAGACAGACTCAGCAGGTGCATTCTTCAACCTCACGAGTGGTCCCTGAATCCCTTGATAGCGGCGGCGATCTTCCACCGCTGGGGCCGTCCTTGCTGCAACCTCTTTGCATCCCCGACCAACTACAAATGCAGCAACTACTTCACCCTGATTCCCACTATGGGACAGTCACCCAGGGATGCTCTAGTCCACGATTGGCCCTCGGGTCTTCTTTACGCATTCCCACCCTTTCCCTTCATTCCCCAGTTTCTGAAGAAAGCCCGTCGGTTGAAGGGCAAGGTGATCCTCATAGCACCATATTGGCCTCGACAGATTTGGTTCCCCTTCCTTTGGCATCACCTACTAGATCGACCATGGATTTTCCATCCAACCCTGGAGTTGATCTCACATCCACAGAACCTGATTCATCCCAACTTGAACAGCCTGAAGCTCACAGCTTGGCTACTCCAGTTCCCTTGATTGCCAGGCAGAATGATCGATCTTTACCAGTACGTGACATTCTCATTGCATCTCATAAGTCTTCCACTAGAATTACTTATCTGAGCAAGTGGAAAAGATTTACCTGTTGGCTGAAAGATAAACAAGTAGATCCCTTCTCAGCACCAGTGTCGATAATACTAGACTATCTGGCTGACCTTTTCCAACTGGGTCTATCCGCCTCTACCATTAGAGTTAATTTGGCTGCAATTTCTAATTTCCATGATGGTGTCCAAGATTCCTTTCTTATGTCCCACAAATTGTGCAAGACCTATTCAACCATGGGATTTATCATTAGTTCTACAACCTCTGACAATGCCACCCTTCGAACCAGCTTCTTCTTGCGACCTCGAGCATTTGTCATGGAAAACCTTGTTTTTGGTCGCCATTACTTCTGCCAGACGTATTTATGAGCTTCAAGCTTTATGTATCAAGAGTCCATACTTGATTTTTCATAGAGATAGTGTCTTTGAGAAGTAATCCATCATTTCTGCCAAAAATGATCTCTGAAGTGTCCCTTAATCAAACCATTGAATTGCCAGTTTTCTTTCCCAATCATTCAAACAAAGGAGAGTATTGCCTACATATCCTAGATATCCACAGGCAAACCCGTTTTTACTTAAATAGGACTACGTCCTTCCGTAAATCTGGCCAGTTATTTTTGGCCTTTTCTGGACCTAGATTAGGATCTGCTGTAGCTAAGGTCACATTAGCTAGATGGTTGAATGACTGTGTGACCTTCATTTATACACAACGTAATATCTCGTTGCCTACTACCATGAAAGCTCATTCAACAAGGTCGGTGGGAACTTCTGCTGCCTTCCATGCCAGAGCTTCTTTACATGACATTTGTGCAGCTGCAACTTGGACTACCCCTTATACCTTCATCAATCATTACAAATTGGGTTTGGCCTCCAGTGGAAGAGCATCTTTCGGTTCTATGGTGCTCAGGAATGCCCTTCCATGAGACCCTCCCAAGAATAGAGGTAGCTGGGTACTCTGTCCCATGCGTAAGGAATGAATGAGGATTAACAATATCAGATAAAGAAGTTATGTCTTACCATAACGTTCCATCTGTATTGTTGATCCTCGTTCAGTCATTACGACCCTCCCTCCTTCCACCTCCTGTGGCTTCTAGTGGATCTCACCATCTGTTTCTCTTAGGTTATTTGACCAGAGGTAGCCTCTACCTTCTTATGACTTAAACTCAATCTGAGGTAACAGGGAGAGGGGGATTATGGGTAAGAGTTTAGCTCGAGAGTTTGAAGCTGACGCGAGCTTGGAAAATGGCTGGCTCGGTTCCGAGGTCGGAACCGATACCCATGCGTAATGACTGAATGAGCATCAACAATACAGATGGAACGTTATGGTAAGACATAACTTCTTTTTCCCTGTCAAGCCACATTAAAGTGGAGCTTCTTAATGCACCTCTGGACAAGTAACTTCTCTTTGAACCCCTTGCAGAAAAGGTGTTCAAAAATTGGAAGAGAAATTGAAAACCATCCTGTCTGTTGAACAATTCTTTAATTCCCAAGCTTTCAAAATACAGCAGAAAGTGTCTTACCAAAGGGAGCAGTTCAGCCCAAGCCCAATCAAGCAGACATGCTTAATCTCTCCAAGAATAACCAGCTCTAAAGCAGGCACATGCTTGGTCCCACTGTGTCAAGCTTTGCAGTAGAATCTGTTACAGGAAGAAAGGGCAGGCAGAGCAAAAAGGAAAAAGGGAAAAGCTATTATTCAGTCAAGCTTATTCCTCCCCTCCCCCAAAAATTTTAACCTCCAACTCTCACTTCCCTTTCTGTGTCCCCCTGCCCCCTCTCCATGGCTTTCCTCAGAGGCGGTCAACACTGAATATATTCTGGAAGCAGGTACCTGGTTGTCACTGCATACCTTCTCAAATTACAGCAGTCTAGGCATTGCTTCTAGGCAAGAGCAGGTTTTGTCTTGACCATCCTACAAGGTCTGCTCTGCATAACCCCCACTCAAGACTAGCAATCCAGTGGTACTTGAGCTCTGGGACTCTTCCCATAGTGCAGTTGTAATACCATCATTGCAGATGTTCAAGTATATTTATTTATTTGCAGTTTGTTAACCGGCAAAGTCCATTGGGCCAGTATGAGCCCTTTTTCACTGGAGGTCTGGGAAGAAAAGCTCTATGTGCATACATGCAGAAACAATACACGTAACAATTGCATCAAAATTAATACAGGGTAATACAGAAGTAAGTCAGCAGAAGTTATTACAGTTTCACAATGCCATCAACAAAACAAATCACATCAAAATTAATGCAGGGTGTTACAGAAGTAAAAGTCAGCAGAAGTTATTACAAACACAAAAAATACCAAAACTGTATAGTATGCCAAAGTTACAGGTTTATGGTGCATTAAGATTTCTGTAAGGTAGATAACCTGTAATATTTAAAGTGAAAAAAAAAAAAGATATTCACGGTTCCAGTCCCAGTTCATTCCCTCCATTCCCTCTATTTCATTCCTTGGGTTGGGTATCCTATTCCAGCTGTATACGCTGCCTTCTCTCTCTTCATTTAACAGACATTTTCTTTCCACAGGGCTCGCATAGTAGCCAGAGAGGCAGCTTGGGTCTTTATGGTGGAGACTTTATCCTTTGGGATTTGTCTGCAAGATCACTTTATGCTCTGGCTGCTCTGATAATTTCTTTGCCTAGGCAGAGTAAGAAAGAACTGAAGATAGAGCTGGCTGACACCCCTTTTATGCCACCAATATTTTGTTGCCCAGGTGAGACTGAGTTGGATGAAGCTGCGTTTGCGGGTATGTATGGAGGTTTGGAAGTGTTCTATACCATTAGGCTCCTGCGGGCAGGAATCTTCAGATGGTATAACTGCAGCTGTGACATTATTCAAACATCTACAGTTATTTTGTTGTAAACATAACCGTGCTCCCTTAAAAGCACATCAGTGGTGCTTAAAGTAGAAGCCAAGACTGGAAAGTTACTTTAGGAAAGTAGGGAAACAAGTCTGAGTCTGTAAGTTTGTAACCTGAAGTTGTTTCTCCAATCATAAAGTATAATTGCAGCAGTCACACATTTTTGTCAGAGAGCTATGGCTAGAGGTTGCATAAGTTTTGTATTCCCCCTGAATTGAAATCCTTCCTGTATGAACCATATTTTATTATAAAAAGAAAAAAAATTGAATCTTCTGAACTTGATTCATGGCTGTTTGTTGTGTACTTTGAAGTGATCCCATTGCATTTAGAGGACAGGTGTTCAGATTTTGGAATAAAAATATTTTTGCCTATAGAGTGTCTTGTCTTTGCTGTCAGTAGCCTATTCACTATAACTGAGCTGTAATTGGATGAGATTCTTGCTGAGTAGTCAGTTGAGTGCCGGAATGGAAAACAATAGAACATATTTGAAAACGAGTGACACGTTTAACTGTGCAGTTGTTGAGGTCTACAAATTCAACAAGAGAGGTATTAGACACTAAGGGATCCCAAAAAAAATTTGCATCTTGACATTAACTCTTAAGTTTGCAGAATCATCCAAGTTCCATTTTTAAAGTATTTACTATAGTAGTTCTCGTCAAGAGCTCCTGTTGTGGTGACTGCTTCATATAACCCTACTTTCAGTATTTTTTAACTAATGTATGAGGATGAGACTAATCTTATATATATATATATATATATATATATATATATATATATATATATATATATATATATAGAGCATATGATTACTAAATGAATAAATTCTGCTGTGGTTTAAAAGTGATCATATACCAGGCTGTCTTTCCCATACAGTCATTTTGAAATACATGACTCGTCTGTTCTGTTACATTTGCTGCTGCTTTTTAATGCTATTAGATATGTTAGCCAGCAATCCATAAAACTGATTGCTGTCTAGCCTGTAAGATTTTAGTTTATTTACAAGTCTAAACATGAGTAGTTGTATAATAAAATAATATTAATTTTATTTTTGGCAGTACTGGTACGGCTGCTTTTGGAATTTTGTATGTATGTAATTAATGTACAGATTTTATCAGAGCTACTGGTTGTCCTAAAAAGGGACTGTTTGTGTGCATGCAGACTTTGTGAGCTGAAGAATGAATCTCAGAGCTGTGCTTCAACCAGTACAAGTACTCCACAGCCAACAAATTCCTGTGTTCGGTATCTTGCAACAGCACTTCTTCAGATAGAGCAAGGCATAGAGCGTCGATTTCTTAAAGCACCTTTGGGTAAGTGTTTTATAATAGGGTTATGTCTGATGATAATATTTGTCTTCATATAAACTGCAAAGAAATGCACCACCTTTTTACAAAAGTGTATTTGTTTGTACAGGGTCTTGATTTGAAATGGCATTGGGCGTAGCATTTTACAATATATTTAGAGGTGGATAAAGAGCAGTTGTCCTCTGTAAATACATCAGATAAGATGAGGTCTGTCTTCTGTAACAGCTGTACTAAGTTTTTCAGCCTTAGGATGGCTTGGGGAACAAATATTTCCAACTGCTAGGTATGCTGCCTTATCACATAACACACTTTGGTGCTTCACATCTCCAGATCATCTTTGCCATACTCAGCACTGGAAAATGAAGGTCAAGACCATTATGTTTTTCTTTGCTTCTCCCGCATCTCCATTTATACTTTGAGGGGTTTCATTCCCTTTTCAAACCAAATTCCTTGTCAGAAATCATCTGATCTGATGTCAGTCTTCATTTATTCCTTGACCTGTGGGTTCAGTTCCGAATATCGGAACCGACTCGGCCGTTACTATGGCACATGAGGACCAAAAACTCTCAAGCTTAAGTCCTACCCAGAAGGCTCCTTTCCCAATTACCTCAGATCTCATTTGTCGCTTCCTGTGACAGACACATTGACAACTTGCTCTCGAGCTAAGTTTCATTTCTCCGTTGTATTTCTAATTTTTAGATAATCATAGGGTTTTCTTTTTATATAGTTTTTGATTTTTCCTTCTACAACCTACCCATTTTTCTACTATAACCTTTACGTCTCCTCTCCATCCTTCCTTTATACACTTTGGTGTATTTTGCTTTACCATTGTTGGTGGTCCTTATTTCGTTCCCCTTTTCTTCTACAAAAAAAAAAAAAAAAATAGTTCTTTCTATCTTTCATTTCTTTCTCCAGTTGCTGGTAGCTTTCTGTACCTTCGGTACTCCCTTTTACTGTTGTTGGTAGCCTCTTTCTGTCTTTCTACTTATTGGTTTAATTTGGCTCTGTTTGTTTTTAGTTGTTCAGATTATGACTGACAAAGGTAAAAGGCACCTCTGGTTTTAAAAAAATGTCATGAGTGTGGCCGTAAGATGCCCAGTTCCGTTGGGCACTCTGTGTCTGTTGCCTGGACCAGGTGCATTTGCAAGAGGATTATTCAGTCTGTCATGCATTTAGACACCGGGCCCTGGTAGAAAGGAAGAATAAATTACTTTTAAAGGAGATGATAAATCTTCCTTTAAGGAGGCCTTATCTGTTTTTTTTTTTTTTTCTGGCAAAAGCAAAGCATGTTTCTTCCCCTTCTGCATCATCATCTTTGAAATAAGACAAACCAAAAATGTGGAGTTGATCAGTGCCAGCTTCTCCCTTGGCACCAACGACCAAAAAACTTAGAACTTCTGTCTGCCACTAAGGAACTGACAGTTCGTACAAAGGATATTTCAGTGCCGATCTCTGCAACAAAAGTGTCTTCTCCATCGGTGCAGACATTATTGGCATGGATATTATATCAGCCCCTGGAGCCAGACGGCTTCAGCTCTGTCTTTTGTTTCAGCACCAATATCTTCAATTCCAGCTCAATGTACGGAATTTTCTTTCTTGGATAGACCTAAGACCAGATACTCCCCATCCATAGATCCCTTTGCTGGTCAATTACCGAGCCCCTTTTTGGAAAGAACAAAAGCCCCCTCTGCCCAATCAATTTGTTCAACTAAGAGCCTGACAGAAAAGGATGTGTTGAGTTTGGGGGATCAGCTCCATGCGGCTAGGGGACTGGCAGGTGTGTGCCCTCTGATCCAGCCCCTTTGGATGCCAGAACCCTTCCTTCTTTGACTCCTCATACTCTTCCTCCTGTGAGGCCTTAGAGATTCCAGCTCCAAGTTTCCCGACACCAGCTGATTTGGTTCCGACAAAATCTGTATCACCTGAACCAATTTCTACCCTGGGTTCTTCGGCTGTGCAGGTTCCGGAGAAAACTCAGGGTCATGGCTATGCTGTCTGTTCCAAGGGACGGGACTCGACTGTGGTGTTTTCAGAGCAGTCTCTCCACCTCGGGGCTTCAGCATGTGTTAGTTTTACCCCGACTTCGGCTGTGGCTTCTTCAGAGTGGGGAGTGACCACGGTTCTGAGACAGTCTTTCTCAGTTCTTGGCTCCCTTTCCTCTTTTGGTGGGCCAGCCTTGCAGGCCATGGAGAGGGCTGTATCCACTGTGGGCATCCAGTCAGCTCCTTTCCTGTGGGAGCAGTTCCTTGATCCTTCCTCTCGTCCAAAGCATCCTCCAATCTCAACACCTGGACAGCAAGCGCCGAAGTTTCAGGAGACACCTATTCAGTTATTATCCTCTTCTGATACTTCCCCAGATTGTTCTACTGAGGAAGTTCCTCAGAAGAGGAAGTGTAAGAGGAAACACTTAGATTCCTCAGAGGAATTTATCACAGAGGACACTGATTTTGATGAAGGGGAGGGTTCCACACGGTCAACCCCGGAAGATGTCTTCTTTGGAGACATCCTTGAGATCCTTTAACAGAGGGGTGACTGGACATTCCGAAAGCCCTCTTCAGAAGAATTAGTGTACCTGCAGGCCTTCGGTGCTCGACCATCTACCTTTTGGGTTACTGCTGAAGACCTCATTAAGTTGATCTGGCAGTGGGTGTGGAATGCTCCTGATATCATAGAACCCATCTCCAAGAGGCCAGACAAAATTTTAAGTGCACCAGAGGACCATTAGTTTTGAGGAACTGGCATTGGAAAGTTCCACTGTCCATCCTCCCAATAGAGAGTCTTGATTGATGGATAGATTTGGAAAGCAGGTTTACACTTCATCAACATTGGCATTGCAGTCTTTGAACTTTATGGCACACTTCACCAGACTCCAGAGGGATCTGATTAAGGAGTTATCAGATACCCTGGCAGAAGCCATATCTGATGAAGTCCAAGAGACAAGATGGCTTCTCAGTTGGCCAACTTGGTGTCCATTTCCAATTCGTCCATGAGGCTCGTAGCACATGCAGCAGAAGGGACCACTAGAGCAGCAGGATCTGGTGTAGCCATAAGGAGACATGCCTGGATGCATTTGTGCAAATTTACAGAGCCTTTCAAATCTTCATTCATCAATGCCCCCTTTTGGCCCTAAATTTGAGAAATGTTGTCCAGGTGTGAAAATGATGGAAAGACCTTTACTCCAGTAGATGTATGTTTTTCTACTCCTCAATGGTCCTTTTCGAGGAACCAGAGTAGCAGAAAAATGTGGTTCGGAAAGTCCCAGGGCTCCTTTCCAGGACACGCACAGTAGTGGCTCTCCCAGGGGCAGAGGGGGTGGGAGCTTTAATGGAAGACGCCAACCATGCAGCAGAGGTGGCCCACAAAATCTGGGTTCCAGAGATACCTTTCCTGGCAAACCCTACTAGCGCTCCTGAAAAGAGGCCAATTACATTCCTGTGGAGTCATTCAGGGGGATGGTTATCTCTGCACCAACATGCATGGCTTCAGCTTACTTCTGATGTTTGGGTGCAGAGGATTATAACCAAAGACTACGCCATAGCCTTCTTTCTGCCTCCCCAAAGTTGCAAGAAAATCCTCGACATTCCACGCACTCGGCGGGAACCAGCACTGCTAGAAATTCAGAAACTGCTAGAAAAGTCATCCAGGAGAGGTCCCACCAGACCAGATAGAATCCGGAATTTACTCAAGATTCTTTTTAGTGCCAAAAAAGACAGGAGACTGGAGACCAGTTTTGGATGCAAGTGTTTTGAACAAATCGGTTTAACAAACCGACCAACAAAATGTGCCAACTAACACTCTCTCTACAACCAAACCCCATGTGTCATTCCCATTTCTTCACTCCAGTCCATCTTTCACTGTCTTCTGTCTACTACTTACCTCCATTACTAACCACCAGAGGCATCACTCTGTCTTGACAACTTCCTCTACTCACACCTTAAATCTCTTAACAGTTAATATCTAAAAACTGTCATCCCATTTGCATGTACCCTCAGCAATCTGGAATATCTATGCTGACTTTCTCTTGCATAAAGTCCTTTATCATTGCTAATTACTTACATAATGAAAATGGGTAGTATTTATATAAATAATCTGAACCTTATGCTCCTACTATGTCCAAGCTTGTTACTGTATAATACCTGTTAACTCTAGTATGTTTTAGTATTTGTATCTACTTGTTAATTGTATGTGGAGTTTTTCTCCACTGAAAATGGGATCACCTAGGCCCAGTGGACCTTCCCGGTAAACAAATGCAAGAAATAAATAAATAAAAACAAAATTCCAGATGGTCACGGTTCAGTCTATTCTCCCGTTTCTAGGGAAAGATGATTGGATGTGCTCTGTTCATCTCCAAGATGCGTATTACCACATCAGAATGGACAAGTGCTCCAGGAGATTACTCCACATGTTCATCGTGCATACAGCTGCAGTCATAACAGATGGGTTATCCTGCCGTCAGGCGGGTCCTCGGTCGGCCGAATTCCAAAGTCTAGGTCCGGCGTCAGTTGTCGTCGCTTCCTCCCTGACGTCAGTGTGGCAGGGGTATAAAAGAGGCAGCCAACGCCATTTTCTTCAGTCTTTCTTGCCGTGCGGTGCCCAAAGCAGAAGCAGTTCGCAAGTGCCGGTCGGCCAGCTCCTGAGATTTACGAAAGTATTTCAGCTGAAGTCTTCTTGAAAGCTAAGTACCCCATTGGGGAAACATTTCTTGCCTCAGACCGATGTCAGACAAAGTTAATAATTGCATTTCATGTGGGAAGCAAATACCGCATAAGGATTTCCACTCTTACTGTATTACCTTGCTTAGGCCCAGACCACAACGTCTCAGCCTGCCGTTTTTGTGCTAGATTCAACAAACGCACTATTAAGCATCGGGCGGAGTTTGCACTTCACTTTTTTGGCAAAAACTTTAATTATATTATGTCGTTGGATACTCCGACTCCAATTTTGAGCAAAAAACGCAAAGATAAGGACCGGCATACGAGGTCCGCACCACCTACTGATACCACAACAGTTTCTCCTCTCCAAGGAGGTGCAGGATGTCATCTTGGAAGCCAGAAGACCTTCTACTAGAAAGGCCTACTCCGCCAAATGGAAACGATTTTGTGCCTGGAATCAAAAGAAGGGACAGAATCCTTGGGTAATAAATATACCTCAAATTTTACAGTACCTAGCTGAGATGTTAAACAATGGGCTTTCCTTCTCCTCCATCAAGATCCACGCTTCAGCCGTTTCTGCACAATACAACACAGATCCTCCTCCTATTCTCTCATCCTCTCTTAAGGCAGTTCCTCAGAGGGGCAAAGAATATAAAACCCCCAAGGAAACTACCAGTCCCTGCTTGGGACCTCAATTTCGTATTGGAAAAGCTGACCCTTCCTCCCTTCGAGCCAGCTTCTTCATCAGAGTTACAGTACTTGTCATGGAAAACAGCCTTTCTTCTGGCTATCACCTCAGCTCGCAGGGTTTCGGAGCTACAGGTCCTCATGGCTGTGCAACCATTCATCATTTTCCATCAGGACAGAGTTTCCTTACGAACCAACCCTACCTTTATGCCAAAGGTAGTATCCAGTGTAGCTTTGAATCAGACTATCCACTTACCTACCTTTTAATCCTGATCCACAGAACAAAGGGGAAAGACTACTACATTCCTTGGACATTCACAGGCAACTTCGTTATTATTTGGACAGGACAAAGCCATTCAGGAAATCTGAGCAACTTTTTGTGTCCTATGCTGCAAGTCCTCAAGGAAAGGCTATTTCCAAACAGACAATTTCAAAATGGATAGCCCACTGCATATGCTTTTGTTACTCATTTCATGGAAAAACTGTGCCTGCATGCATCAGATCCCACTCCACCAGAGCCACAGCTACCTCTGCAGCCTTCCTCAGGGGGGTCCCTACCAAGGATATTTTGGAAGCAGCCACCTGGAGTTCAGTGCACACTTTTTCCAAGCACTATCACCTCCCACTATACTCTAAATCTAGAGCGGACTTTGCCACAGCAGTCCTGCAGGGCATCTTAGCCCCTCCTAGTTCCACTTAGTGCCTACCACCCTTACTTAGCTTTGGGATTCTACCCATCTGTTATGACTGCAGCTGTATGCACGATGAACATAGTACAGTTTTGTACCTACCATAAATGTAGATGTTCGAGTGCTCATACAGCTGCAGTCCAGGTTTCCCCTCCCTCCAACCCCTCTTAGGACAGGCCTTATGACAAACCCTTTTCATATAACCTTTTGGGGTACTCTTTTATGGTGTATTTGCTTGCAACTACTGTTTTTGATTTATCAACATTGCATTTTTGCATAACATTATGTTTGCCTTCCTTCTGGGGGCACCTGACATCTGGGGCAAGAAAAACTGAAGAAAATGTCGTCGGCTGCCTCTGTTATACCCCTGCTGCACTGACGTCAGGGAGGAAGCGATGACAACCGACGCCGGACCTAGACTTTGGAATTCGGCCGACTGAGGACCCGCCTGACGGCAGGATAACCCATCTGTTATGACTGCAGCTGTATGAGCACTCGAACATCTACATTTATGGTAGGTACAAAACTGTACTTTTCGGCTGGCAGCCAAGTCCTTGCCAGCTGAGAGCCCTGCCCTTTGTTCTCACCACAGCTCCCAGGTTGTTCACCAAGTGCATGGCTGTAGTAGCAGCTCATTTTGTGACTGCATGGATTCCGGTGTTTCTGTACTTAGACGACTAGCTCATTACCACTCCCACCTTGCATGTTCTTGAATAAGCAAAAGACTACATTTTCTAGACCTCCGCCAACCTGTGGATTACTGTAAATTAACGAAAAATCACAGCCAACTCCTACACAAAATATATAATTCATAGGAGCAATACTAAATACCAATGCATGTATAGCTTCTCTACCTTATCGGAGATTGCAAAAGAATGAAAACCAATTGAAAAAAAATTATCAGAAGCAGAACAGCACCCACACGGCTAGTCCTGCAAGCTCTAGGTTCAATGGCGGCAATCATCATGTTAGTCCCAGGCAAGGTATCACTTAAGAATATTGCAGTGGCTTTTAGCTTTCTAGTGGTCCATTCCGTATCAGCCAATGTTACACCAGGTTTTGATTACCAACCATTGCAAGGCACACCTAGCTTGGTGGATCCAATTGAAGGAAATTCTCCTGGGCCACTCCTTTGTCCTGTATCAGACCCAGGCCGTAGTGACCACGGATGGTTCCCAAATGGGATGGAGGTATTAATCTGGGCAAGACGGTCCAAGGCACTTGGTCCCCCATAGAGGTCAGCTTGCATATCAGTGTTCTAGAGCTGATGGCAGTGCTTTTAGCATTGCAGGCCTTTCAAACTACTATCCCTGTAGGAACAATTGTGATGCAAATGGACAGTATTTCAGTAGTTTGGTACATCAGCAAGCAGGGAGGAACCAAGTCGTACTCCCTTTGTCAAGAAGCACTGAGTCTGGCAGTGGGCGATCTCTTCCAAACACTTTCTGATAGCAATGCAAATTCTGGGGGAGATCCAATATGATATCAGACAAACTGAGCAGATGCATTCTTCTGCCACATGAGTGGTCTCCCAATCCCAGAGTGGCAAAAAAGATTTTCCGTCTTTGGGGCCAGCCTTGTTGCAAACCTTTTTGCATTGCCCCTGAATACCAAGTGCAGCAGTGACTTTGCCCTCGTCCCCCCTCAGGGGGAGGAGTCCCTGAGAGATGCTGTCCTGAACGATTGGCCCTCTGGACTTCTGTACTCCTTTCCCCCTTCCCATTAATTCCTCAATTTGTAAAGAACGTGATCAGGTTGAAGAGCAAAGTAATCCTCATTGCTCCTTTCTGGCCTTGACAGATTTGTTTCCCCTTTCTCTGGCCATATTTGATTCAGCAACCGTGGACTTTGGATCCATATCTGGATCTCCTATCCCTTCTAGAGGGATTAGTTCATCCAGACCTTTAAAACCTCAAGCTCATGGCTTGGCTTCTCCAGTTCCATTGATTGCCAGGTGTAGTAAACTTTCTTCCCCAGTTTGTACGATTCTTTTGTCCTTCCACCAGAAAACTCTACAATAGTAAATGGAAGAGGTTTTCCTTCTGGGCTTGTGAAAATAACATTGATCCCTTCTGTGTTCCTCTCAATAAAGTCTTAAAATTCTTAGCTTTACTCTTTGAAGCAGGGGCCTCTTCCTCTACCATCAGGGTTCAAGTAATGGCTATCTCATATTTTCATAATGGGTTTAAAGAATGTTCTTTAATTTCTCATAGCCTTTGTAAAGCATTTTTAAAAGGGACCTTGATGTTAAAACTCCCATGTAAGGATCCATATACACCTTAGGATTTAAACTTAGTGTTACAAACAATTGTTCATCCCCGCTTTGAGTCTGCTGCTGACTGTGACTTGAAATTCTTGTCTTGGAAAACTATACTTTTGTTAGCAATAACTTCTGCCAGTGGATTTCTGAAATTCAAGCTTTATTTTGCAAACTAACTTATTTGGTGTTCCACAAGGACAGGGTTTCACTGAGAATGAACCCTTCCTTTTTGCCAAAGGTGGTGTCAGAAAATATCAATCAGGCAATCAATCTGCCAGTATTTTTTTTCCAATAACTCAAACAAAGGGGAGTACTGTTTGCATTTACTAAACATTCATAGACAATTATGCTTCTATCTTCGTAGAACAAAAGATATGAGAAGTCTGACCGGCTGTTTCTTCCCTTTGCAAGTACTAAAATGGGTAAGCCAGTTACCAAAGTTGCTTTACATAGATGGCTAAAAGATTGTATTTCCTTTTATTTACAAGAGGAAAGTTGAATTACCTGGGCCTGTTAAGGCACACTGTACCAGAGCAGTTGCTACTTCAGCAGTGTTCCAATCCAACGCTTCCATGGATGAGATCTGTATGGCAGCAACATGGGCTATCCTACATACCTTTATTACTCATTACAGAATGGATTTGGGCTCTCGGGGAAGAACATCATTTTGTTCTATGGTGCTCAGGAATATCCTTTCATGAGTCCTTCCAAGATCTAAGGTAACTGGGGACTCTGTCCCCAGGTCAAGGAATAAGTGAAGAGCATCATCAGGTAAAGAAGTTATGTACCTACCATAATGTTCCATCTGTGTTATCCATCTTCATTTATCCTGGACTCCCCACCATCCATCCCCCTTCCTTTTAGACCTCTTGGTGGAATGATTTATGGTCCTAGGTATTTTTTCACCCATGACGCCAGATAGGATATCCATGAAGGTATTGTTAGGATTGTAATGTCTGCCTTTTTCTATCTAATTGGGAGAGGAGCATTCTGGGTAGGACTTAAGCTTGAGAGTTTTTGGTCCTCCAACGCTGTAGTAATGGCCAAGTCTTTTCCAATATTTGGAACCGAACCCACAAGACAAGGATAAATGAAGATGGACAACACAGATGGAACTTTATGATAAGCCTGTTCATAGAGTATTAGTGATTATCGAATGGCAGTTCCATTAAAGTACCTTTGATAGGAAAGTGCTTGCTTTGTTTTAGAGCTACCTGTAATTCTTACAAGTATCAAATTTGCAGATAATTTACAAAATCTGTTTTGAAAAGTTGACAGCAGTAGTTCATGTGTCATGTAGTTAACTGTATGCCTCTGTGAAAAGGAAAGTGGATTTCTCTTCCTCAAATATTTCCAAATGATCAAAGGCTGTGTCAACCTTGCCATTCTGACCTCAAAAGCCAAAATTATTTCTTCTCCTGTGAGCCAGCACATATAAATTACAATATAAATAACTACTAGAGTCATATTCTTTGAAAGTGTGACATTGACTGCATTGATTGTATTGTCAGAGTTGTTTCCCCTACTTCCAACAGCTTGATAGCCCTCTATATACATGCCTCCTGCCACTGATTTTTGATGGGTTGGCAGATGCCTTTCAAGTGTGGTGGTCTTGTGCCTTTTCCCTCCTCCATCAGTGGGAGTCAGTGAATCCTTGGAGTTTTTTTTCTTGTCAGTACATGGGGTATCTCCTCTTCCACAATGGCATCTTAATTTTTTTTCAAAGGATCCTGGTCCTGAGAATACGTCCTCATCGGGGATGCTGTTCACAAGATTGAGACCCTTACTGATGTCTGTACAGCTGATTTGATTTCAACACATTGTGTCAGTGTTTCCAGTCTTGGGCATCTGCTTTGATACCATTGCTTTCAGTGTCATGGTACTCTTGGTGCTGGTGTCAGGTTCTCAACCCTGTTGTTTGTGCCTTTGGGTATAGCTGTCTGCCCCATCTTATATGGTCTTTGATTTTTCAGCTCTGAGTCTCTGTATGAAACCAGCAATGCTGCCTTTTAGTGGTTCTCTTCAGCACTGTATGTTTCAGCTCAGTGCCCTCACCTAGTCTGTCGTAATGGTCTACTCCTGAAGCCCTCAGCCTATTGCTCAGCAGAAATAGTTCATTGAAGCTGCCACCCTTATAGAATTCTCTCACCATGATGTCTGCAACAAAGAGGCTGTTTTCATCTTTTTTTCAGGCACCCATTTTCTTAGATGAAACAAAGAAAGGCCCAGTGCAAGACAAAACTCCTTGACTCGACTCCAGAGTCTCCCACTTTAGGTGTGGAAAATGACATGAATGCTGACTACCACAATTCCCATGATGACCCCAAATTTAGAAAATACCCAAGAGACATGTAGCAGTTGAGGAGATTGACCACTGACCAGTAGCCAACCCTACAGATACAGTTTCAGAAGGCATATAAGTGTGCTCAGCAGTCTTGTTTGCTGTCACTTCTTTTGGTTGATGTCATCAGTAATACCATCAAAGAGGCTTAGGAAAACCCCATATGTTGTGACTCCATTACCTATAAAAGCTAATTGTGTCCTCTGGCTCCCCGAGAGAAAATATGCTTTTGGTCCAAGACTCCCAAGCCTATTACTGTGGCCTTGATAAACATTTTAAGGCTCCATCTCTCCGAAGCTAACTGTCTATCCCCAGATAAAGATTTTACAGTGATGGTCAACCTAGGGAAGTGCATGTACTTGCCTACATTCTTTGATATGTGGACAATGAATTATGTTAAACATATTGCGTAATTTGAATGTGGTATCCGTGATGATTTGGCACTGTATGATCAAAGGGTTGCCAAATGGGCCCATAAAATATAAGTTGCTCTCCCAGTCCACAATTTCTTTAAACTTGAATCTTACAGTGTGTGCTTTCTGTAATGCTGCAGGAAGTATGGTCTGAGCCATGAGCTCTGGCAGTCCCGTGTGCCAAGGTATGGTTGTGTTTAACAAACTTTGTTGAGGACAATCTGGTGACCGTGATGGATTTTCCCTTTCCAAGTCTCTGTATCTTTGATCTAGAGGTTTTTATGGTCCTTATAGGGATTATGGAAAAGGAGTCCAAGATCCTCACAACTGTTGGCATATCTGAAACCATCCAGTGCTGGTTTGTGAGTTATTGTGCATCTGCTTAGTAAAAGATTTGTTTTGATTTATATTTTAGTTTTTACCTCTGATATTTACTGTTAGTTTGAAATAAGGATAGATTGTAGACAGGCAAACTATAGCCATCCCAAGTGTCCTAGCTGGCTGTAAATTCACAAAAACAGTGCAGACAGGACACTCCAGAACTTATTTGGAACCATCAAGTGTTGATTTATGATCTGTTGTGCAGCTGCAGTTGGTAGGAGAGTATTTATTTTGATTTATGCTTTATTTTGCGTATCTAATTTTTTTACTGTTAAAATGAAGTACGACTGTGAATGACAGACAACAGAAATTATTTCTGGGTTCATGCACAATATAAAGGATCTCCATTGTTTTAATGTGATTGGGGACAACTTGTATGGAAGGTCAGAGTGACTGCTTTATGAATTGCTTTCCCTTGTACAAGGCAAGCTCAGTCTAGTTAATTTAATATGTAATCTGATGTTGTCCTTTTCATTCTTCTTCAATAAATGGGTTACAGATTCTATTCTCAGATCCAGCTTAGTTGCATACTTCAGACTTTGGAGCCAACTCTCGAGCTCCTCCTACCCATCATGCCCTAGTCCTTCACCAGTACCTCAGATCTCATTTGCTGCCATTGTGGTCAGATCTAGGGTCCTTCTCTCGCAGAGTTATTTACAGTGTTCATGTTTTTGTGAGTAGAAAAGTTTAACTTTTCTTATCTAATTTTTTTTCCTTTCTTCAATATATTATAAATCCTCCCTATTAGTCGTGTTTTTTTCTGTGTCAGGAATATTTATACTATTTATATCGTAACCGTAATTTCTTGAAATTACCATTGCAGGTTTTTTCTCTCTACTTTTTCTAGCCCTCCTACACTTTTTAGATAAGGTAATTCTTTGTTACCATTGCTTATACATTTTTCTTCAAAAAAAAAAAATTCCTCTTCATGATTTTCTCTTCCCTTCGTTTTTTTACTTTTTGTACTCATGGCTGACAAGCCAACAGGCTTTAAAAAATGTACTTCTTGTGGGCACAAATTCCCTAACTCAGATACCTACAAGGAGTGCCTCTATTGTTTAGGAGCAGCTCATTTAAATACAAACTGCTCTATCTATGCAGCTTTCAGTTAGAGAGCCTTAGCTGACAGACAGAGTAAACTTTTTTTTAAGGGTTTACTTCTTCTCTCATCTTCCTTGTCTTCAGTGGCTCAGAACCCCAGTAAGACTTTGAAAGCTCTGCCGGAGCATAGGAAGCATTCACCTTTGAAATCTCAAAAGACGTCTTCAGAACCGCCTTCTAAAGTTTCCAAACTATCGGATCCAACTTCTTCGGACCTGGAAAGACACACTCGGGATCTTAAACCTTCAGATCTGATTATCATCTTAGCAAGTCCTGCCACTCAGAATACAGATCCTAAAACTTCGGATCCCAAGCCTTGTACACAGTACACTTCTAGAGCTTGTTCACCAGAGTTTCTCTTGGATCCAGTCTCCCCTAGGCTCCGTTCCCCTTTTATGTAGACACCTAAGAAACATGCCTGACCTCAGTCAACGACATCATTCATCAGGTCCTCCAGGAGTCTATCAGTAGCAGACGTGCCTAGGATGATGCAAAAATTCCTCAGATCTCCTATCCAGATGGGGGGGGTTATTTTGGCTCTGTCCCTTATTTGATCCGTGATTTTTCAGGCCACTACTCACACAGTCTTATTTTCATCTGCAGTCCATCCTTCGGTTTCGGAGCCCTGGGATCCGACAGTCCCGAGAGTTCTGGAGGTGGATGCAAAGAGAATTACTTTGAGTCTGATGGTATCCGTGACCAGTTGTGTTTCTATGCCTTCAAATCAGAGTGGGTTCCAGAGCCGAAGCGTCAGTGTAAGATCTCTGGGGCTGGGATCTACGCTGATAATGTCAGATCCATTCTTGCCCCTTGGAGCCTAGACTCTGGACAAGCTTGGTCCAGTTCTCTCCTCCAGACACGGATAGGGTTGGAGTTGTGATCTACCCTCAATGGATCACTTGTTTCCGATGTGGGACGCCAGGGCTTCTCCAGGTCTGTCTACCTTCAAGATTGTGGAAATGGCTGATGATCTGTAGTCCTATCTCGCCTTCATTCTTGCATATGGGATGGGAGCCGATCCTCGGCTCCGACTCTGCCTATTTACAAGCTGAAGTCTTCTAGTTGGCTCATGGCTAAATAGGTATCCCATGGTGCACAAGTACAATCCCCAGATCTCGTTTGCTGCGTCGACAAGTTTGGATGTGCTTCTTCTGGGCTCTGGCTAAGTCTTTCAGTTTGTTCAAAATTTTTGGATAATTCTTCTGGTCGAGATCTCAGTCTACCTCTGCAGCCTTTCAAGCCTGGGTCCCACTTGATAATATTTGTGCAGCAGCAACTTGGGCTAACCCTCACACATTTATTACTCATTATGGAAAACTTTGTTTCTGGTGGCTTTCACATCGGCCAGACGGGTGTCAGAATTACAAGCTTTACCCCCTTACCTGATTTTTCACAAAGACAGTATCTCTTCGTACTAATCCTTCCTTTGTCCTCAAGGTCTGTTCCCATGCCATTTTGAATCAGTCCATAGAACTTACGGTGTTCTTTCCAAATCATTCCAACACAGCAGAATACAGGTTTCATCAGTTAGATGTCCATAGACAATTACATTTTTATTTGTACTGAACTAAGGAATTCAGGAAATCAGATCAATTATTTATTTCCTTGTCCGAATCCAGGTCAGGTTTACCAGTTTCCAAAGTGACACTCTCAAATTGGATTTAACCTCCAGGGGGTAGAGCAACTTTTGGTTCCACGGTATTCAGGAGTATTTTTCCTTGATCCACCCAAGAATAAGGTGCTAGGTATGCTGTCCCATATGTAAGAATGAAGGCGAGATAGGACTACGGAACATAAAGAAGTTATGTACTCACCATAACGTTCTATGTTTGTAGTTCGTCTCGCCCTTCATTCTTACGAACACTCCCTTCTACCCCCATCCTGGAAGTACCTGGAGACAGAAAAATATTATCATTATTCTCTGGAGACCTTTTAGTATTGTTTTTTTTTTTTTTTCTGTATGTTTCTTATTATTTTTCCTAGTTAGCAGCAAACAAGATCTGGGGATTGTGCTGGTGCACCATAGGATACCTACCTAGCTACGAGCCAACTAGAAGGCTTCCAGCTTGTAAATAGGCTGAGTCGGAGCTGAGGATAGGCTCTGATCCCATATGTAAGAATGAAGGGCGAGATGGACTACAAACATGAAACGTTATGGTGAGTACATAACTTTTTTTTCTTATTCTTGAGATTTGGTCTCTCACCCCTCTCTTCTTCCCCCATCCCCTCTTTGGTTACAAGCTCTGAGTCCATCAGAACTATTCCACAGGGACAGCCAGTTCCATCTAACTTCCAGTTTGTTTCTATGGAGGAACTTCCCTTTTCTTTAGATACCCTCTCCTGAACATCCACCGACAAGGTCCATCAGAAGAGAACATTCAAGAGAAGGCACATAGATTACCTGTTAAAGTCTCTCAATGAAGATACTGATATCGAGGAAGGGGAAGGGTTCCCCAGATCACCACCTGATGACGTGTCCTTTGGAGAGACATATTGGAGATCCTTAAACAGAAAGGTTTTTGGTCTTCCAATAATCCTTCAGAGTCGTCATCATTTCTGGAGGCTTTTGATTCTGGCCCATCTACATCTTGGGTGACACCCCCCACCCCACTGATGACCTTATTGATCTGGTCTGTCACCAGGCATGGAAGGAGCTGGATTCCATTGTGCCAATACCGCATTGCCTGGACAAGTTCTTAGCCCCTCCAAAAGATCAGCCCCACTGGAACAAAAGGAGTCCCTGTAGATGGCAGTGGTTGTGGTGGTAGCCACCAAAAAGGCGCAAGCAGAGCTCCTCTGCCCCCCCCCAACAGAAAGTCTAGGGCACTGGACAGATTTGGAAACTGTGTATTTGCTTCAGTGACCTTCTCCCTGAGGTCCTTGAACTACCTAACACACTTTACAGGGCTACAGAAATATTTGACAAAATAACTATCAAATTCCATCCCTGAATTCATGTCTGCAGAGGATTTCAAAAGGTCTTCATCTCAGCTGGCCACTCTCTTGTCTATTTCCAATACATCCATGAGGGTGCTCTATCATGCAGCAGAAGATGCCTCATGGGCATCCAGTTCAGGCATGCCTGGATGTGACTTATGTGACTTTTGTGGAGCCTTTCAAGGTGTCTTTCGTCAGTGCTCCCATTGATGGAACATCTTTGTTTGGCCCTTCTGTGAAAGAAAGGCTTACCCACAGTGAACAAGAAAGAAAGACCCTGTCTGCCATGGGAACTAACTTTATATAGAAATCAGAGAGGTGGTAAGAAAATTTGGTTCCACAAATCTCCAGGACCTTTCCAGGATCCATGTGGAGACCACTCCTTCAGAGGCAGAGGAGGCATTTCTAATGGTAAGCATTGCCCACAAGGCAGAGGAGGCCCACAAAGTCAGGGTTTCTGGGATTTTTTCACTGATAGTACTGGCCACTTCTGGAAGCAGTCAAATGACACTTGTCCTTGCACCCAGATGACTAGGCTGTTATAACAAAAGATTCTTGGGTACTAAAAATAATATGCAGAGGTTACTTCATACCATTTTCCACCCCCCCCCCAGTCTCCAAAAGAAAGAGGCTTCCCAACTTCCCACCCAATTAGAGGAAGGATGCAGCACAAGCTGCTAAACAAGTGTTATCCAGGAAGTCCCACCTGATCAAACAGGGTATGGAACTTACTCATGTTTCTTTTTAGAGACAAAAAAGCTAGGAGACCCGAGATCAGTTTTGAATCTAAGCAAACTAAATCAGTTCATGAAAAATTCAAAGTTCCAAATGGTCACAGTTCAGTCCATTCTGCTGTTCCTACACAAGGATGATTGGATGTGCTGCATAGATCTTCAGGTTGCATAATGTCACATCAAAATTAGACAGGTGCTCCTGAAGGCACTTAAATTTTCGGCTGGGAGACAGTCACTACTAATTCAGAGCCTTGTCCTTTGGACTCGCCACAGTCCCCAGGGTGTTCATGAAATGCATGACAGTGGTGTTAGCTCACTTCAGACTAAAGGGATTCTAAGTGTCTCCATTCTTAGACAACTGGCTCTTCACTGCTTCTGCCATGCATCTCCTACAACAATCCAGGGATGGTTTGCTCCAGACTTGTCATTCACTAAGTATCGCAGTCAATTTTGCCAAGTCAAACCTCACACCAATACAGAGCCTGGAGTTTATTGGTGCACATCAGAACACAGCAATGCAAATTGTCTCTTTGCCAGCTCATCACAGACACTTACTCAGATCTCAGGTTTACCAACTTCTGTCTCAACTGACTCTTCCAACCAGGCTAATTCTCCAAACTTTGGTGTCTGTGGCAGCAGTAGTATTTCTAGTTCCTTTAGCATGCTAGTTTATGCATGTCCTTCAGTGAACTCTAGCTATTCAGTGGTCTATTCTTCGACAGCTGCTATCCTGTCCAGTCAAGCTTGCATGAATATGCAAACACCATATTCACTGGTGGATCCAGTCAGACATTCACCTAGGCTGGTCCTTTGTTTTTCTTCCCCGCTGGCCTCAGTGACGATGGACGCCTCCTAATTTAAGGGGGGGGGGATTACGTAGGAAGAACGTTCCAAGGCACGTGGTCCCCCCCCAAGAGACCAATTCATATATCAACATCTGGAGATGAGAGCAGTCTTTTTAGTGTGCAGGCATTTTAAGATGCTCTTCCTCTAAGGACTAATGTGATTCAAACCAGCATGTCTGTAGTCTGATGCATCAACAAGCAAGGGGAGGACCCACTATTACCCTCTCTGCAGGGAGACTGTGAGAGTGTGGCAATGGAAGATCTCATCCAGCCACTTTCTAATAGCAGTGCGCATCCCAGGGAAATCAGCTTACTAGCAGACAGACTCAGCAGGTCCATTCTGATGCCTCACAAGGGGTTTTGCAAACAGTCAGTAGCGAAGGAAATTTTCCGTCATTAGGGCCAACTTTGCTGCAAACTCTTTGCATCCCCCCACCAAGTGGAGCAAATATATTGCCCTGATCCTCCCTCGGGGAGTCACAGAAAGATGTTCTAGTCCAGCTTGGCCTTCCAGTCTCCTTTATGCATATCCCCCACCTCCTTTGATCCCAAAATTTCTACAGAAATCAACTCATTTGAAGAGGTTGGTCATCCTTATTGCTTCTTTCTGGCCTTGTATGGTGTGGTTATCCTCACTTTGGTCTAATCTTCTTTATCCTCCCTTGGATACTGGACCCAACTCCAGATGTGTCTCACACCTCTGGGATGAGTCACCCGGTATCCTAGCCCTCAAACTAACCACATGGTTTCTCCACTTCAAATAATAGACAGACAGCCCAGACTTTCTTCCCCAGTATGTACCTTTGTATTATCCTCACAAAAAGGCTCACAAGAGCAAATGGAAAAGATTTTCCCTGTGGGCATTAAGAAACAATATTGATCCTCTTAATGATCCTCTTTCTGCTGATCATGTTTCACTGTTGCAGTCATCACCTGTGGGATGTTCTTCATGTTTCACTGTTGCAGTCATCACATTAGGGTTATCTGCTTGCAGGTAGCCCTCAGTCAGAGTGATTATCAAAGTCTTGGGTCCTGCGTCGGTTGCTGTCTCATCTTCCATGACGTCAGGTAGTCAAGGGTATAAATCATGCAGCCGATGCCATTACATCAGTCTTTTCTTGCCATGTGGTGCCCGAAGCAGAAGCAGTTCGCAAGTGCCGGTCGGCCAACTCCTGAAATTTTCATTTTCTAGTTTCAGATCCGAAGTCTTCCACAAAAAGCTAATCCAAATCGATGCCAGTAAAACTTAATTGTTTGTATTGTGGAAAGCAATTACCTCATAAAGATTTCCTTTTGTACTTCATTCCTTGCTTAGGCCCAGACTACGATGTCCCTCGCTGTTGGATTTGTGCCTTATTCAAACCTCGAACTATTTGTCGTCTGTTCATTTTCACATCCAAATATTTTGGTACCCTGTTCAATTATCAGGAAATGGCTTCAGTAAGCCACCCGACTACTGACATTCCAAAAAAACGCAAAGATAGACAGAGACAGGCTGCCGACGACGCTTCCGTTAAGCTAGTCGCCAGTTCGCCGGTACTCCGTGAAATGCTTTCGCTGCCCCTTATAGCCGCTACTTCAGATTCGCAGGCCTTTACTGAGACCCATTTGGAGTTGCGGGATGCTTCTTCGACTGTGGAACCTGCAGATGTCTCTACCGTGGATAGGTCTAGAGCCGCTGTGCAGGCACCGGCTTCTGAGGGTGTATTAACGCCTACTGACTTGCATATTAAACCGACGCCATCTTCTTCTTCAAGGCCTAAATCTCGATCCACAACTAGAAAACTGACGCCTAGACCGCATGGTCAGGCTTCTATGCTTAAAAAACAAATAAGAATGGCCGAAGACCTTATTACTCTAATCAGGGGAAACCACCCTTCTCCCTCTAAGAGACCTAGAACTGATTTTCCTTCTGATTCTTCTGATCAGATTCTGAAATTTCTGTTTTTTTCTGATGACTAAGAGTTGCCCTTATCCACCTATGAGGATTCTAATGCAGAGGACTCCATTCCCTCTGCTTCCCCTCAAGAGGATTTCTCTTTTGGTGAAACTTTGCATACTCTTAGGGAGCATTTCCACTGGGAAAGCCAGGATTACTCTTGACTCCAAAAAGATGCTTAGGGAATTCTTACTCCTACCTCAACACAGGCCTTTAGCTATCCTTCCTGTACTGGACATTGTAGATGATGCCTTCTTAGAATCTAGCCTGGCCCTTGACACTTTACCCCCGGCTCCCAGAAAATCTGACCGGTATTAGAGTACCTGACTCACACAAGTTCCTTTTAGGAATTCTACTGCAGATCCTGAGACCATTTCACAGGGACCCAAAGGCATTAAGGCTACTACTGCCAAAAACCCTACCATTTCTGATAGAGATTCCAGGGCCCTGGACAGATTGGGTACAAAGGTTTACACTTCTGCATCTTTGGCCATTAGGGCCTTAAACTGCCAGTTTCATATGTTAAAGTATCAGCAGCGTATTATTGGATTGCTTAAACATAAAATGATGTTGATTCATGACTGTGCTGAAAATAAAGAATTACAGGATTTAATGCATTCTGCTGAACAGTTTGGAAAACATACTTTGCAATGTGGTTTTATTCATTAGAGGCATCTTGCAAGGCTGATGTCACTGGGTCTGTACTTAGAAGGCATGCTTGGCTTAAGGAGCAAACCTTACCAGATCATGTTAAAGCTAAATTACTGGATGCTCTCTTAAACCAAGACCTCCTGTTTGGCAACCAAGCAGAAGTACTTAAAAAGATGGAAGAAAAAGCTAAATCTATGCAAACTGTTAAAGATTTCCTGCAAGTACAGCCTCCCACATTTAGTAGGCACTGGCCTTCTAAGAACTGGTCCTTTCTTGCCTCTTCCAGGCCTTCTCAGTCCAAACCCAGAACCAGCAAACCACCCAGGCTTCAGTCTCAAGATACTAGCAGGCCTAAGCAGTTGGGGGCTCCCACTTCCAAAGCTGGAAGTAGTAAGACACCTCCCT